>NW_022145601.1:31329310-31929310 GCF_000002235.5 Strongylocentrotus purpuratus | reverse complement strand
GAGTTTAATGCCAGATGTATAATTAGAGATAATCTGAAAGTTTGAGTGAAACAAACCATTATTAATGATAAAAATTGGGAAAAACTGATCTGATCGATTCCTTAATTCTTCCAACTATATTATAACAATTTTAGGTGATTGAAAATCATCAAAAACTAATGAATGGACTCTTTATACCATTTTCGACATTTCATTTTTGTTGACAGACTAAAAAAGCCTGTTTTATGTCTTATTTTCATGGAAAAACGGTTGGGAAAATTCATAAATAGTTGGGAGAATTTACTGTTACAGGGTGTCGCACAGTGACCGCCTAAAAAACCCCCATAATAATATCTTTGTGGTTTGAGAACTTTTCTAGCATTTTTTGCATGTTAGAGGGTAAGTTCAGTAGAAGGAATATAATAAGTACCATTTCATACAAAAATTACCCAGTTTTTTCATCAACCTTCAACAATGTTACCGAGTCACTTTAAGGCATTATAAGATAGCAACATCATACAATCTAAATCAAGAAGATAAATAATAAAAATGTTGCTGTATATATATATATATGTCAAGTGAGAATGGAGGGATCCACTAAAAAAGCATGGCTTGTAGAGTGTGGAGCCATCAAATAATGTTATGTTATAACCGGAGTGTTGGCTCAGTCAGTAGAGCGTCCGCCTCACAACCGGGAGGTCGTGGGTTTGATCCCCGGCCGCGTCATACCTTAAAAGATTGGAGTTGCTGCTACCTTGTTTGGCGTTCAACAATAAGGGATAGAGCAACGTCGATCTGGCGCTGCTCAGTGGCTGCCGGGCTCACGATCAATTGGGCAAAAAGAATTTTCGTTTCGGTTTAAAAAAATTTGGAGAGGACTAAAAGATTATTATTATTAACAACACAAGAAATATACAAAACAAGGGGTTGTGACTACGGAGACTACTGTTTTAACGAATAAAACGCAGTGTGAAAGCACGATAGTATAATTACAAACTACATGGCGACAAAATACGCCCCAAAAGGGGTGAGTGGGTGTTGACCGCATGACTGAAGGACAGTGTATATACAAAATAGGAAGTATGATGAGAGAGAGCTATAGGCTAAGTGCGTAATATTAATTAGCACCAATTACTATTAATCTTGCGATGACCTTTTTGTTTATGTAAAACACCAAATCAACTATTCTTATAACGTTGCAATAATAATTAATTTAAGTTTTTATTTAAAAGAATTGGGTGAAAATGATTTTTTTTTCTAATGCCTATATAAAGAGGGTTCACAAAATTCAGGGTGGATTATCATAAACAAACGTGTTTTGAGCTAAAAAGAGTTCTTAAAAGGGGCAAATGTAATTCATTGGACTGTCTAGTTGGGTAATTATGAGCTGATTGAATTAAAACAAAACTTAAAAAAAAAAAAAAATGAAGGTAACATATTATTATCATATTTATACATAAATCTTTAATTGTATAAACTAGAAATCTGGCTTTACAATCGGAATACTACTAAACAAGCTGGATTTAAATACCAGACAGGTGTATACCGATCGACAGGATTAGGCAAGGTCATGAAGTAAGAGAGAATTAGGACAACAACAACAAAGCTGCCAGGTGGTACAGAATATTGTTTAACTCTTTTCTTGACGATTTCCTTTTAGAGGAAAAATACTTTGCATCCGTGAAAGGCTTTAGCACAAATCCTATGAATCTCACAAATTGATTTTGAAGGCTAACCCAGTCTGCAGACCACATGCTTAATATGTTAAACGCATTTCATTTACGAACAAGGAGGTCAGATGCGATATTCGGGAACCTATTCCGGAAGTGTCCCGGAAACGCAGGTAGACTATTCCGATTGGACGGAACACGTTTTTAGAATATCGTTTGGTATGATCTGCCATTATTGTTCAAATCTAATTGCTGTATGCCCCTGAGGGCGCAAATGAGAATTATAACTCTTGCACGACCCGTAATCAATATTGTATCTTTCATGTAACACTATTAGACTGCTGTTTGCATTTATCTACCATCACAACTTTTGAAATATACCTGTGCTTGAGGGCGCTAATCAAAATAGTTGTTTACTCCGAACTACCTGTACCGGAGGGTGATAAATACTCATGACATGGTTTCTCTACAACATTATCTTTAAATGTAACAATATTGAGATTGTCATTTGCGTTGATTTACACAATAATAGGGACTTTTAGATCTGCACGTCGACATAATTGATTGATTGATTGATTTTTGTATTCAATTCATATAACAATTGTTTGCAAAATAAATAATATAGTTGACAAAGTAAGATCAAAATTATGAAATGAAACAGGAACCTACTGAAAAGCATAGCTTGTTTTTGTAGGTTCCCAAGAATAAATGCAATATGAACATTGTTATCATGAATCATTTTAAAGTGTCTTAATAATCACAGCAAAATATATGAAATATAATAACATATTTTCGTAAACCATTTTAAAGTATCTAAATAATCACCAAAAAAATGCAAAAAGAAAAGAATGACAAAACGGGACACAAAGGACAGAAAAATTACACAAGACATGACAAAACAAGTCATAACAGGACAAGATACGCAAGACAGGATGGACAAGACACACAAAAGGACATGACACTGACAGGACAAAACAAGACAAAAACAAAGCTGCACACAACAGAAGTTAGAAGAAAAGGGAGAGAGGGAGAGAGAGGGAGAGAGATAGAGAGAGAGAGAGAGAGAGAGAGAGAGAGAGAGAGAGAAAGAGTGAAACAGGGGAGATGTGAGAAGTTTAACCTGTAGGAGACATGTATTTTTGTATTAAATTCTTTTTGAACACTGTACTAAAACTACAATATGTGGGTTTATTTCTAACTGGATCTGAAAGAGAGTTTTGGACCTGAAAATACAAATGATTTATTTGAGAGCAAAGTTCTTGTTTTTGGTAGATGAAAAAGCTTGGCAGACCGAGTAGGATAATGATGAATATTGACATTCTTTGAAAATATTGAATACAAAACATTTGATAGTTCATTTCTATTTAAATTATAAATGAATATTCCCAGATCTGTTATCTTTAGGATACTATGTGTGAAAAAGTGCATCCGTGTGCGCTTGAAAATCAGAGTGACCTATATCACGCAGCGCTTTTTTCTGGAGTAATAAAATTGTATTTAAAAGATAGTCAGCACAATTGCCCCAGGCTATAATACCGTAGTTTAAGTGTGGGAGGATCAACGTTGAATACAGGTTTAATAATATACGAATTGGAAAGTAAAATTTGACCTTGTTTATAACGCCAATATTTCTTGAAATAGAGATAAATAAATTGCAAATATATGTCAGAGGATTCACAATTACATTCAAATTCTTTTTTTTTTTTTTTTAGCAATACGTTATTTATTATTATCATGCCCTGAACTTTGTTTATTCTTCAATTCACGTATTATGCCTGCAACTTCTGTTTCATTTGTAGGTGTCATACAAATTGAATTTGGGTTAGGATCATTGAGAAAATCTGTAAAATGTTTAGAAGCGTCGGGAATGACCGACAAATACCGACAAAATATTCTTTGAACGCATTTGCTAGATTTTGTGGATTTTCAATTATTTCTCCATCTAAGTTAATTTTTGAAATTTTAGCGTTACCTTGTAAAACATTCTTAATAACTTTCCAAGTATTCTTTACATCTTTTTTTTTGGTGTATAAGTCAAACTGCTTACAAAAATACTCTTTTGTAGATCTTCTTAGTATACCTGTAAGTATGTTTTGGTAATTATTATACTTTTTTATATTTTTTTCACATGGTTTTCAGTTGCTTTTATATAAAGATTGTTCTTCCTGTTTATGGAGCGCAAAATACCCGGAGTGATCCAAGGGCACCTTGGTATCGTTTTGTAGTTGGATCGTTTCGTTTGTTTTACAGGAAAACAACTATTCATTTTAGATGACAAAAGATTCATGAAAAAATCAAATGCATCATTGACACTGTTTGTACTGTACATTCCGGACCAATCCATATTTCCTAACTCTTCTTTGAAAAGATTCACATTATCTTCAGAAAAATCACGTTGGGTATTTATGCACTGCCATTGCCTTAAAAGGACGTAACACGTAGCAGTCCAGTATGTTGACGTGCAAATCTATAAGTCCCTGTTGTTCAAAGTTTTACTGATAATTTCTACCCCCATGAGGGCGCTAATTTAGAATAATGTAAGATCAGAATGAGCATTTTTTTGTAAAGAACGATTATTTCGCGACAAAAATACCAATCATTAGCTTTAAAAACAAAGGCAACGTGTTAAAAGTGACGAAGCAGTCATTGCCTCAACCTCCTTCGCTCTATTTCTCTCTCTCCTCTTTCTCGATATCCTCTTTCTCCTTCTTTTCCTCTTTATCCCAGTCGTCTTGTCTGGCCTTTCCCCTCTCAAGGTTTTTACATTTTTAGACTTAAATATTATCATCATATTTCTCTCATATTTCGATTATTAATACCATTAATCACTTGAACCTAAATAAATCATATACGACAGATTTTTCTTATTCAGGTTTAATTTGATGTAATTCCAATAACAGCGTATACACTTACAAATCAAAAATACAGAACAGATACAAATCATTATACCTAGAATCAAGGGTACCATAAACGACTAAGGTGGTCTTGTCAAGATATTCCCCTTACGTACACAAAAAGGTTGAAAGTGCTCAAAAGCACGAGAACAGTACAATATATTTAAACATTTAGTTACATGATTATGCAAAACCAAAATACAACAACACACAACACAAACAAAGACAAGAAACCCACAAAAATCTTGAATCTATTTATAAAATTCCAGACACGTCATGCTACCACTATAGCGCCTTCTATATTCTACGGAGTATAAACTTGTGATATGCAATAGATATAAACTACATCTTACAGTACACTAACGAGTGAAAGGGTCAGGCCAAACTAAAAATTCTTAAATATAAAGTATACAAAGATGGATATTGCCCTCCCCAGTTTCATAGACGCAGGTTATGTTACAGTGGAAAACACTATACTCCCCGTATAGAGGAGAGTCACCACCTGTGCACGTTAAAGGTCGGGCGACATCCAAATATAAGCTGATTCTTGTTGAATTGCCGATTGCGTGTTAAAGTTAGTTATATTGATATTTTGAAATCAGAGCTTTTTTGAAGAAAAAAAATTAAAAAAAAGAGAGGTGAACATTGTTATTGAATTAAGCAAGGAGTTCCAGACATTCGGGCCCCATTTCACAAAGCTTGTCATCAGTGACAAACGACAGTTTTTGTGATAAGCTTGAAGATAAGATTGAAATTCTAGTCACTAATTTTTGTCATTTGTCATTGAATAAAAGCTTTATAAAACGAGTCCTTGGTCATTAGTTCGTTACTGACCTTTGGGCTAGAATGATTATATTTAAGGATATTCCAAGTGATAATTTATTAAACGGCGGGTAGGATATGTGTATACGCCAAACTGACTCAAAGCCGACCGATTCTTTGCTTTTCGGGTGTCGGTCTGGTGTCGGTCTTGTATCGGTCTGGTGTCGGTCTGGTGTCGGTCTGCTGTCAGTCTGGTGTCAGTCTGGTGTCAGTCTGGTGTCGATCTGGTGTCAGCCTGGTATCAGCCTGGTGTAGGTCTGGTGTGCGCCTGGTGTCGGTCTGGTGTGCGCCTGGTGTCTGTCTGGTGTCAGTCTGGTGTCAGTCTGGTGTCGGTCTGGTATCAGTCTGGTGTCGGTCTGGTGTCGGTCTGGTGTCGGTCTGGTGTGCGCCTGGTGTCTGTCTGGTGTCAGTCTGGTGTCGGTCTGGTATCAGTGTGGTGTCGGTCGGGTATCAGTCTGGTGTTGGTCTGGTGTCGGTCTGGTGTCGGTCTGGTGTGCGCCTGGTGTCTGTCTGGTGTCAGTCCGGTGTCAGTCTAGTGTCGGTCTTGTATCAGTCTGGTGTCGGTCTGGTGTGCGTCTGGTGTCTGTTTGGTTTCGGTCTGGTATCAGTGTGGTGTCAGTGTGGTGTCGGTCTGGTATCAGTGAGGTGTCGGTCTTGTATCAGTGTGGTGTCGGTCTGGTGTCGGTCTGGTGTCAGTCTGGTGTGCACCTGGTGTCTGTCTGGTGTCGGTCTGGTGTCAGTCTGGTGTGCGTCTGGTGTCTGTCTGGTGTCGGTCTGGTATCAGTCTGGTGTAGGTCTGGTGTCAGTCTGGTGTCGGTCTGGTGTCGGTCTCGTTGGTGTGACTGGGGTTTTACACCCTGCGGATTCATGGTGCTTTGATGTTTTCTTTCTTCTCCCCCTTCTCGATGTCTCCTCCGTTCGTCATCTCTTTGGCATTCAATCTTTCTTTTCTCTCTTCCAATACTTCTTCCTTTCCTCCTCCTTCAGCCACCTCCGTTTTATTCGTTTCCTCTGGTCGGTAGTGTCTGATGGGAAAACAATGATGAAATAATTATTTAATCAAAACATTTTTTTTTTAAGGAAGTACTTTCCCCAAATCGAGCAGGGTACGGTTGCAAACGTCATTTAATGATATAAAAACTTTATTAGTTTGGACCATAGGTAGTGGAGGAGAGAAATTTGAGATATACGCACGCGCTCATAGATTCATTCACGCAAACAGTTCCCTCCCATCATCTCTTTATGGCAGGGAACTCTTTCGATGCTCCACGAATTCGACGTCCGGTGTGGTAACTGTCGTAACTCTACTAGCTAAAGTTTGGACTAAATGCAGCCAGTGATCATAAGAGATAAACCGCCCCTTACGTTGATAAGTAGATAATGTAGCCAATAGCTCTTTCGTGCATAGGCATAGCATTGTAAGAAAATCGTTGTGAATTTCGACGTAAATTTGTTTCGATAGAGGGCATATTAAAGAAGGAGTACCGAGTAGGGGGGGGGGGGGGGAGGGGGGAGGGGGGGGGGGGGAGCACCGATCTAACTTGTTGGATGACATTAAATGTGGTCATTTCTCACTACCGCCGATATATTGAAAATACCCGTATGTTACGTTCAAGCCCCACGAGGATAACAATGTGGGAGGGTGTGGTAGCGTCTTTTTCTCACGTTTCCCTGCCCTCTCTCCTTTTCCCCACCCTTTCTCTATCTCTCCTTTGTATAGCCCTTAGATTACGGAGAAGTGCTACCCAACCCCTCCCTCCCCAGTAGCTACACTCACCTGTAGATTTTGTATAGCCCAACCCACGCACTGAAGCTGATTATGCTGAAGGGTCCAAAGAGCATCGGGTAGATGATGATCTGAAGGAACAACTGGATATCATTCTTGTACGAGAACGCGATGAGAGTGAGAGCGAGGCCGACATGCTGCGCGCCCGTCTCGAAGGCGATGGTCCGACACTGGCGGTGAGGCTGGCGGAAAAGACGTGCGATGACGTATCCCAGTCCCCAGCCGATCCACATGTGAGCTATGCTGGCTACGTAGATCTTCCAAGAAGAGGTCCAGATCTTAGGGTTGATGTAACTGGTGATGAAGATACTCACAATGATACCAAGCATCCCGATAGAACCGAAAGGCTAAAAAGACATAAGTGAAAGTAGAACTTATGCCTCTGTCACACGAGACCAATTTTGTAATTTTGTGAATGAGAGCATACGCTTATACATCTACAATGACTGTTCAGTTTCCATTCTCTTTGTTGGTACTGTTTAAAGCCCATCTGTACTAGTTTACAGAAGGGATTAGACCACCCTGCAAGGTTACTGACAGGTGGTTATCTCATCAAATCAGCTCTCACTTAACATACGAAAAAGAGGATCATGGGGGACCAATGGTCACCGATTAGGCATTTTTTGCTATATAGAGGGCGCAAGTAGCTATAAGTAGTGCAGTGGGGCTTAAAAGATTGTCAAAGCTGACAGCGAAAAGGAATTGAGATAGTTAGAAAGAAAAGTAAGATAAAAGTCTTGTAGATGGAAAGAGAAAGAGAGGGAAAGAGGAAGAACGAGAGAGTGGGAGAGAGAGAGAGAGAGAGAGAAAGGGGGAAGAAAGAGAGAGAGAGAAATAGAGAGAGACAGAGTTAAAGTCTACTAGAGAAACAGCTTACCTTGCCGATCTTGGTGGCCCACTTCTTCGATTTCCATCTTAGCAGCATACCAAGAGCAACGGGTCCGATGATGGTGATCAGAGTGATGATGATGTTCTTGTAAGGGATGACGGTCGCACCACTGACCCATCGTCGGCTGTAGATGTAGAGGTTGAGCGGCATCGATCCCATGGCGACGATGGTCGAGATCGTCGTCATGATCACACTGTACGGGTGGACGTAAGTTGGGATAAGTCAATGGTGATCGTTGATTTGATTGAATTTGATTTAACATGGTTTTGTTTTTTCAGAATGAAAATCACCGCAAGTAAAAAAGTTTTTTGTTATTGTTTACACTGAATGATAAAGAGCACTGCATTGTGAGATTATGCCAAGGAGGGAGAGAGGGAGAAAGAGAGAGAGAGAGAGAGAGAGAGAGAGAGAGGGGGGGGGGACAGGCGGGGAGGGTGTACAGTGCAGAGACGAATTAGATCAGCGAATAGAGAGGAAATGAACACGGAGAAACAAGGTGAGAGTTATAGACAGAAACATGCAAAGAGAGAGAGAGAGAGAGAGAGAGAGAGGGAGGGCGGGAGGGAGAGAGGGAGGAAAAATTGTCAGTGGAACGGAGTAGAGTATATCACTACCATTTACCTCAAGCAAATATCCCCATCTGACCAGAAGGTGTATAGATTGGAGGTAGTACCGCCTGGGCATGAAGCCACAATGAGTGCTCCCAGGGCATATGGTGCTTCAAACTTGAGGACAAGAGCCATTATGAATCCAATCAAAGGCATCAGAACTACCTGACAGATCAATCCAACCAATACACCAATCGGCCGACGAATCTACGATAACCAATCATAGTTTGTACAAAAGATCTTAATATTATAATTTAGCTTGAGAAGTCCACAGGAGTGGAGGAAAGCTTGCATAACAAATTTAAGGTTGGTTGAAGCTTAAAAACTACATGTTATTAGAATGGTGCTTTACGAAACCAACTCTCGACGTTTATTTTGAGATAATCTGATTAACGCGATGGTTCTATGGATAGCGCGTGCTTTTTTCACACAGCACAGTACAATGAGCATAAACAATTACTGCTTTTAAGAATGCGTGCAAGCATGCACAAGGCAGCGAAGCATTGGCTAGCTCGCATGTACAAAGCACTATAACGGTAGCGTGCATGCAGCCTTATGGCAGGCTATGAGTTAAAGCGTTATCCAACAAACGTGCATAGTACATTAATACCCAATATTGGATAATATATTATGTCCACTTTCTTGCTACGACGGTTTTCAATGTTGACTTACCACTATCTTGAAATCTCTCAAGTCAATGGCTGCTCCCATGGCAACCATTGTAAGTCCCAGGGTAACTCCCAGCACACACTGATTGGCAAGCTTCAACTCTTCAATATTCTTGTGACCCCCTCCTCCTGTTCCAACGTCTCCGTCTCCATGGTGATCACAGTCACTTCCGGTCGAGTTTGACCCGGAAATAGTTGCTAGCACTTCCGTTGCTACTTCCATGGCCTTAGACACAATTGCTTCCGTCGTCGTCGTCATCGTCGTTGTCGCTTTCTTTGGTGGATGTGACGGGATACTGTTACACACACTGCCCTTCTCTGGTGTGTTTAAACTCGATCTATTCTAGAAACTAGATTAGAAAAAAGTAGGCCTAGGTCATTACAATTTTAGCGAGATAAGGAGCAATATATTTGACTGTTTTCAGTAGGGAGGGAATGCTGGAACAAAAATTCAAAGCGAACGGTAGAGGAAAACAAATGTTCTTACATGATGTAGATTTCTAAATTTCCTGACAACAACAAAGCAGAGGTCTAAAATATGCCCCCCAAATAAATATTTCTATCGCAAGAGTTTCATTACCCACTATGGAATCTCTAAGAACTTTACTTATTACAATTTAACTTCGAACAATAAATTCGAATTTATTCTTAAAATTACTGGCGCACTATAGTTATATATTGGCTACGAATAAAAACATTATAACTGAGAGGACAATGTAATTTGCATCTTGGAGTGGCAGTAATCATGTTTAATAGATTATGGAGTGTTCATCAAGATATATCCGTACACGTAGGTTTCACTTAACATCATTTAAATGCTGGCACTTCATTTTATTACCGATATTACTTGTTAGTGCGGGTTGGTAAATGTCATATCATTCGACTCAAAATACAAGGATATGCCCAGGATACTGATGGACCTGATGGTATGCTCGTAATTATTACCAAGAAGAATAATTACCAAGATCAAGGGCATATAAAGAGAGATAGAGAGCTAAAGAGAAGAGGGGTTGGGGCGGGTTCGACGACCTCTTTTGAAAAACTATTTTATGACATTTCGTATTAAACTGGTGAATTTGTGATTTTTTTTTTGCTTTTGCCTTGTCTGTTTTCTCATCATGTTGATGCTATTCACGTGCAACTGGCAAAAGGGTATTATTACGAATATCATCATATCATATCATCATTATCACACTTCTTGTTAATACGTCAATGTTATTACAGTGCACTTTTATTATTATTTGTCTTCATTGTGATGATGACGATGACGACGATGATGATGATGATGATGATGATGGTGATTGCGACGATGGTGATGATAATGATGATGAAACTGATGATGGTGATGATGATGATGGTGAGGATGATGGTGATGGAGACGACGACGATGATGATGATGATGGTAATGTTGATGGTGATGATGATGATGATGATGATGGTGATTGCGATGGTGATGACGGTGAGGATGATGATAATGAAACTGATGATGGTGATGATGGTGAGGATGATGATGATGATGATGATGATATGGTAATGGTGAGGGTGATGATGATGATGGTGAGGATGATGATGGTGATTGCGATGGTGATGATGATGATGATGATGAAACTGATGATGGTGATGGTGATGATGGTGATGGAGACGACGACGATGATGATGATGATGGTAATGTTGATGGTGATGGTGATGATGATGATGGTGATTGCGATGGTGATGACGGTGAGGATGATGATAATGAAAATAATGATGGTGATGATGGTGAGGATGATGATGATGATGATGATGATGATGATATGGTAATGGTGAGGGTGATGATGATGATGGTGAGGATGATGATGGTGATTGCGATGGTGATGATGATGATGATGATGATGATGATGAAACTGATGATGGTGATGCTGATGATGCAGAAGGATGATAATGATCATGATGATAATCATGTTGTTGGCTTCTCATGATAATTATAGCGCATATGTCTATCATGCTAACCCAATCCTACCCCAAACAAACAAAACAATATCGATGGTACGTTCAGAAATGAATGATGTAAAAGGTATGGTAAAACGAAAGAAAGACCCTTGTTCTATTTGATAATGGAATTTTTATGCTCGAAGCAACCAGAATAGAATGAAATTCAATGAGTATGTAAATGGTCGAAACCACTAACCGCAACTGAAAATGACATAGAAGGCCTTTTCAACACATCAGAATGAAAACACTTATAGAACTTTTTATTTCATATATAACAAATTTCAATGCACTGGAAAAAGTTTTAAACTCAAATCTCTTTTCTTGTTAGATTGGAGAATCGGTATTACCTACTAATTGTAATATTCAATTGAGTTAATTTTCTGTTTATAAGTGAACATGCCTTCCTATACTTAATTCTCTTCTCAGTTTTTCTTCATTTACTATTTTTTTCTTTCCTATTAACGTTCTGTTATACAATACGTAATTTTCATAATAATATCTATAATGTTCTCTCAGTAACTGTGTTAACTCATTATGGGCGTTCCCAACTAAAGCTATGCTTTTCGGTTTTTCGCCTCCTTCTGTTATCGGAATTATTTACTATATAC
Organism: Strongylocentrotus purpuratus; assembly: GCF_000002235.5. Lineage (NCBI taxonomy): Eukaryota > Metazoa > Echinodermata > Echinoidea > Camarodonta > Strongylocentrotidae > Strongylocentrotus > Strongylocentrotus purpuratus. The sequence goes on along the minus strand of NW_022145601.1, from coordinate 31,917,415 downwards.
TCTATGTTGAAATCATTGTTACATATATAATTTATATAAACATTGTGCTTCATATTGTACCGTTGAGAAGTAAATAAATGTTAATAAATACAATTTCAAATATGTTACTAGCACTGAAATTCCTTCCCACCATACCACTTTAATAGTATATTTACTACACCAGGGTTGAGAGTACAAAATATAGATGAACGTCTTGCCAAAATGTATTGTTGATTTATTATCATTGATAGGGACTCTAATTGCCAACCACCCAGTGTCTTATCCACCAAACGAAACCACCTCAAAGAATAAGCATATCTTTTATTGCATATAACAAAATTACATTCGTAAATGATTTCTGTCTACCTTTGTAATAGGAAAGCCCAACATGATAGAAAACGAAGCAACATACCTTTTATTCGGTTTGAAAAGCAATGCAACCTCTTCTGCCAGTTCGCAAGGCCTGGATTAATCTCGAAAACCCTCAGCAATCACGATTCCCGTGTTAATTCTAGTCATTGATAAAAGGGTGTCTGCTGGGTTGTAAATAGTGTCATATTCCATGACTTTGCCAGTGTTGCGGGTGCCGCTGACCGTGAGTAAGAAACCACAACGCGCGCGTTTATGCCCTAGTTTCATCAATGAGATTGACAACACAATATCCGTTCACGAAGTTTGTCAGACCTGGGATATTGAATCATTCAGAATTTTTTTTTAGCCGTAAAACCTAACCTAAACACCAATTGCTATTCTAACCGTAAACATAACCAACGATTCGATTGCTATCCTAACCGTAAACCTAAACAACAAACTGATTGCTCTCCTAATTTCTAACCGTGAGCCTTAGCAAAAATTCGATTACTAATACTGCTAACTTTAAACCTAAACAACAACCCGATTGCTAGCCTAACCGTGAACCTAACCAAACATTCGATTGCTATCCTAACCGTAAACCTAACCTAAAATCCAATTGCTATCCTAACCGTTAACTTAACCTAAAATCCAATTGCTATCCTAACCGTAAACCTAACCAAAAATTCAATTGCTATCCTAACCGTAAACCTAACCTAAAATCCAATTGCTATCTTAACCGTAAACCTAACCGACGATTCGATTGCTATCCTAATTCCTAACCGCGAGCCTTAGCAAAAATTCGATTACTAATACTATTCTAACTTTAAACCTAAACAACAACCCGATTGCTAGCGTTACCGTGAACCTAACCAACATTTGATTGGTATCCTAACCGTAAACCTAACCTTAAATCAAATTGCTATCCTAACCGTTAACTTAAAGGCCAACTGTACTACTTGTAGCTACTTGCGCCCTCTATATAACAAACAATGCCTAATCGGTGACCATTGGTCCCCCATGATCCTCTTTTTCTCATGTTAACTGAGAGCTGAGTTGATGAGATAACCACCTGTCCAGTGACCTTGCAGGGCAGTCTAATCCCTCTTTTAAACTACGGCAGATAAGCTTTAACCTAAAATCCAATTGCTATCCTAACCGTTAACTTTACAACCCGATTACTATCCGAACCTTGAGCCTTACCTAAAACACAGCTGACACCTCAATCCTTACTCTAGTTATTTACTTAAAACCCTTATCCTAAAATTCCTAATCCTGAATCATACTTAAAACCATTATCCTAACCTTAAACCTGTACAGCCTAAATGGCAGCCCTTTCTCTTGCTCTTTCTACTTTTGGCGAAAAAGAGGCTAGAGAAAATGTCGTCGGACCCTGGTTAGAATTTGAATCAGTACCTTTGCAATGTGACGGTCCGTCCCTTATTAGTAATCCGATTTTATGCAATGTTGTTTTTGCTCTGTTTCTCTTCATTTCTGCACCTATTAAAAGTTAATTATTTTTGGAGTGGACTATTAACATTAACGTATTACGTAATCCGAAAAATATTTCTAGAGGATTATGAGGATATACAAAAGTGGATTGAAATTGCCCTTAGAATGATATTTTCTAAAGTGGTTGTGGTCGTGTTATATTATACTGAATTTCCCATTCTTCCCGTCGCTCTGACTCCCATCCCATCCTTGTCTTCCCCTCTGCTTCTCTTTCTGTCTTTGTGTGTCTCTCTCTTTATCCTGTTCCTTCTTTCTTGCTCTACTTCTAATATTCTACATTAATATTTCTCAATGAATTTTCATTCATCCCGACTCTCTGTTTGCCACCCTACCCCTCCCCGCTCTCCCCCTTCCCTCCCCCTCCCCTCCTCTCTCTCTCTCTCTCTCTCTCTCTCTTTCTTCCTTTCCCTTTCTCTTTATTTTTTGAATAAGTCTAATACCTGGATGGGATTACCGAGAAAATATTTTAATGTTTCCCTTGGAAATAATGTGGCTTTTAATATAAAAACCAACAACATCTGAACCGGGCATCTGAATCGGCTGTCCTTTCTAATCAGCGTAGTGTGATTTTACCCCTCCTCTCATATTTAAGTGACTCGGTAACGTTGTTGAAGGTTCATTTAAAAAATGTGTAGTTTTTGTATGAAATTTTAATATTATTTTCCTTCTATAGTACTTACCTACTAACAGGCAAAAAATCCTGAGAAAATTCTCAACCACAAAGATATTTATGGATTTACTTTGAAGGCGTCACTGTGCAAAACCCTCTAACAGTGATTTATAGTAAATTCTCCCAACCATTTTTGAATTTTCCATGAAACTAAGACATGAAACAGGCTCTTAAAAATCTTTCACCACTTAAATGTCTGAAATGGTATATAGAGTCATTTCATTGCTTTGTGATGATTTACATTCACCTAAAATGTAATTAAATTGTAATAATATAGTTGGGAGAATTAACGAAGCGATCAGATCAGTTTCCCCAATTTTTACAACTAATAGTGGTCCGTTTTCACTAAAAATTTCAGATCATCTTTAATTGTACATTTATATATACAATTGAAGTCACTACATTAAGCACCATTTTCTCTCATCTGAACAATGTTACAAAGCCCCTCTAAATGAATCATTGTATTTTTAAAGAATTGTAGAGAGTGAGGGAGGGAGAGATTAGTAAGAAAGAGATGATGGGGAGAGATAGGAGAGGGAGAGAGAGAGAGAGAGAAAGAGAGAGAGAGAGAGAGAGAGAGAGAGAGGAGGGGGGGGGGGAGAGATGAGGGAGGGAAATGAGAGAGAAAGATATGAAAGAGAGAGAGAGAGAAAGAGAGAGAGAAAGAAAGAGAGAGAGAGAGAGGGGGAGAAAGAGATGAGGGAGGAATATGAGAGAGAAAGATATGAGAGAAAGAGAAAGAAAACCAAATTTTGTATTCTTTCATCAATATTCGAATTCAAACACATTTGTTTTTGAAAATCCTTGCTGAAATGTGTCTTAGATTAAATCTTCTTTGGCAAATATGATACAATTTAAGTAAAATATTGCCATCAAATTGTTGGAGCTCCCAAAACTTTAAAGCGGCTCTAATATTATGTAACATGATCAACCTTTTCCTCTCGCTTTCTCAGATTTTCTTTCACAATACAATCGCATGACCAAACCAGACCTTAACTTTTATCTTTAAAATTATTATTTGATAGATGTTGGATGACAGATTTCGATTGCGGGATGGCTGTTTCTCGCTCTCCGATTGATCCAAACTTTATACTGTCCAAGGAAGGTCGACGCTTTTACAAGTGTTGAGAATTTATTTCCTCTACATTATTATTATTTTTTTTAAACAGAACACTGCTCGAGTAGACCACAATTGTTATCTGCAGGGTAATCCGACATTTTCCCCGACGCCAATCATTGTTCCCAGCTTCATTTCGTCAAAGGTATAGGATTAGGGCACTAATAATTACGTAACTAAAATCGTAGAAATCAGTGGATAACGTTAGGGTTGCAACTGGGATTTAGGTCGGGTTTACGATTAGGGAGTAGTGCAATAGTGTTTGGTATAGGGTTGCATTAGTATTCGGTTTAGTTTAGGTTAGTATTGGCCGCGGAGCAATTGTCACACGTGTCGTTCAATTACCTTGCATGTGCACCTTTAAGAAAATGGCAATTTAAAGATTTGGGGGTAACACGAAGGGCACGATTTTGACACATAATGACACTGTACTCGAATACCAGGTCCTGGGTCTGAATTGAAAGCAGTGAGACGGAAATCGATAGTGACACTGCGCTGTGCTGGGAGAAACACGGACTTCCAAGCTTGCGAATGAATGTTAATAAACTCTACGTGTGAGTCAGGATGAATGTGTTATTTCGCGTGAGAAGATGTGACTATTTTTAAACATTAACCCATAATGAGTGATGTCCGCTTTTTAACCTTTTTTTTTTTTTTTATAGATTTAAAGGAAATGTACGTTACTGGATGTTCAGTAAAATCATCAAGCTATTATTAACATCATATGATTAACATCCGAGATGTGGCATTGTGGTCCAGTCCTACATTTCTTTTAGTTATAGAAGTCAATGGCCCCTATTCTTCGCCGAGCTTAAGTATGATTTTTTCCCTTTAAATCGGGTTTAATGCAGGAGGTTGGTCTGAGTTTAAAGTTTTCATTTGTTAAATGTGATCGTTTAGACCAAGGGTCGAGCTGAACTGAATCAGCAGAGTACGGATCAATGTGTCCCTGTTCGATGAGAGATGAGCAAATGTGTGATATTCTTTTTAAAATAAATTTATAACGAAATGATCAATCCAAAATGTGAAGGGAAATAACATTATATTGCTGGAGACCATGTTTTTTAATTCATCAAAAATAAGTAGTCAAGGTGATATTCGTCAATTTAGGGTTACTCATACCCCGGTAAGGGTAAGAATAGTTTGTGTGTGTGTGCGTGCGTGCGTGTGTGTATGTGTGCGTGCATGTATGTATGTACATATATATCTATATAGATTTTATGCCTACTTATTTGCAAAAATAGATATTATGGAAAAAACAGTGCTAATGACTATAGTTCAGACAAGTTGTTATTGCTGATTGGTTAATATAGTACTAGTATATGAAAGTCTTACTCGATTATTTTCAGTCGGTATAACATTTCTAAATGCATATGATATTAACCCAACGTACATGTATATGTTTATATATTATTAGCTTCACCCACAGGTGGGGTCGCCATAACAAAACAGCGACATATATGCAGTGCAAAAATTCATACCTTCCATCATTCCTTAATATCACAATGAGGGAAGGGGAGGTAAGAATTGCATGTGTCGACTGTATGACAGTCTAGTATCACTGAATCATTTCGGGTAAAAACTAAGTCTAAAGTGTGACCCTGGTTATGTTTTGGACCTTGGAGATGTTGCATAAACCCAATTTTATACATGACTGACTTTGAATCATAAAGTATCTTTGTTTCATCACGTTTTTTGGACACAAAAAACAATAAACAAATAAGGACATTTATTATCAAGTAGAGGATTACCGACTCACACTGGGGATGATTATTTCATACCTGCATCATATGGCTCCGAATAGTCTCATTGGACAACGCCCCCTATCGTCAGAGTCCAGAAGCCTAACATGTTAGCCTACTGACTTTTACCCCCGAAATCGTTAAAAATTCATTTTTTGTTTAAACGAAAAGCACATCCACCCCGACGTACGTTAAAACTAGCTCTTTCATTCGAACCCTCATGTCACATTGACTTTTGAAAGTTCACCCACCGTAATTTGGTCAAAATAGGTCGCTAGCTCGCCATTGCCTATATAACACATGTGAAACTAGTCGAACGTCAGACGCAATTTGACACGCGATTGTAAGATTATGGCAAGGGTGTAGATTTGTATCCGTGGTTGGGGGGGGGGGGGGGGGGGTGATAGGTGCCAAAATATTTTCGCAATGGATCAAAGCAACCAAGAGGTAGAAGCGTGTGGCAAGTTGCATAGCGCGGAAGCTCTGACGTTTCATTAGATTATTAAAGAAAGAAAACGATTCGATGTACCATTCTTGACTCTTAATCCTTAACGTTTGAATCAAGTTCCCCTTCCCCCGTGCGTAGCGCGGAAGCTCTGACGTTTCATAAGATTATTAAAGAAAGAAAACGATTCGATGTACCATTCTCAACTCTTAAACCTTGTTCGAATCAAGTTCCCCTTCCTCCGCGCGTAGCGCGGAAGCTCTGACGTTTCATTAGATTATTAAAGAAAGAAGACGATTCTATGTACCATTCTCGACTCTTAATCCTTGTCGGAATTCATCTTCGCCCATTCCTGCGCGAAGCGCGGAAGCTTTCGCATTTTATTACATTATTAGAGAAAGAAGACGATTTGTTGTATCGTGTCCTTCATGAATTCAGTTTCCCCCTAACAGCTTTGCCCTTTTCACTAAATTATTAGAGAAAGAAGACGATTCGTTGTACTGTTCTCTGTATTAATCCTTGTCCGAATTCGGTTTCCCCACTAAAAATAAGTTGTGACATAATAATCTTTCTCCAAAAATAAAAAATGTTTTAGGAAATATCAGGAAATAAAATGAGTGAAAAAAATAAAAATAAAGATACAATGACGTGACTTTTAAAAAGGGTGAACGGAAACAACGTAACAACTAGTGATCTATTAGTTCTAATGTCCGAAAATCTTTCTCCTTATCTCCGATCTCATCACGAAATCGTCACAGGGTTCATCTATGTTTACACTGTCCAGGATTGTCTGATGTGCATTGCAAATTGCTACTTTTACGCTTTGCGCTTAACATTTAGCTCGTTGCGTTTTGACGCTGCGTCTTTGCATTTGCGCACTGCATTTCTATAATGCTGTTGATTGAACAAATTGAATTAATTCATCGATTCCTGATGAAGCCATATGAGCGAGAATTCAATTTATTCTTGTCTCATGTACAGCAAAATGTGTTTTTTGATGGTCATCTTGCGAGTAATAACCATTAACTACTCTCATCATTAATTTGTCTCTTCATTTTAAAATTATTTTTTTTATGGTGAAATTATTGGGGGGGGGGGATGATTGTACAGGCCATCCCCCCACCTGAAATATTGGGGGATAGGTCGACACCCATGGGTTATAGGTCAATCACACGAAGGATAACAAGAATGAATTATCATAGATCAGTTCTGATCGGTTCATTATGTCCATTTCAGCCAACCCCACCGTATTTTTTCCATTTAGTATAGGCAAGCATTTTGTCGAGGTAAGCAAAAACATGAATATTCATAATCCTAGTCATTTACTGTAAGCGCGGTTTAAGTAACAAAAATAATAATAATAATAATAATAATAATTATAATAATTAAAATAATATTAATGCCTGATCCCTGTGTCTGTACCTCAATATGAGCTATACGAAATAATTCAGTGATCCACCTTTTGAAATTGGGGCTTGACTTGTGATTGGTTCGAGGTTATGCTATTGATCTCGTGGATTTGGGGTTCTATTGTTATTTTACTTTTGCTAGCTTCGACAGCTTTGTAAAGAATATTAACTGTTTGTATATGTTTTTAAACTCCAATGGAAATATGAATATGAAATATTGATTAAAAACGATAAATACAAGCAATGGAAATACGAATATCAACTAACCATTCCACCATTTACTTTATTACCAAGTTTGATTTTACAAATTTCTTGTCGCGCACTTTAATACAAATGACAATTACAGTAATGTTCTGATTTGTCATGCTTTGTATCATAAATTAATGATGCAATCTCACATTAAAACGAGCTACAATAAGCAATTACTCAATAATCCCAAATTATGTTTTCACTAATAAGTATATACATCACCGAGGACCTCATATTCCTTTCCCTGGCATATGAAAACAAGAATATGATTATTAAACCACATAGGCCTATGGCTGAAATGGCAGTGACAGAAAAACAAAACAAGTCGATGATAGTTGTTTCGAAAAGACAACTGATTTGAAAGTATTAATTATAGAAAGTCATGATATAAAGCCTGTCATTTCCAGTGTAATACTTACAAGGCTATTTTATAGACCTACCTTGCACATAGTAAATTAAAAAGGTAATTCTCTTTTGATTATTAATTTCGTCATATGTAAAGTTGTCTGTGCACATTTGCACATATTTTTTGGTTTCGCATTTGTATTTCTATATGTCCGTTCCTGTCATATTTATTACATGAGATTTCTTCATTAATTCGTGTAACTTATTATGCATAGGGAAGAGAGACAATTAAACTTGATCGCTGTATGGACGTAAAATATTTATTTAGTTTTTCTGTCATTACCCAAATGAAATTCAGGAATGTTGAGCAATTTAATGATAAACTTGGGTCTCCTCTTTTCAGGAGCATCCTGAACAAGTTTATGCTTAACAAAATCGGTAACAAATACAACCAAAATAATCTAGAATGATATACATTTTTCTGAGTAAAATATAATGATATCAATTTCTATTAAAAGATACTTGATATTTAATAAGAAGCACATGAAACTATATAGACAGTATAATCATGTAGCAACAGGGTAACTTCAAGAAGAACTGCATGTATGAGACATCAACTGATCCACTGCATAGAGATTATATAGATATATACATACAAAATAGCTATGCCCCTTTTTCAAGTTTTGACGAACGCTGGTTTTGGTTATTTTTGTCATTACTTGACAAAGGTTAGAAGATAAAGTTGAGTTCTGGTCACGCAATTGCACTGTGAAAGAAACGATGTGGAATCGATCAGAAAAAGTTGATCATGTAGCATATAATAAGTATTGGTGGTTACTGCAAGGTTCTGGAATCATCAAAATTATAAGAAATTTGGCCCAGTTTTGCTAAAATTAACAAGAATTGTACACAGAAAGATCTATATGGGATTACACAAACATGTGGCATAAAAATGAGGCCCACATTTTAGGCTGTAACATGTCATATTTAGATTATATTTAGATCACAAAAAATGAAATGGAAGCTCTTATTACCAATCATGTGAAAGAATATGTTTTGACTAATACGTGATGATAACTATTTTGCCGGGAAACCGTATACCATTTGATATATTTGGTAAATTATTATATCTTTCCGGATCGGATATATATCGCGCACGTGTCGCGTAGTCCCATATACATTTTTCTGTGTACAGTGCTTGTAACTTTACCAAGACTGGGCCAAATTTCTTATCATTTTGAGGATTTCAGAACCTTGCAGTACACACCAATACTTATGTGCTAGATGATCAACCTTTTCTGATTTCACGCATGACCAGGGGGCGTTTCACAAACCTTTTTTTCAATGACAAATAACAAAATCAGTGACAAATCTGCTGATAACCAATAAGAAGCAAGGATTTCAATAGCTTATAACACAAATTGTCATTTGTCACTGGTGACAAGTTTTGTGAAACGCCCCCCCCCCTGAACTGGTCTTTATCTTTAACTTCCCTAGCGCTTCGAAAGAGCTTTGAAATTATTACCCTAAGCTTTAGCACCGGCAGCCGTTATCAGCGCACAGTGCATTTCAAGGAATAATCCTCTCACAGGCACCCATTTACCTCGCCTGGGTCGTGTGTTGCAAATGTAGATTAATGTCTCGCTGAAGGACATTATTTCCGTGGCGGGTCTCGAACTGCGGACCTTGTGATCCTTTTTTCAACTTTCAATCTTTATTCAACCTTTATAAAACAATTTTAAAATGACAATATACAATATAAATTGGTTGGGATTCCTAGGAAGCAGAATTCTAATTGCAATCGGGGCCCTTTAACAAACAGGAACGAGATTATGAACATAATTAATAAAAAAGTAAAATACTTGCATAATACAAGCGCGCCCATACACACCAACAAACACACATTATATACAGATGGTAAAGAATGTAATAAAAGTAGAAGAATTAGAAGAGTAAAAGAAATACCTACTCAACCATGAATATTATCTTTTAAAAAATACCCTTTTTTGTACATCGATTTAAATCTGTTAATTGTAGAACTGGAACTTAGGTCATGATTTAATATACATATAACTATATACACTGTTGGTCATGAAAGGTAGAATAACTTTTCTTACCCCAATTTGTGGAATGATTTTGACAATGATTTATTCCTAATGGATCTAGATAATACTGTACATTCTAAAATTATACTGAATAATAATTTGCGAGAGTTTGTTTTGCGTGACTGCTAAAGCATATGTGTGCTACTTTGCTTATCAACTAGGGAACCTACATCATTACAGTAATGTGGATTAATGCCTCACAATAGGGCACTAAAATAGCACATCGACACGGTTTTGATACTGGGCCCCTTACAGTTACGAGGCCATTGCTTTGCCACTGAAACATGACTTTACACAGCGGGGGCTAGGGTAGGGGGGGGGGCAGCACCCACAAATAAAAAAACGCACAAAGAAAATGCAATAAATTATCAATGATTCATTGCATTTTCTCCCGACCTCCAACAGAAAAAAAAAAATCCTTCGTGTGGATATGCCTTGAACCATAATGCATGGCCATGCAGAGGAATTTTTTTCTGTTGGGTCCCGGATGAAAAATGCAATGAATTATTGATAATTTATTGCATTTTTGTACGTGTCGATGTGCTGAATTAGTGCCCTTTAGTAAGGAATTAATCCTCATTAATGTCAGTTTTGAGTTAAGGACGTAGGTCCCCTGGTTGATTAGAATAGTAGCATACACATACATTAGCAGTCAAGCAAACAAACACTTGCAAATTGTTATCCAATAAAATATGAGCTGAGTCAGGGGGCTTGTCATTGTTCAAAACTCACCTGCCTCCAACAAAGGAATTAATAAATGAAGGTTGGAGATTGGTCAATCTGTAGGTCAGCCGACGCACAGTGGGCCAGGGAGGGACCAAAGTGCGCCAAAACTATTTTTCGGTGATTTATTTTTTTCAATTTTTTTCTTGCCCAGTTGAAAGGTAATACATAGAGGAATACCTTAGTGAAATATTTAATTCCGGTATGCACAATAAGGGTATAAATTTACTACTTCAATCAGCAAAATCCTACATATTTACAGTTTTAGTGCAAAAGTGACCTATTTTATAAATCTTTCAATTCAACATGAAGTTTTTAAGTTATTGATATGAAATTGCTCTCACATATTCCTGATAGTTCATTTCGTTGAATGAATGGGTTAAAATTAATAGAAACACAATCGTCATGATATATTATAGGGTAATTCACTGAAAAATGGACTAATTATCCATGTTTTTTATAAATCCAGAAGAAATGTTTAGATCTCCGCGGTGTACCGCTTGAATTTTTATACCACCCTTTTCTCTGATGTCTAAGCTTCAAGTTGATACCAAATTTGGCTGCCCAAACTTGTCCATTGTTATGTTAGAGCCGATTTCCCTTGCCACATTGCCCCGAAAATGTGGGTTTTTGGGGTCCGCGGATGAATCATGAAGGATTCGTGGTCATAAATCACGGCGCGAGGGGGCGCGTGACACTTGTTCTGACACCGCAGACCAAAATAAACACATTTTTCGGGGCAATGTTGCAAGGAAAACAGCTCTAACATAATAACGGGCAGAATCGGGCAGCCAAATCTGGTATCAACTTAAAGCTTAGACATCAAAGAAAATGTTGGTAATACAATTTAAGCGAAAATCCCTGGAAATCTAAACATTTCCTCTGGATTTATAAAAAAAGAAATCCCCAAACATGAGTTTTGGCGCACTTTGGTCCCTCCCTGGCCCACTGTGCGACGCCTAGCCCACCCCTCTACTGCCTAGTATGCCAATATAAGATCATGCTCTCTTAATAAGAACTTTTTTGTGTGGCTTACATGCATAAGCATTTTTTTAATCAGTAAGAATTAATGCATCGCTATAGTCAAAACCTCAACTGTGCCGATTGCTGTTGCAAAATCGGTTGAGCCACTGGCATCAATGTCACTGCTCTAATTTACTTTGCTGAAGTCCGTCGAATCCATTGGAAGATTGGCGGCAGCATCACCTGTTGCAGAAGCAACATCATCACTCCTCTCATTGTGGATGGTGCCATCCGCAGCATCCTTAGGGAGGCTGACAGCAGCATCATTGGTGGAATCAGTAGCTTTCCTGGCATCAGTTGCATCCAGAGTAACACTGACCGTGGTGGAGGAAACATCATCATCTCTCTTAGTGGCCTCTGGGACGGATGCATCAAGAGGGAGACTTACCGCAACGACATCGGTGCTTTTTGCATCACAATCTGTGTACTTCTTCTGTTCCTCTGAAGAACGTTGGATATCTTCGTTCATAGGTGGTGTGACCCCATCCTCAACCTGGCTATCATCATAGGTCGGACTGAACATACAAATAGGATCGGGATGGTCGTCTATCATAGGCAACGAGTAATTACCCGAGGCTCCTGGGCGCAATTTGCTTACCATGCCAAGTGACGAGGATAGCGCCGTCGAGCTTACCCCACCGCTGGAAGTGCTTGCTTCTTTCTTTAGGAACTCGTCGAAACAAGTTAGTCCCCATTTCTTACGGATGTGAGGATTCCGGACGCAGTAGAGTAGAAAGATGAAAAATCCTTGGAAGGAGTTAAGGACGACGAAGATTGGCTGAGCCACCTGTTAAAAGCAAATGTTTTAGAAATAATAATTAGGTATATGTCATTCTCTCTCATGTTCTTCAGATACTAAACATCTAAAGGGTTATTGCAGGTGTATTTAATTATCATACATGAGTTCTAAAGATATTTTGTAGAAGAGATGGATACCACACAGGAATTATTCTTGAAGCTAGTTGGCTTTACCTGACTGAATGACGGGATCAAAAGAAGATATCCGGTGACCCAGGTCAGACCGAGCAGGAACAAGATGCAGATCGCGTTCTGGACGCGTTCGATAGTCTCTCGACGTTCTACCTTAGCCTCTCCTTTCACTCGACCAGCGATGTTGGCTAATCGGAGCAATTGTCGAACCACCAGAATGAAGATGACAATGTTGATGAGGAGGATGGTGGACATGGGAATCAGGAGACCACCGACTTGAGCCCAGAATTGTAGAAAGCATCTGTTAATAGAAAGTATGCATTTTGTAAAGTGTCTGAATTAATTAATCAATACTCACTGTCTTAGTGACAGTTATAGGTAATGTTTGTGGTCCTGAAAACATGTTAACTGAAGAATTTTCATTGTATACATTTCCCCCCATTATTAACTGTATAAGGCTTCCAAGTGGTACAACAAAATCAGTGTATTTTATATATTTAGCGCAGTACCCGGATGGCAGATCAATATTTTTTTCGTATTGCTCTGTGATCCGGGAACTTCAACTGTCGCAGATTTTGTTATTTTGCAAGTCAGCCTGATATAGATAATACTTATAATAATAATGATAATATAGAATGGCTTTGTTTTCGTGTGATCCAAGAATAAGAATATATTGTCATAGCGAGAGCAATATATTATTGTATCACATTCAAAGCCATCCAATATTATATAACTATTTATTTTGGCAATCCAAGCTTTCTTGTCCCATCCGTTACCAACAATATCTGAGATGTAAGTATGTGTGGTGACTGTTTATAGTTGGCGGCCGTTCTAGAGCTTGGATCACACCACATATCCGCGAAGGTGATATAAGATACGAATTCTAGATATAATTGCACACTTGCTAACTCATGAGTTACCAAAATACCAAATGCCTATATATAAACTAGTTTAAATTACAAAAAACGTGCTTTTGCTGAATCTGAAATTTGAAGATCAATAGGGTAGCCTTATGCTATGCAGTCCAGTATTCCAGCTAAACTTTCAAGTATTAGCACTTACATATCATCATGAGCATAAGAGCCTCTAGCAATTGCTCCGGTAAGAACCACGATGAAAGCAGGAATTCCTGAAATGACATACGTGTATGAGGAAATACGATTTGTTTAATCATTTTTACTACGCCTATATTGGACATGGGCCTAGCATATTCCTTTCCCCGTTTCTTCGATAGACCTATTCATGTTATGGTTGTGCTGTCCAGCTCACAAGCTTTTCTCACGGTTAAGGCGACACTATAATTATCTTTTGTAAGAATTAGATATCTCGATTATTATACTGTGGGGTTTAGAGTCTTCTTTGTACAAATCACATGCCATGTCGAGTGCCGTTTGATACTAACAATGAATAAATTACACATAATGTAAAAAATGACGAATTCATTTGCATTATTAGTTGATGCCTGTTAGACTATAGTCCGTCCTAATGTGATTTTTTCACAATAAATGTCAATTTAGTTAGTTTGGATAAATGATTGGAATATCGTGCTAGAGTTTTTGATTTATTTCGTTCATTAAGAAACAGAGAAGAAAAAATTCCTTTGATCGCCCGTTCATCACTATTTTATTGCGGAAAGTTAATCCCAGCAGAGCAGGTTGGTGCACATTGCCACACTCAATTTTTGTATGGATACTTTCAGTATAAGTTGAAACAACTCAATCGAAGGTTTCTGATCTAGAGACATATTTATGTATAAACAAAACCCAGACATTCCAAGAACAAAAGATTTAAGGAAACAAATATCATACCCCATGCAGCTAAGAAAGCCTTGATCATGAAATTCTGGATGTAGGTGTTGAAGATCTTCACAATGATGAGGTAGGTATTGTACCCTTCTACACCCATCCATGCAATGGAAGACAAAACGAAGTAGTGAACTAAGGCCGCCAGGAACCAACAGGGTCCAGCTTGGACATCACGATAATCTCTGATATAATCCAGAGAGATCATGATGACAAATGTCGTGTAGAGACACAGCAAGGTCAGGCACAGACAGATGAAGATCTGGTTAGTCTGTTTGGTTCTCAAATCCCTATCAAGATTGTAACAAGAATAACAAAGAAAAAAATAGGCGGCAAATCTGTGTGAAGTGAAGGAGATTACGTGATTTTGCACTACTTATATACCTCTTTTAATACTAGGCACAAGCCCTCAGAATGGAGACGCGTTTGAATAAAATCAATCTGGGTGTAACTATTCATGACGATGTCAAATTAGAAAAATATGTACGCCAAAGGTGTTCGAAATGATAACGTTTCCTATTCTATACAAACTGCAAATCATGAGGCAGAGGGTTTGATCTACAAAGTTGATAGAATATCGATATATTAAATTGATATGAATTTGACAAATGAATATTGTAAACTATTTATTACCCTCTACTCGTCACACAACCTTTATATCACCAATTAAGTAATCATAATTATGGCTGTTTGTCTTTTCCTTCTTCTTCTTCTTCTTCTCCATCTTCTTTTTCTTCTTCTTCTTCTTCTTCTTCTTCTTCTTCTTATTCTTCTTCTTCTTCTTCTTCTCCTCCTCCCCCTCCTCCTCCCCTTTCTACCACTAACTGTACATTGTTGATAGTGGTTCAAACAGAAGTGATATACAAAACAGAACTGTGCTGCAGTTTTACACGTATTTCACAAATCATTTGATTACGAGATAATGTGTATAAAAAGGGGGCATATTTAAGTTTGCATGTTTGCAAGTTCTTAAAATGCATGTCTTTCATAGTCTAAGTAACCATTCTTTGTTCAAAAGTTTACATAGAATGGCCAGAGAATAATTACATATTTTGTCTCCTTTGTCTTTCATTAATAATTGCATATTTTTTGTATGAGCTCACTTGTTCCACAGGTAGGTCGCCAATGTGACAAGAAGACTGAAGATAGAAATACAGCATCCAATGTAAGTCAGGATGTTGTATGTCTCGATTAATGGATCCTTCTGTCTATGGATATCCTGTAAGTAACATGAATTTGATTGGAGCTCAAACTGAAACATCTTCTTCGAATGCTCAAATGAAACTGATAATTTGAAATGAACTTTCCTAAAGTCTCTGTGTCGTTTATTTCAAATAGAAAGTGGTGACAATTCATATTACTGATGTAAAAAAAGAAAAGGATATCACTTTACTACCTTTCACACAAGAGTCCATACATTCAAAATGTATTTGATTTCCAAAGTGAGATTATGATTTCTATCCAATTGAAGACCAACCGCTTACTATATTGCTTTTCGACAGTAAAAGGGCGACTGTTAGAGGAAGAATAATGACCGCTCGTCCCCAAACACCTGGTCGTATTCACCTGTCTGGAAAGAAACTAGTAACCGTATCCATTCGTATTACAGCAGGCGTAAAGATGTATTATATACTTCACACATAGATTCTTATTCACTGATTGGTCAAAACTATATCACATGACAAGGAGCATCTCGATCTATCATTGCGTCAGAGGGTTTTGGCGTTCTATCAATTGACCTAAGGTCAAATAATAGAACGCGAAAAACCCTGTTACAGTACGCCTAACCCTTCCGCTACTTTTGAACACACACAGAGCGTACGGGTTTTCAAATGCCCTTCAGCGGGCAATTCCTGCGGCGTCGTAGCGCTCAAGACATACAATTTGCGAGGAGCTGCAGTAATGCTATGGTCACAAAACCCAAAAGTAGCCTGCTCGGCGGCCGAGCGGCGAGTTTTTAGCCAATTTTGCCCGGCCACCGAGCGGCGGCTGCCCAGGCACCGCTCGTTTTTAAGGCATCGCTCGGTCGCTGCTGAAATTTTAGCGCGGAGTAAAAATTCGGGCGGCGCCTGCTCACTTTCACTCGCCGCCCAGACTACGCTCGGCGACCGGGCGGTCTCCACCCGGGCGCCGACCTAATCGAGCGTTCACCGTCGAGCGATTTAGGTCAAAAATCGAAGCCCCTAGGTCAAAGGTTGTCAAGCAGTCGCCGCTGAGAGATCAGTCGGTCACTGGGCGGAGAGTCCAAAATCGGTCGGCAGCCTTTGACCTAGTGGTTTCGTTTTTTGACCTAAAACGGCCAGGCACCGGGCGTATTTTGGAGCCCCGTCGATCACTGACCGGCCGCCGGGCAATTTCTTTAAAATCAGCTGGTGGCTGGTGGGAGACCGCCCGGCAATCGGAGGTTCACCGGTCGGTCACTGCCGGGACACCGCGCGAAAAAGCTCCGTAATTTCGCCCAGTTTTTACCTAAAATCGAACGGCGACCGACGGGAAATCGACAGGTCACCGCCCAGGCATCGCTTGGGCTCTACAGCCTGCTCGACTTCTCCAAAAATCGCTGGGCGATGCCTAAATTCCAGCAGCGACCGAGCAGGCTACTGATCGGTCGGTCGCTGCTCTGATTTGTGACCATAGCTTAACTGCACTACCTTTAATACTTCAGTACCTGTATAGATTGGATCTCCGTATGTTGGATTTCTTTTAGCGTTGGATATTTGAATCTGTTTTAAACTTTAAAAGACTGTAAATATGTTACTGTGAGGAGCAAATAGACTCTTGATATTGGATTTCTTTTCTGGACCTATTCATGAATCAATGAAAAGGATGGGGTATATAAAACAAATATGGACTGCTCTGTAATCGAATGGTGGTTACAATTATCTTTCCCTCGGTGGTGTTCATACCGGCCCTTCTATCATCCCCTCGGCTTCGCTTTGGGAGTGATACAAGGGCCGGTATGAACACCACCTTGGGAGTGATAATTCCAACCATCATCCTCATGAGAAGTCAATATTTGTATACTGCCTCTTACTATATAATACAAAGACCATATTATATCCCTCATGTATAGTTGTTTGCACTGCGATTGTACAGAGCACGAAAAAGGTATACGTAAGTACTATCTACCTTTTTGGCTGCTACCCTACTTGCCCATCCTTGCCCATTAAATACGCATAGCAAAGTAGGTTACGCGAAATGTCAAAGTCAATGTCAATGTCAAATGAGCGCGCATCGACTGTATTACATGTATGCATGTTGTGCTTTGTAAAATCTAGCTGAAGCTAAACTGTCTGCATAATCATTTCTTATAATTATGTAAAACTCACTTTAAATAGACTTTATTGCCGATGTGGGATATAAAACGAATATTAACCTCCTTTAGTCGGGCAATGGATACAAATTATCATCGCCTCGGAGATCTCGGGGCTACCATCATCCATCGCCTTGCGGCTCGGGAAGATAGTAGCCCCGAGATCACCTCGGCGAAGAAAGTTTGCACCATTACCCTCGTAGTCGATTAATATTTGCTTACTATTTAATCCGTAGGACCAATTATACCCCTGGGTTATTAAGAGGAGTATCACGCTAATTAAAGCTCTAGTAACCAACTGCATTTAGGTCAATGCAAAAATATACATATTTAGCGTCCCCGCCCGCTTCTTTTTTGGGGGCCGCCTCCTATTTTTTTGTTGTTGTTGATTTTTTAAAAAAGAAAAACAAACATGAAAAACACTGCCAAAATGGATCTATTTCTGATTTAAGAAAAAAATAAACCATTTCGGCGGCCATGTTGAAAAATAGCCCGACTGTCAGGGAAAATATACCGAGCGGCCATTTCGGGCGGCCATTTTGAAAAAAGAAAGACAAAAAAGGGCCTCCTCCTTCCTATTTTACGAAAAAACAGGACGCTAAACATGTTTTTTTTTAATTTGGCCTAAGTTTGTCGGGTTATAGTTGTCCGGGGAGTAGTTGACTGGTGATAATAATGCCTAATTGCTTTTCACTGACCATTATTACAGCGAAGTTGGTAAGATGATCACATGCACAGCGCACGCCCTCCTCATCATAGCGCTCATCCGATGATGTGAATCCAGAAACAAGAACACACCCATCTTGGGACCAATCTTGCTCCTCCTCATCCCAGAATGAGCACATGGGATTCACGTATCCAGACTACACAACAACAACAACAAAAACAGCAAGAAATACATAGAACCATATACAAATTGTTAAATAAAGCATGCTAGAAGAATGAAAGTTAATTTTAATTGGTTTAGTTTTAAAGCCCATTAATCATGAGGGGAATCAAACAAAGGATTACAAAAAAGAAAAATAAATACATTTTAAATCATATGATGTATAGATTTCCCCTTATATAATGTATGTCTACAATTTAGTTACTTATAAATACTGCTAAAGGCATATTTCAAATATATATAATATATGAAAACAAAAATTATTATGCCATTTTATTGTTATAGGTCTTACCATTATTGTAGTGAAGGTAAAATTGATGAATTCGTTCAAGGCTGCTAATTTCCCTTGACCAATACTGAGAGAAATCACGGGAGAGTTAGCCGATCGATTGAAGCCTTCATTATCCGCACTGATTGTGCGCAATGATTTAGACATGAACAGGGCTGGAGTTGAAAATACATTGAAGTTGACCCGGACGTAATCGCCACTGCCATTCGACGCCGATCCTGAGAGTAGGGCCGTGGACGAAATGACGGATGAAACTGAAGGTGGAATTTTGACCTGAGCGATGATGTCCGGTCCGGTAGCAACGACGTCATCGCGGTCATCTTGGGTCGGAGCACTGATGGTAATATTGGACTGAGTCAGGTCTGAAAGACTGGATCCAACAAGCGAAAGCACAAGACCGCTCATTACGTCGTCAGCAAGTACACTCTGAACCTGTTATGTGAATTAGAACTTCAATTATTATTATCGTTATTATCATTATCATCATCATCATTATTGTTATTATGACTATCATTATCATTATCGTTATAATTGTCTTCATGATTATTATTTTTTATTAACAATAATATCAAAATAAGTATTATTTTGTTGTTATTATTACTATAATTATAATTACCTGGAAAGAGGAACTGGGAGAGGGAACCTTTGCTCATGCAGAGCCTTCGCTGTGAAATGTTCTTCAGTTGAGGTGTTCAAAAATAATCTAAAATCATGTCCATTTGGATTGGAATATTGTTTCCCTTTATTTTATCTTCTGTAGTTTGTTGTATGACATGCAGATGCTTTTATGTGATTTCTCCTTTGCACCTTGAGTCTTTGATTTATTTCAAGTGGCTTTGGCGTCTTACAAATCGCATGGTATTATCACTATCACTATCATCATCATCATCATCACAATATTAGTGTTATTATTGTCATCACTATCATCAATATTATTAATATTATTAATATAATTATAAATAATTTTCATTAGTTTTATTATCATTATCGTTGATGATGATTGAAAATGAGGCGATTAGCACCATGCACAGACGCCCAAGTAAGGCACCCCCAAATTCAAAATGTGTTGTACCCCGCACACATAAATGCACAAATAATGATGTTGTTTGGTAGATCTTGTTTAAAACTATAATAAGTGTCGCGCGTTGTTGGACACCATATTGAATGAGACTACAATGAATGAATGGCAGCGTCAAGTTTTTGAAATTAATTTATTTTAGTATACTTGTTGAAATCAAATTACTTTTTCATAACCTATGATATACATGTAAAATCACCTGTACGGCTACATTTGGCTGCTGAATGTTGAGCATCCCACCATCGGCAACCTCAACACGACTGATTTGTTCCTCAAAAGCCTGGACAAATTTACTTATTGCCCCACCTTCTTCCTCTGAGGCCTCAAGTTCCTCTGTTTCTACCTGGGCTATATTGCTCACAATACTCGTTATAGACTTTGTTACCTGTCAATTCAAAAGCCAAAGGTGAAGATGATTTAATCGTTAGTAGGAGAAAGTTGCCAAATCTTAAAAATCAAACTAAATGATGATAAGGTATTACAAAGCATTACAGCCTTATTTAGCACAGCTGTCATTTTAAGGCTGTTACACAACTTCTTGAAGAACCAACCGCCAAGGGGTCAAAAAAATATAAAATGACAGTGACATACCTAAATATGTATTGGAACAAATAAAATATTATACGAAATTTCCAACAAGAGCACGACACGGGGTTAGGCTCTATTAACTTGTTCACTCACAGACAGTAGTTTAGCTTCAAGGCGTCCAATGTCGTTAAAACCGGTTATGGGATTGACCTCTTTCACATCTATGACAATTTTATGCATGTATTGGAGGGAAGAGTTCAATTTTTCCCATGAGATAATTATTGAAACATAATAAAATTCATCAACCATCACAATTTCATATTCAATAAGATTGGTCTGGCATTGTGTAGAATACCTCTTCACTAGTAAGATTTAGCTGCACAATGTTTGATATTATCTCCGCCACTAACGTGATGTCATCTGATGTGATATCTTCGATGTTGGAAGTAACAGATGATACTTGCTGGCTCACTTCAACTGCATTTTCTTCACCTACGATTACCTAAAATTTGGGGGAAAAATATCCTTACAGCATGTACACGGTGAGCGATACGACTTTCCTTTCATAAGGTAACATAAACTTAGCGAACATGTTTCCTTTACAATACAGTGCGACCCAGAAAAAACGAAACCGAGAAGTATCGATGTTTCATCATAATTTAATCACAATTATAATTAATAAATGACACATATTTGTAAAGCTTAGATCCTCCTCTTTCATTCGATGCAACTCATATGATGCATATTTCACGCATGATTGATTAAAAGCAATTTGAAGGAAGGAAACCAAAAAGTCATTAGGCGGGCGGTATCTGAATTTCGAAGAAGAATTCACATTTCTAGAAAGTTTATTTTCTGCCCTTTCATATGACACCTCAATCAGGAAAAATGAGCAAGGAATAACAACGTTCTGTTTGTTTAAAGTGATGCTTGCATTTCCATAATTTGCTTTAAATTGTTCGTTTTCACTGGCTGCCTGCCGTAGCAACAAGCAGAATTGACAAAAGACTTTCATTTCATTGACAATCAGCCATGCATTAAGTCTTTCGTCTATGTCTGGTCGTCAACGAAACGGAGTTAAGTCTTTTGTCAATTCTGCTTGTTGCTACGGCAGGCAGCCAGTGAAAACGAATTCGTTTAATCAAATTATGGAAATGCATGCATCACTTTAATCGTGATTAAGCTTTGATAAAACATCGATAATTCTCGGTTTCGTTTTTTCTGGGTTGTACTGTATTGCAAAGACACATAAAGAAGGTTCTTTTTTTTCTTCTCCATATGCCATCATTATTGTAAACAAATTAAAAAAAATGTGTCCCATAATATCTTATTTCACAAGTCATAAACCGGAAGATGGTAAATAATTTCCGAACAAATTTGGCAGCTATAATCGCCTACGATTGTCAACTGATTTTAATCAGAACAACATCTTATAAATGCAATAATTCAGTAAACTTCTACTAATTCCTGGGTTTAAATGCTGTATCAAGAGTTAACTAATAAAGATAAGTAGTTGTCAATGAATATGACAGAGAATATTTTGCCGCCTTGAATGAAAAATAAATAAAAAGGAATGTGATTATTATAAATCAGTTTTATTGATTAACAATGGGCTATTCGTTACCTGTTAGGCATGATTTTATAGTTTTCAAATCTAACGTAAGGATACACTCTTTAAAAAAAGATGAGTAAGAAAGGAATATAAATGTTTGTTGTGTATCAAAACTGAACACAATACTGGGTAAAAATAATGTACCAAATCAGGTGAAATCCACCCATTAATAGGTCAGTTTATACTTTTATTTTTTGTTGGAATTATTTATCAAACTTTTTCAGGTTGTAATGATCAGTGGTATCTACAATATAATAAACAAAATTGCATTACATATGAAGGTTATTTAAAAGCCTCTTTTCAATGATCAAATTTGTAAAGAAAATTAAAAAAACCTGTGCAATCTCGGTGAGAATATCTGTGACATTTCTAAATGGTCCGCAATTATCCACAGGTTGCCACTGGCTCTGAGTAATACCATCGCCAAAACACAGAGCCCGTCCAATGGGGACATTGGCTGTTCGGTATAAAAAAGCAGTCACATATTTTATTACATTTATCAAAAGAACACTGGCAAACAATTATTACCATAGAAGAAAGAAGGAGACATCAATAAAGTAAGAAAGAACCTTCTGGTTGACATTTACTCAAGCAATTCAATTTAATACATTTAACAACACGCACGGATCTAGAATATCAATTTAGGTCTGAGGGCTGGATGCTTGGGGTCTTTATTTATTTTCTACGTGTGCCTCTCTTAAATTCATTTTTATTCATGAAAACAGTTTTGGGGTTTGAATATCTATAGGGAGGGGCTTTTAGACTCCAAGCCCCTATCTTGATTCGCTAGTGTTTAATAATGAAGTGAAAACAAACTACATCGGTTGAAAAACATGATATCAAGGCTATTTTGGAAAAGATATTGCGAATAAATGAGTCGTTCTCGATCGCGCAGTTGCCTTTCATTAACACGTTACCAAAAAAAAAATAAACTCGGAGGGTTTTTTTTTTGTGGCGGATCACCGCGCCATATCTGCACAAGCCTATAAATGATCGTGCTATTCAAATCCACCGTCTAATTCCTCAAATTAAAAAAGGATGAAAGACCATCAAAACCAACCTTGAGTAGTGTTGAATGGACACATTCCTGTTGAATTTGCAAATGTTCCGTTTTCACCCACCGGAAATTCGACTTTTTCGAACCGAGGAGATATCCATGAGATATTCTGGCAAATAGCTTCACAAAATAGAGTGAATAAAAAGTATTGAAAAAAGCCCTTGACAAATTTCAATTCTGTGTTTGTTCATCTACTTTAAAGTGAACTGCTCCAAGAAGTGCCCAATGCTAGGGAAACTTAAACGTGCAGCGAGAAGGCGACTTGTTTAACTTGCAAAAGACCCGTAAGACGGGAAGGTGAGAAGGCGTGCATTAACAACTCGCTAAAGGGGCTTTCACACCGGGCCTTGCTTAGAGTTGCGTAGAGTTGCGTAGCGACTACGCCGATCGTACGCAACCCTACGCAACTGTACGCGGAGGGACGCAAATGGGTAGGCGAGATGAACGCAACAAATTAAACATGTTTAATTTTTTTCGCGTACCTTCGGCGTAGACTTTTTACGCAGAAACTACGCAACTGTACGCCAAGCCTACGCAACTGTACGCCAAGCCTACGCAAAAATACGCTACCCTACGCCAGTCCGACGAAGCATTAAAAACGTATACAGATTTTTTGTTGTATATACCTGGATGTAAACTTGGCAGGTATTGATCATTATTTTGAAGGGAAATGCTATTTTTGTTTACATGTGTGCGTTCTCACATTTATTCTGTTCATGAAGAAAAAGTGTTTCTTTGACTTTATTTTGTATTCTTGCTTGTAATTCTGTTTGTACTACTACAAGGATTTTTAGACTGACATGTTTTGCTTGTTATTGTTTATTCAATTTGTGATGTTGACATCTCAGGCTGTTGATATAATAAACAGAGATAAGACTCACAAACTGATGCCTCATGCGAAATGTTATTATGTTTTGTGGAAATCTGTATGTATTTGTGTCGGTTTGTTTGCTTGTGTGTACGTTTATGGCCCTGTTTGTATGTTTGTAAAATAATTTTTTTAAATTTAAATGAGCAAAGAAATAATTTTGTCTCACTCTGTTAGTGAGACTGAGTAAGTGTGTGTGTCAGAAGTAATAAATGACTAACATTTATATCATTACATTGTCACATACATATACGCTACGGACAAAGGACAACAGCTATCGTCTTCAAACTTTCAGGAAACTGTTATGGAATGATATTTACAAATGAGTGAAAAAAAGGATATGATCAACAAATATCAGACTTCTGTCCACATTTATTCACAAATCAAAATAAGCGCTCTTTTGTTGGCGTTTTGAGGTATCGAATCACATCAGTACATCAGTAGTACATCCACGAAAATGTCAGCATTTTTGGAAAATAATATATTGAAAAAATTAACATTACTGCAAAATAGCCTCAGCAGTTGTTAATACCTACTAAAAAATTGAAAATATAACGGTCAAAACCGTGTACCAAATGCCACTTTTGGCAACCCTACGCCAGGCCTACGCAAGCGTACGTAACCCTACGAGAGGGCTACGCAAACGTACGTAACCCTACGCCAATTGCCTACGCCGTAGGTACGCGGTGCCTACGCACAGGGTACGTAACTATACGCAAGCCTACGCAAAACCTACGCAGGGACTACGCCGAAGCATCAATTTATTCATGAGTACGCAGCTTAACTTCGGCATAGTCGGTACTCAACACTACGCAACTCTACGCAGATCCGGTGTGAAAGGGGCTTTAGGCGCCTTCAAGTCTTCTCGGCCTTAACAAAGTGCCTTGGTGATTTTTTTAATCTAGTCGCCTTCTAGCATTCTCATCTTAAGCATGGGGACTTCGCGGCTTTAACAACTCGTTTTCTCGTCTTCTAGGCACTAACAAGCCGCCTTCTCTCTGCACGTTGAAGCTTCCGTACAATGCAAAGAATTTTGATCACTAAACACAAGAATGAAAATTAAAAAGTACTTTGTTATATAATGGAGGACCAAAAGGCCGCGTAAACAAACAAGACCCGCGCACAAAGGAACACACGCACGTACACATGTATTATATAATACATGTGTGTGTATTATGTTGCTAACAAGTCCCTCCATTTAGACACGGTGTTGAGAGACATGCGCTTTCTGAACACAGAGAAGGGAACAATGTAATGAGTGGGAAATGAAAATAGTCATCATAGAAATAATTTTTGGAAATACGAATCCTATATCATTTTGAGAATTATTAACCCTTGTTCATTCCAATAATATTGAACATTCGGGATATTGCCATGTAACTAAAATAACAATGCATTTCGCTGGATCTCACTTGCCCCCCCCCCCCACAAACAAATGTGACGTCACGATAAATATCTGCAGAGCTGCTAAAGGAAATAAAAAAGCTTACAATTGTATCGTTACGTACATAGTCATTCACCCTTACATACATACAAACATTAATTTGACATAACCACCTGATACCAATAATCGAGCCAGTAAGGTATCGAAGCAGGTGACCCAAAGTCGCTCAGTATATATCAGAGCAGAATATATATTCTGTAACCCAGGTGATATAGTTGCAATAGGGTCTAGTAATGTACTGGAACTATATTGTCTCCTGGATTATACTGATGACCCAGTAAGATATTGTAAAACTAGTCGTCCAGCGCGCGCGCGCTACTCAGCTACTGTAGATCACCGCCTCTGGATTATATTCTGTAACAGTAACTTACTGTGGAAGGCTTGTGCGGAATACGCGTGCGTACCATTAGGCAGCCTATGCCATATCCTGCATGCTCGACGACCGGCTATATAGCGGCGGATCCAAGAGTTTTTTTTTTAAGGAGGGGCATGAAGTGTTATATCGGCATGGCCCCGGGGCCAAAGGGCCCCGGAAAAAAAATTGAACTATAAGATGCTTTATGGTACATTCTGAGGCATTTCTGAACGCGTAAACTGAACATTTATTTGAAAATTCTGGGCTTTTCCCTGTTTTTTCGGAAGGAAAAGGGGGCATGCACCCCAACGCTCCCCATGGGTCCGGCCCTGGCAAGGCTAGCTAGCTCGACGCGATCCGGCAGGGCTAGCTCTCTGCAGTACGCCCAGGACTGGCGTCGACCGCGGGCGCCGCCGCTAGACCCGCCAGAGCGCCTAGCTAGATACCGTACCTGCAGCTAGCATCAGCTACAGTTTCAGCTGGTCGGCGCAGCTTTTTAGCCTTGCCTATGCTGCTGGTGGTTCCTTGTCTTCACTCCAAAAATATCTACAATGTATACGGTAAGTTTTAAATATGTCTATAGATATTCATCTTAGAGGAATAATCGATAAGGACTAGGCCTAGTCTGATATTGTTTGAAAAACATTTGCCTTTGTATTTCATGAATAGTCCCAAATGTAAACTTTTCTGTGTGTGATTCCATCGTTATTTGTGTGTGTGTGTTGGCAATTTTTCTACGAAAAAGTATTGTACAATCAAAATTCATCCAACTTGAGCATACCAAATTCCACTTCACACTCCTATAATTTCAATGCATAAGGTCTAGCCATTAATTAACCAGTATCAACCTCATGAAACTTATGGATTTTACTAAGTTAAACTAACAAATTACTTTTCCACACACTGGCATGCATGTAGATCTAACAGTTAGGTCTACAAAACGAATACCGGTAGCCTAGATCTAGATCTAGATCTAGGCCTACTAAATTATAAATAGGAGAAAATGTAAATTATTGTTCAATTGAATATTGAATATGAATCATTATGATGCTTCAAAATCATAGTTCATACTGCAGTTTAAATAACCTAAAAAAAATCAGTTCTCTTATTTAATTTCATGATTCACACTCACAGCTCAAAATCGCGTTGAAAAACTGAAGAAACTGCCCCTTGATTTTATTCCATTGCACTTTGTTTCACTAGCGTTTGCGCATCGATAGACTTTATGATAGACTCTGTCTAGATCAACAGAAAATTCAAAGAAATTTTGGGCAAATCTTGATGAAACTGCGGCTATTTGTGCTGCTCACTCTCCTCATTTGGCATGTTTGGCGCTATAGCCAATGTACTATGTAGGTATTTCATTTAAAATAATTATTATAAAGTCAAAATGACTAGTATATTGTCTACACATTCTTGGCATGCTTGTGAAATATTCCACCACTCATTCAAGGACTCTGCAAAGTAAAGCCTAACGGTTCATTGTGCGCAATGCTTGCACATGTTATGTCTGTAGATTTTATAGGCCTACACAAAGAAAAAAAAATGGTTTATTCACAAAATCAGTAGAGGTGCTAGTACGAGAATAAGCATTGTCCGCATAAACGACAATACCCTCGTAAATGCAGACCATTCGCATCCAGAAAAATAAGGATCATCCGCATTTTCGTGAAGGATCCGGATTCCCGATCCGCGCGTTGGTGATGCGAAAAAACGGATTCCGCGATGATGCTCCATAATGCATTTTACACTTACGCAGAGACTTTCACGTTATGAACAATAAATCCTAGGGAAGACGGACAACCCATAGAAAGTATAGACGGTGAACTGGAGGTATTTTATTACGCGGAATCCGTTTTTCGCATTAATTGCCAGCACGCGGATCAGGAACCCTGTACCTGCAGAACACCGAAGAAGAAAAAACGTCCGTGAAAATTGCAGACAATCCTTATTTTTTTAGGTCGAGACTTGTCCGCGTTTACCAGGATATTTTTGTTTATGCGGACAATCTTCATTCTCAGACCAGTGCCCCTACTGAAAATGGCAATATTCCTCACATCAATTCCACTCTTAGAGAAATAACTTGGCACAAAGTACCCTGCAGGAAGTCAAGCTAGGGCCATGCAAGGACAAGTAAAAGGGCCACATCCAATCCATTGTAATTTGCAATTATAATTTTTTTTCTTTTTCATAAAGATAAAGAATAATAGGAATAACTCATTGTTAAAAATACACATCACATATGATTTGAACAAAAATACCATGCAAACATTATCTATTTTTCTATTCGGGACTATTAAATGGCAAAATGGAATGATGATGCATTTTGGAGCAGGCAGCATGTTCTTGGCCATCAACACATAATTACCAGGATTTTTCACTGAATATGTTTTAGATGGAATATAAATTGTTCTTTATGTTATAATTTCATTATATTTTAATCAATCAGATTTCATATTTTTCATTGAAATGAGTTATCAGTGTAATTTTTTTTGGGTAAAATTGTTTCTTAGGATCATACACTGGCCCAACTTTATTTTTGAAGAAAAAAAATGTTATTGTTTTGGTAATTACTGTTGTAATCTAACAATACGAACAAGCAAAGGGCGTATACAGTAGTACACAATAAGCACTGACTTGAACAATTCAGGGAAAGCTAATGATCCTATGCACCTAATTCTGCATTGGTGTAGTACGTAGTTCCCATCATTTGCTATTTCCCCAGTGGTGTTATAAATTTGCTTGCATCTTCACATTGGAGTGAATGTTGTTATAGGGTTCTATAGACTATTACCCCCCCCCCCCCCCGGATAATCACCCCTGACAATTACCGCAAAAGGACATTTTACCCCCCCCCCCACCCCCTCTGAAAACTTAGCCCCCCCCCCCCCAACCCTCAATTGAAGCTGTTATTCAACCCTTACACTGACAGCAGTGATCAAGGTTGACCTCTCAGTCATGAATATAAGCCATAAGGGGGAGGGGGGGGGGGGGTTATACTTTGCACCATACAAGTAGGGTGATCCTATACACCCAATTTTGCATCCAGTGGTTCCTATCATTTGTGATTTTTCCAAACATTATTTAAGTCAATTTTATAAATTCGCTTGCATCTTCAAATTGGAGTGATCGAATGCCGTTTTAGCAATATTTTAATTTTATTTTCATATTGCATCTTTTTAATACAAACAGAAAACCTAACATGCTTGAAGATGTAGGAGATCCTCGCTATCCATCCACCTTCGCAGCTTCTTTTGCCTCACAATTACCTCTGTCACAAGTCCTATTAAACACCGTGCCTGATTCTGGTGCAGATGACAGCACTGGGGACACTTCGCCTCAATTGAAGCTGTTATAAAACCCTTAGACACAACCACTTGCCTGCTAATTACCTGCTATGAAAGAAATTACATATTGTGGTAAGTACATTAAAGCAGTAATGGGAATGTGGGGCTGTCTCACTGACAGCAGTGATCATGGTTGACGTACTCTCAGTCGTATAATCATCATGGGCGGGGTTCATACGTTGATGCTATACAAGTAGCATGAACCTATACACCTAATTCTACATCCAGTGTTCCCATCATTTGTGATTTTCCCAGAGATTAAGTCAATTTTATAAATTTCCTTGCATCTTCACATTTGAGTGAATTTTGTTTTAGCATGGGGCATGGGGGGGGGGGGGGGGTCATACTTTGATGTCAGACAAGTAGCATGATTCTGTACACCCAATTCTGTTTTAAGTTTCGTTTATAGATTTGATTGCATTTGACATTCTTGAACATGTACGATATCCTCGCTATCCTTCCACCTTCACAGCTTCTTTTGCCTCACAATTACTTCTGTCACATACAAGTCCTAACACCATGCCTGCTTTTGGTGCAGGGAGCCTAAAGGGCATTTCCAATTTCCTTTGGTTGTTGCCACTTTTTTTTTAATGAATGCGTTTTAAGCCTTGTAATTGCGATATCTTAGTAATCATTTGAGGTATGAACTTCAAACCTGCTAATAGTATGTATCACTTTAGGAAGACAAACTGATTATATTTTGGGGTAAGTAGGTCAAAGGTCACATAAGGATTTCTCTTTATGCCAATAGAAAAAACTCTCACATTGTTTAATACAGATTACGTTATAGAATTTACACAATGGAGGGATTTTATTTTTTATTTTTTAATCTCTGAAACCCAAAACTGTACAAAATCCAGGAATGAAAATTTAATCTAATGATACTTTGATCTCAAGATATATGTTTTGGCGGACCCACCTCCCACTAGCATAGAGTGTTGAAAGAGTCACACACTTTTTACAGCAAACGTTATTGTTGAGGCATAACATAAACTGTTTTGCGAGAACGTGCAGTTTTCTTCATGTTGGACTGTTTTCAAGATATGTAATTTTCGATCTTTACCAATTAGTATTGCATCTGTTGGATCATTTACATGTAGAAGAAACACCTACATGTACTTATGATATTCATATTAATGTTTAAATGTGCCACATTAATCTGTACAAAGTAAAAAGGGTATTTATTCAAGATTAAAATGATAGTGTTTAAGCCTATATTATACACTATTTATTTAAAAAAATCAGTAATGTGAAGATAAGTTGAGGCTAGCAGTCTGCAATACTTTGAAACAGATAAAGTCCTGCAAAGGAAACAAAATAGAGCCTCAAGCACGTTAGGAAAATGTGTGTCGAAGTGTTGAAATGAAAAATTATCTTACAGTAGTCTGATTGGTGTCCCTTTTTTTTTATCTCCTTTGCAGCTTTGCTCAAGCTCAGCATCCATTATTACATTATTCCTTCACTTTTTATCAAAATTTAATAAATTTTTTCTTTTCTCTTTTGTTTCTTTTATTTGATAGAGCTACTAGCAAAGGAACAACTTCAACACTGCATCAAATGGCTCGACCAAAGTTATCAGTGGAGCAATATTCACCTGGTTTCCCCAAAACAAAACAGCACATCCCAAAGAATGGTGAACTCCAGTTGAAAAGACATGCGATTCTGAAATAACCATGGTCATTTCAGACATCTTGCGGGAGAATTAAAAGGGGCAAGAATAGTCAGTGATTTAGATACATTTTACCATCAAGAGCATTCACTGCATTGCACAGTTTGTAACTGAATAGTTGGAGAGAAACTGGACTCTGTGTAACTATACTAGACATGACAAGTACAGAAGTACTAGCTAGTAATGGACAAGGAATTTTACTCACGTGAGCAGTTCAAAACCGAATCCAAGTAAGTTTTCCTCAAGTGTATCCAACCAGCCCTTCAAATGCTGCACCTAGACCACAAGGCCATCCAAAACTGCACCACTCCGACAATTCTGGGAGTTATATTACAGTCAGATCTCAAATGGAATTTCCAAGTGTTTGATATGATATCAAGTGCCGGCAAGCGACTATACATTTACGACATCTCAGAGTATCATGTGAAGATCTAGCAGACATCTTCTCGACATATCCGATCTTCGCTAGAATACGCTTCTCCAGTTTGGTCCACATCAATTTCCCAAACAGTTATCTTGCAGTCTGAAGAAAGTGCAGAAACGTGTCTGGTGTATTATACTTGGATAAGAACAGTTGTATGAAACCACTCGTTTCTCTCCAGAGTCTAACTTCTTGCCGTCTTGCCCTTCTTGAATCCTTTTCTCTCAAACTGTTTAAGTCATCACGAGATCGAATTATGTTCTACCGCCAACTCGTCGCCAAACCTCTTGCCATGAACTCTGAAACTCTCTACACATAACTATACCCTATTGTAGAACTGAGAGACACCGCACTTCAATTATTCCCTTTATCGTAAGACTCTTTAACAACTAACTGTGATTTTAATTATCTTTGTCATGTTTGTATTTATTTATTTTTGCTTACCATATTATTGTTTTTCATTCTTCTCTTTTCCATTCTTCATTCTTTTATCCTCCCCTCTCATACTCTCATACTTTTTCTCCTTCTCTCTAAATCAGCAATTAAAGTACTTACATGCATTATGATTATTACAATTTTGATTAATTACAAAAGAGTCATCTCAGAATGAAGTATCTTTTTAAAGGTAAAGACCAGTATTGGACATGCCCCAATTTCAAAAAATGAAATGGAAACTCTCATTACCAATCATGTGAAAGAATATGTTTTGACTAATACATGATGATAAAAAATTTGCCGGGAAACCGCCTACTAATTCATATATTTGGTAAATTTGTTTCTCTCGTGGTCGTGTGAGAGATATAGGGTGGTCCCATATACATCTTTCTGTGTATAGTGCTTGTAACTTTACGAAGAATGGGCCAAATTTCTTATCATTTTGATGATTCCAGAACTTTGCAGATGCTAGATGCTAGATGATCAACCTTTTCTGATCGATTCCACAACGTTTCTTTCACAATGCAATCGCATGACCATTACTGGTCTCTACCTTTAATCAATCTTTTTATTCATTATGTTTAGCTTGTAATTAGGTTTTTCACACCAATTAACCAATGTATCGGTTATTACAGAATTTTAAAATCACAATTATAGGCATGTATTTTCTGAGAGGGTGGTGTTGACTTTTTGTGACTGCTTTTATTTGTGTTTGCGATGGGATTTCATTTCTTTCATTACCCATTGTCGGTTTAATTCAAAACTGTATGAGTTTTAGAGCTCAATAAGTATTAAGTCTTATTTAGGTATCAACAAAAGCTACTCTGAACATAATTGTTTGAATATAAGGTTATACTATTTACAATTGCTATACAATTTCTATTTGGAGCATTTTTGGGGTACTAAAGTTCTTGCTAGATGTTAACCCAATGAAAAGTCATGCGTAAACAATTTTCAATATTATTATTCTACTCAAAGAAAAGAACGGGGTGATTTTTTTCCTATTTGTATACCTTTTTTCCTGTGTTTGGTACTAAATTTGTCATTATAGGAAATATATATTTTTGAAGTCATTGCCAATTTTCATGAGTTCGGCTCATGGTCAATTTTAGTTGAATTGCCCACATTCAAATGTATATAATTCTTTAAAATCATATTGATTTTATTTTGGCATGTATTCTTAGGTAGCAAAAATACACCCATCACATTAGGTAATTAAGCTAAGAGTAATTGCTGGTAAATTTTCGAATTCTCTGGTGTGCAAGTTTTATATAATCTCTCTATCTTTTATGAGGGAAAAGGTTAAACAAGTACCTACAGTCTTCTCAGAAAATACATAGTGCATGTACAGTGTAAGTTTAACTTAAATAATTGATATTCCTGTTATAGGCAGTTTAAGACTTTTCAACTGATATCTTGTCATGATCTTGGTTTTTGATAATTAATCGGTAGTGTTAATAGTTTAGCATGGGTTGAGTTACTGAGAGGGCACTGATGTCATGGGGGGGGGGGGCTGCTGCTCTTATTAATTGAATTAATTGTTTAGACAGATAACTGGAATCTCAAGTTGGAGCATATGTGGGAGGGGTCATGTTGCATTCCTTTACTTTTCTTTACTTTTCTTTCACTCCTTGATGGAATGTCACATATCATTTCAGATACCCTCCCCCCTATAGGTATTACTCTCAAGCAAATCAATCGATAGAGGAATGTGTTATTGGGTTAGTTCAGCAATTACATAATGATGCCTTTTGTCTCAAATTTTCAGACTTGTTTGATTGGATAGGAAAGGATCTTAACCCTAATAAGGCCGGGGGGCATTATGGCCCCCCCCCCCCCTCCACGATTTTTCCAATTGCTCGTGAACGCATATGGATGGCGCCCCGCCGCTCGCTGACTTTTTTCTTTCAAGTCTTGCGCAACTTTTAAAAGAATTTTTTTGAAAATCGGACCTACGGTTACAAGGTCACGTGACCTTTTGTCTTTGCATGTCAGCCCGAAAATCGCTCATTTTCGTGATTTGTGTACAAAACATATGGAAAAGTCATTTTTCCTAAAAACAGATCAGACATGGGTTATTGGGTCTTGTTTAAAGTTAAGGTGGTTGTTTTGGGAGTCAAAATAGTTGAATTGTAGTAAGAAATGAAATAGAACAACAAAAACAATGAAATACATAAGTTAAAAAACAATGAAATACATAAGAAATTATCAAAACAAGGGATAACATAAGGAATAAGCTGGCTCTTCCGAATTTTTTTGTCGTATTATTATTCAGAATGGTCTAATGAATGTATGCAGTGAAAAAGAATGCCTTGATATGAATAATATATGATTTATGGGTAAAAATGTGATTTGTATGACTTTATTTGCATAAATTACCATAAATATGCAAATGAGTGCATTTTTCAAAAAAAAATTGAAATTATCATATTATTCTATATACTTGTCAGGCGTGCAAATTTTGGCGGCGATCGGCCGCTTCGCGGCCGAGATCTTAAGGGGGGGGGGGGGGGCCATAATGCCCCCCCCCCCCGGCCGTACTAAGACCTCAAATAGCCCGGCCTTATTAGGGTTAAAGTAGTATAGTTATTTTGGCTCTATGTTCTCCAGTTTCGCTCTGATGACTGCGAGGTTATGTCTTTTGTATGTCTTTTTTGAGAGGCATGTGCATTAGTCTTTTCTCTCTTTCATAGTATCAACTTGTATTGACATCTTTATATTAATTGCAATCATGTGATGTGTAATAACGAGTACATTTGTAGGTCCTATTATAATTCGTTTTTTTCTTTGGTGATGGATCCTTTCTCTGAATGCAATTTGTACTTTTTTTGCCTGTATAAACATCTATGTGTTTTTACATTTGTTGTTGTTCAGCTACCCTAAATACCCGACGTTATATTATTACCAAGAATGTGTTTCTTCTAACAATATTGACAGAAGAATTATATCTTTAATAAACGATTTTATCAGTATTGTACTAGATGTACTTCAAACTGGATGAGATTTATTCTTTTGCAATTTCATGTCTTTGAATTGTTCGTTTGTGCCAATAAGTCAGTGTAGACAGACGCGGATCCACGTGGCGATTTTTCGGGCCCGGCTCCCCCCCCCCCCCACCCCCTAGTCTAAAAAAATGTTTAAAAAAATAGGATAATAACGTAAATTTAACCTTTTTTTAAACAAAAACAAAAGCGGCGCCCCCCCCCCCCAAAAAAAATTGCGCCCACACCAAAACAAAATATTACACCCCCCCCCCTGCGTATTCACCGACTGGATGAATCGCTGCTAAATATTTTCTCACGAATTGGGCCCCCAAAAAATATATTAAAACAATATATATATGTGCTCTTACCCCCCCCCCCCCCCCCCCCCCCCGCCGCTTATTAACAGCCGGCTGAGTCGGCGCTAAATTTTTCCTCTAAAACTGTACCCCCCAAAAAAAAAATGTGCTTCTACACCAAGCGCCCCCCCCCCCCCCGTTTTTTCATTTTTCACCGGCCGGCTTAGTCGGCGCTAAATTGTTTTCTCAAGATTTGCCCAACTCTTTTCGCCAGCTGGATCCGCCCCTGAGTGTAGACGCCACATACTTTATGTATAATGGCCGCCAGCTGTGCCTTGGTGTGATTAAGAGAGACTTGATGTGAAATGGGTTGTTGAGATTTGGAGAGGGAAGTCCTGGTCCATCATATTACGAGAAACCGGTAGGACGCCGCTAAAGTAAAGTAAAAAATATTTGGACTAAGGGCTGTGAGATTCCGAGAAAAGTAAAACATCTGCTCAGAGCTAGATTATATTCTGGATCTCCACAGAAACATGATAGCTGTTCAAAACACATCGGTGTTCTCTACTCTATGTCGCAAATTGGGAACTAGAAGAGCATTGATATAACCCTGTGATTTCACTGCATGTCATGAAAACCCTCTTATGTAACAACAAAATCAAAAACTATATTCCAGGGCCAAAATTGTCAAGCTTTTCATTACAATGCTGCCCCTCCCCTCATCACTCATACAATGTACGTTTTATAAACTGATGCACAATATTTTGTCAAATACTATTTTTCACATTTTCCTGCAATGCCCCGTTAAAATTAAAATTACATCTATGATTTAAGACATTCAATATATCTTACTAAGGCAATTCTACTGAATGTATGGGCATGGCTACATTTTATTTTCAATAATCTATAATCATTTTTTGTAATTCTCCTTGATAAATTTCCTAAATTGTTACACGGTTTTAATATAGTTTGTAGATAATCCGTCTTATATTTAAAAGGGGGGCAGTGGCTACAAGAAGCCTCCATTGACAAAACATGGCAAACATAATTATTAAGAACAATGCGCTATTTAAGCACATTTTCCGTTTAGGGACAAACATTTGAATCCAATCAGTTGTAAGACCAATTTGAAAGAAGGTTGAATGCACACGAAAGGAATCTAGCTGCAAGAAACCTCTATATTGACCAGAAAAAAAGCTGACATAAAAGTAAAGTGCAATATTATTAGGTACGTCGATACGAGGATAAAAGCGAGGGCGCTCTTCAAAATAGATTAGGTTAATTAATTTTTAAAATATGTTTTTAATGTAACCGTGTTTCAAAAATTGATTCTAAAAATATGTAATGGCATGAACTATCACTCTACAAAGTTTGAATCATCAATTCAAAGCGCAAGACAAAAAGTTGAACAAACTACCTAAACAGGACAATAACACCATCTCGAACTATAAACCTTCGTACATACACATTTTGCCATTCAGGATGGATCCCATTCGTGACAGATTGTGTGGAAATCGATTTACACGTCGTGTATTTTACATGCAGGAAAGGGTGTATCACGCCGTTTAATTCCGTTTAATTAAAGGTAGAATTTGCGTAGCAATTAGACGAATTCAGATTTTTTTTCCTGCCATTTATTTATTATGCAGTTCATATGCAAAGTTGAACCTAATACATTCTTATGTCTTTCCATAATACTTAGTGTAAAACTAACAAAATTATACACATTATGTGGTGAATATTCTAACACAAGAAATCTATAGAAGATTATAGCTGCAATATGTGACAAATAGATGTAAGAGCTGTTGTGTGTAGGAAGTTTGCCACTGCTTAGTGTGTATAATATGAAACTATTTAAGTTGTATGATTATTGGATATCACGATATTAACAATGTTTATGTATACCCATCATTTCATGTTAAATAAATCATTCGCATAATAGGACTTTATTTAATCCTGCAGTCGTTTTAGAACAATGAAACCTTGGTATTCATCTATATGGTATAGATTTGGGCTTTTTTGGTTTACCTTGCATATGTTATTATTCATTATCTCCATATGTTTTCTTTTAATGCACCCCCTCAATAAACTTTATTTTCAGCACAATTAACTTTGAGGTATATATATGCTATTATGTTTCTTGTAAATTGATCCTCAGCATGAGTGTTCAAGCAGTATTAATTCTGGGGCGATGAATTGTAGTTCCGCTATTCAATTTCGTTTTTAAATACATAGACTACAAAGTTTTAATTTGAAAAATATATATTCAATATGTCTGATCTGGCGAGAGCATAATTTAACCAAAACTGTCAAATGGTGCGAACTGAATTGAAGTGACATAAAAGCTCCAAGCCTCAAACATATGGTTTATTATCATTATTGTAAGTTTTTATTGTTGTTATTATTATCATTATTATTACTATTATTATCATTATCGTTATACTGACCTTAGTTTCAATGTATAGTCTAATTGAGCTGTACCTCTGCACCATCTAACATTCTTCTGAATTCGACTTAATTGGCTTATGAAGATAATTGTTTCCCTTTGAAACAGAACTTTAACAAACAAAACTGCATACAACTTAAATGACAACGTGATCGACACAAAGCAGTCGTTGACAATTGCGGATATTTTCTTTAAGAACAGCTACCAAGGGGTAGCGTCTGAATAGTCTTGTTCAAGACTCAAATGCACCAGATGTCTTAAGAGACTCGAATATATCCGCAGCATTGAACTCAGAATCGAATTAATATTAAAAAAATTGTTATTTATAACACATCTAATTAAGAATTCAATCTGCGATAGAAGTAAAAATCCGTTTCATAAAACAAATAACAAGTTTATATAGTCAATAATGTATTGATAGTTCGCGAACGAGTCTAATTGCACTGTCGCACGTACTACATGCGCCTACACAACCACAAGGCTAAATATAGACCCTATCTGTGACAATGAAGTATCAAGTATCAAGTATCAAGTATCAAGTTTATTTGTCTTCCAGAAAACACATGTGACAAAATATAATAGAGTATAATCATAACAGTAAAAAGTAGAACAAAGGAAGACGAGGAGACCTTGGTTGAAGCACAGCTTGTTAAGTTAAGGCCCCCTCATATGATGTGACAAAGATAACTTATTTATGAATACAACAACAAATATGGAATATATAAAACTATTTACAAAATACTCTCAGAGAACAACTACCCAACGTTGCATCTAATATGATCTAATATGGACAAACCCAAGCCGACACCAAGTCGAGACATCAATGAGTTATTGCTCTCTGAGTGCAGAGGTCAAGTAGGAATATATGGTATATGTAGTATGTACAGATGAGAAAGAAGAAGAAAAAAGAAAAGGGATAAAGGGGGTTATATGTCAAAGTCAAGAATTAACGAAAAAAAGATCAAGAGTAGAGTTAAATATGCTACAGTACACTAACAATAAAGCTTGATAACACATTCATGTGTCATCGACATACTTGTCAAGAAAATATGACTTAAGTCTACGTTTAAAAACTGAGATACGTGAAGCATTTGTTATGGTAGTATCAAGTGAATTCCAGAACCTGGGGCCAGTGGACATTAGTGTATTCAAAGTGAAGGTTGTCCTTGCATATGGTAAATGGAGAGCAGAAGCCTGTCTAGTATTATAGCTGTGAATTTGGTTATTTCTTCTGAAGATTTGAGCAAGGGCAGGAGGGAGGTCTCCAGATTGAATGCTAAACATGAGCATTCCAAGTTGCATTGAATAGAGATCTTCTAGTTTTAGAATACTGTTTTCATAATAAAGTAGATTTGTATGTGCACGATAATTTGCTTTACAAATTATTCTAATAACCCGCTTCTGCACAACAAAAAGCCTGTGGATTTGAGTTTTGGATGATTTGCCCCATGCCAACATACCATAATTGATATATGATAAAATAAGAGTAGAGTACAAAATGAACAATACCTCTTGAGGTATACATGATCTCAACTTATAAATAACACCAGTATTTTTTGACACCACTTTACTTAATTTGTCCACATGAGTTTTCCAATTCAGTTTCTCGTCTATGTATATTCCAAGAAATTTCGTTGAAGTTACTCTCTCAATTGGGTTATTATTGAATGCCACTTCGCCTGGCAAAATATTAACTGAATTACTGAACAGTATATAATTAGTTTTCTGAAGATTCAAGGATAACTTATTAGCATTAATCCACTTCATTACTTTTCGAAACTCTTCATTAACAGTTTTCAACAATGTTTGTGGACATCTATGAGAAAAAAATACACTTGAGTCATCAGCAAAAAATATGAATGATAATACACTTGATGAGCGTTGAAAATCATTAATATACAAAATGAATAAAAGTGGTCCCAAAATGGATCCCTGGGGAACACCACATGTTACTTTTTGGGGACTAGAGTCAATTCCATTTAAGGACACATATTGCTTTCTATCAGTTAGATAACTTCTAAACCAATCCAAGGCGACTCCCCTAACACCATAATGACATAATTTACTTAAGAGAATTTCATGGTCTACAGTATCAAAGGCCTTGGAAAAGTCTAAAAATGTACCAATGGTGTGTAAGCGACTATCTAAGGCAGAAGCAAGTTTATCTATAAGGTGTAAGATTGCATGTGTTGTTGTATGCTTCTCCCGAAAACCAAACTGATAATTACTGAAGACACATGTTTTGTTTAAAAATGTTATAGTTCTTACATAAATAATTTTTTCCAGAATTTTTGAAAAACAGGTTAACAAAGAAATCGGACGATAATTTGTCAGTAATTGAGAGTCACCTTTTTTAAAAATTGGTACAACTTTTGCCATCTTCATGTTTATCGGTACAACTCCGCTTGACATAGACAAATTAAAAATATGAACTAGTGGTTGAAGGATACCGACAATAACTTGCTTAATAAGTTCGTTCCCAATATGATCATATCCAGGACTTTTCTTGTTCTTGAGGGCTCTAACAATACCAAGCAATTCTTCTTCATTTGTGGGCACCAGAAATAAACTTTGCATGTTAGGTTCTACTAAGTAATCATGAAAATCAGTTTGACTGTTAGGAATATTTTTTTTCAGATTCGGACCAATATTACAAAAATATTCATTAAACTTTTCTACTATAATATTTTTATCTTCAACCATTTGGTCATCTATATTCATTTGTATTATACTTGTTACTTTAGATGCTTTTTGAAATACATTTCTTATCACCTTCCACGTGCCCTTGATATTATTGTAAGTTGCTTTAAACTGTGCTAAATAGTATTGTTTTTTGGCTGCACGCAGCACAGAAGTCAGAGTATTTCTGTAAACGGAATATTTCCTTTTTAGAGCTACCGTCCCTGCTTTCTTATACTTATAAAACAGCTCATTTTTCTTATTTATTGATTTCAGCATAGCATTGGTGACCCACGGCATACGTGGAGTTCTTCTACGGTTGTTTTTACTCTTTACTACTGGAATATTAGCATTATACAACAATACAAACCTATTCATGAAAATATCGAAGGCA
Source organism: Strongylocentrotus purpuratus (assembly GCF_000002235.5). Taxonomy (NCBI): domain Eukaryota; kingdom Metazoa; phylum Echinodermata; class Echinoidea; order Camarodonta; family Strongylocentrotidae; genus Strongylocentrotus; species Strongylocentrotus purpuratus. The sequence continues at coordinate 31,876,912 of NW_022145601.1, read as the reverse complement.
CTCTCATCACACTGATTCAAAAGAACATCACTCCAGTTTGTCGCCAATAACGCCTCTCTAAACTGATTAATATTTTCTGGGGTGTTTCTTCTAACATAAATGTTCTTATGGGTGACTACAAGTTTTTTCCCCAAAGGAATTACAGTATACACAGGAAAATGGTCAGACAAGTCCGACACAACAATAGTAGATAAGGGAAAAGGTTGTAAGTTACTAAAGATATTGTCAATAAGAGTAGCAGAGGATTCAGTTACTCTTGTTGGTTTTGTTATCAAGGGCAACAAAGAAAACGACAACATCAAATTCAGGAAATCATCAACATGAGCATCAACATTGTGCTGTAAAAGGTTTATATTATAATCTCCAACCAAAAATAAGGATTTACCGTTAAGTGACTGGCTTTCCAAAACTCTCTGCATTTCGTCCAAAAAAATGTTCAAAATACCATTGGGAGGTCTGTACACAACTCCAATTACGATATTATTTTTACCAGAAATAAAGACTTCAACAAATAAAGCTTCTAGATTTTCAGTCATAACATTAAGCTCGTGACATACTCGATAATCGAGCCCAGACGGAACATAAAGGGCAACACCACCACCACGTCTGTCTACTCTACTATTGCTTAACAAGTTATAACCTGGAATAACAAACAAATTTGCATCATTTTCATTGGTGAACCAAGTTTCAGTGACACCAATGGCAGTTAAGCCTGAGCTGATTTTGTTCACAAATGATGTCACATGTTCAAAATTTCTACTCATGCTGCGGATATTAAAATGAAGAAGGGAAAGCTCTTTATCTGTGGCATTTTTAACTGACTCAAAGAACTGTTGTTCTGTAGAATAATTACATCTTAAAGAAATATTTTCAATGCTGTCACTGATATCACTCAAGCTAGCTTCAAGAAAATTGCAAATATTATGGTCATCTATTTGAGCCATGATCGGTCAAGATAGGTGACAGGATAAACACGAGTACTGATAACATAGACATAAGGAAACGGCTAGCTAACTTAAATACAACTAGAAAGATAAACACTTGAGACATATAGAATATGAGACAGCAAGTTGGAGAGGAAAAAGGAAGGTATAAACAGGGAAAGGAAGACAAAAAAGAACAGAATGGAAAACATATATATAACTGCGCACAGGATACATTGCGCAGATAAGTAAAAAGACAATTCATATGAAGAAAAAAACAAAACAACAACAGTACCAATAGTGTAGTAAATAAAAAGAGATGTTTTAAATATCATGTGGCAAGAGCTATCAAGTTATTTATAGACAAAGGTTGAAATTAGAGCCTGGCCAAGTCCGCTTCAGAAAAGATGGTTTTCTTCATTTCTTTGCCATCGGTTGCTGGCAACAAGGCGATGACTCGACCATCCCGTGTCCAAGCAGCTTTCACCCGTTGATGGTCACGGGTCATCTTGAGGAGCTTGGCGTTATCGCGCGTGAGGTCCTCCTGGATGGATTTTCTCGTACCCGCGAGCTTGCGTCGACTCCCGAGGACCTCGTTCCTCTTCTTGAACGACAGGAACTTGACAATTATGGTGCTTGGACCCTTTGGACCAGGCTTAATAGCGGAATTCACCCGTTGAATATGGTCTATGTCCCCCTTCTGGAGGTGAACGCCAAGGGAGGTGTTCACCAGATCAACTATTACATCCTCTGAAGGCACCCCTTCAACCTCGGGGATGCCAAAAAATCTGAGAGAGTTTCTCCTACTGTATTGCTCTTGGGAGTTCACATCCCTTCTCAGCAGACTGAATCGTTGACCCGTGCCATCATGGCTTTCCTTCAGCAACTTAATTTCTTTTCTATTTCTTTCTTCAGAAAGCTCAAGGTCAAGGATCCTTGCCTCCTGCCTTCCTATTGACTCCTCGAGCTTTCTCTCCCTCTCGGTGGAAACATCCTGAAGATGTAGAATCATGGCCGCTTGCTCATCAATCTGTTTTTGAAATTTAGCTAGACTTGAGTCAACATGTGCTGAGACTAGCTGCATAAATTTCTCATCATGAAGTATATCGGTCATGACTGCCTGAATGAGAGAGGCAGTTTCCTTCTTCTCCCTGGCCGATCTTGTTTTGTCAGCCATAGTTGTAACAGGTTGATGGTAGAAGTAGAAGTAGAGGTGAAGTAGAGGTTGAAGTATAAATACAATAGCTGCATACACAAAGCCCAGAGTAGAGTCACAGATCCACTACTTTGCACACATTACACACGAGTTACAACAAAATATTGAGTTAGTGGGGCTGAAGATAAGATTCTTACCACATGGCTCAATACAAAAGTTGAAACAGTCCGTTAATTCCTCAGTTTCCTCGTTTTTTAACACATTCCTCTCATGGTACCACTATTAACTTGTGGCAAATTACATATCGCTTTGATTATTTGAAGCTAAAAAGATGAATAACAGAGCAAAGTGTCAGCAACAAAGCCAAGATACACGTGCTCTACGTCTTAATACACACTCTCACCTCCTTCTACAACCAATCAACCATGACATGAACCTAACACTACAGGCAACTTCGGTGCTGGACACGGTTTTCTGTAGAAATCCTGTAAGTACATGTCATATTTATTCCGTAATTTCGTATTCATAAGGTGATATTTATGTGTTTTTTGATATTTGAATACTTTCCGGAGGTTAAACAAAGATTGATCCTGAGAGAGGTCGTGTGTGAGTAGCCGGGGCGAGTGCATGAGTAGGCCTAGAGGCTAGACTAGGCCTGATTGGGGTGTGCATCCATGTGGACCATTACACTAGGGTCTAGATTTTACTACTTACTAGACCTCTATCTATAGCTACGAATAGTGCAATGAAATGGTTCTTTGCAAGGGTGGTGACTCTCCTGTACACGGGGCCTCCATTTAACGTCCTATCCTGTTTTCCACTTGACATAACCTGCGCCTATGAACAAGGGAAGGGGAACGTTAACACACTTCAGTCATCCGCCTGGGTTGGGGTCGAACCCGGGATCTCCCTTCTTAGATCTAGACTAGACGTGACCTATATCTTCATGTTTGCTTCGACAGGCAGACGCTTTACTAACTGAGCAAACTCGCCTCCTGCATCCTGGCTGTGTATTAAAAGCTGTGCTGTTGATTCTCAACATTTCACACAGCACTTCACACAGCACTGTACAAAACTCAGCTGATTTCACTCAAAATTCTAACTTTACTTAGATCTAGTGACAATTGATGACACCCCTACTACTAATACTAGGCTACTAGTCTAAAATAGCAGTAAAATATAATTTACAGAAGTTAGAAAGAATAATTTAAAGATTTTAAGCGTGGGCTTACTGTCAAAATTGCCAATCAGCCACTTCGCATCGTCTTTATTGCGTGCATTCGTTTGTTAGGTGTGTATGGATTATTTGTGTGTGCAATTCTGCCTATTAAAGTATTAACACGTAGTGCAGTGCTAAATAGCTAAGGTCAATACGCATTAGCATTGACTCTCTATCCTGCCCCCCCCCCCATTCCGAAAACGGAGGGATACCATGCGTGCTACCAAAATGTCCGGTAACGGGGTACTTTTTGTGCGACAAGGTCCGGACCGAGAATTCTAAAAAAAAGGGGTGTATTTGACTTTTCACCTCTGAGATTTCTTTAAGAAGGGGGTGTTTTTTCTTTTTTCTCTCATCTCTTTGGACTCCTGAGAAATTAAAAAAGGGGATTATAAAATATCTCGAACATAGAAAAATCGATCAAATCCAGGGATTGATGTAGACTGTTTTTATACTGTAGTCTATCCTAATTCACACACAGCTGCATTACTATCCTGGCTGTGTCCTGTGTATTGAACCTATATTCTCAACATTTCAAACACCACTGTACAAAACTCAACTGATTTCACTCAAAATCAGTACTTTAGTTTAGTGACGATTGATGATACCTAAAATTAAATAGCAGTAATTACTGATTCATTAAATCTAAAGAGTATCTTTACGAGGATAAAGTACTTAGTTACAGAATTTGATTACAAAGTCATTCATTATGACAGGTACAAACATTAGTAGGCCTATGTGAAAGGACACAGTTATGCAGGCACAGGTGATGTCAGTTAAGAATAATGGAAGGCTTATTTCTAACTAAGTCTCAATATCAGGCACTAAATTAATTATTCGGTAGTGATATATTATGCAGATAAGTGAGCATAGAACTAATTTGCAGACTTTGTTTATTCTTACAAGGTACATGTATGAATGAAAACAGGAGCACAGAAATTTTGTATGTATTCCATGTGCTAAATGTACGTAATGCAGGCTAAGTTCTTTGGGGTATTCCCTGGGTGTGTGAGCCAACCAGTAATGACAGCTTATCTGAGTAAAGGGGGGGGGGGGGGGTTGGTCTGCTTTTTCTGAGATAGGGGGTTCATTGAGCAGTGTTCCGGATTTAGGGGGGGGGGGGGGTCTCAAAGGCAGGAAAAGCCCACATAAGGGGCGTCCAGAAATTTTGGCAGTCCTCAGATAGGGGGTGCTTTCAAAAAGAGGGAACAAGCATATGTGTACCCTAAATAACACTGAGGGGGGGGGGGGGGGTTCTCTATCAGTCTTAGACAGAAATAACCGTCTGATATGGGTCATTTCTTTAATAAAACTGACATTTGTTGACATTCCCCATACACAGATCGTAACCCAGGCGACTCACACAGGGGGGGGGGGGGGATAGATTGAGCCTATTCTGTACCTCTTTTTACTCTGAAATTTGCTCCCCCGATTTTCTATATTTAGATCTAATTTTCTGATTTATAAAGCAAATAGAAAAAAAGCTAGACCCTATGTATATTTTTCTCCTATTCACAGTTATTTGTTATGACTTATTTTCAAAGTGAAATTTACGGACTTACATGTACACTACGTGTATGAGTTATCCAATTTTGATTTCAGAACCGTGAAACGGTACCTTCATGCATTCATTCTGGTAATCTATGACATGACCCGGCCGATATATTTCCGGGTCAACCTACCAAAACATAGCCAATGGCCAATCAGAGCACTCGTTTAATATTGGGTTTATGAATATGCATACGTCACTGGGTCAAGACGGGCTGACTCGTACGTAGCTATTGGACGTTCAAAAAGAAAAAATTAATATTCATCATCTAAAAACCAGGTGGCTGACAACGAATCATGTTGACTACGAGACTTTCTCGGATTAGTCATTATCCCCTAGCAACAAAGTTGGAGGGGATATAGAAACACTGCCGTCCGTGCGTCCGTCTGTCCGTAACAATTTTGGATTCCGATCAATAACTTCGGTAATGTTGGACGGATTTTAATGAAATTTGATATGAAGGTACATGATATCAAAATACAGGCTAAGTTAAATTTTCGAGTATGTAGGTGAAAGGTGAAAGGTCATATCTCATTAAATATGCAAAAGCACCTAATTATATATGTGAAAATGTGGTTAACTTCCTTGCCTAGTAATATAATAGTATAGTCCAATGGAGGTAACTTGTTCTGATGTACATGTATATAGGCCATTTGTACCCTGCGAGGGGATGCTACGCTTTGCGTTGACTTGTTAATGTAGGATCTAAATGAGCAAGCTATCGTAAGTCAAAGTAGATATTTCTGTGTTATTTTTTATTTGTTAATATAATCAAATGTAATTTAACAGCCAAAGTGAATATATGAGGATGTAAAGAGTAAAAATCTTGTTGCATATCTCATTCATCGCGGTCCTGCCGAACCAAACCATTTGTTCCACTCAGTCACCATAGGACGTACTTCAGTCTATGTATAGAGGCGGTCAGATGAGCCAGATGCAATTTCAGCAGAACAACCGTCGATATCAGAGACTGAAGCTTTCGGTCTATATCAGTCTATGCTTTGCTGGAGTGGTATACTGTAGTAGTAGATCTACTGTCATCCGTTGCTGTTATCCGGACTTGGCTGTCGGATTTAATAAATTTAGAATTGAAAAATTTCATTTTTATTTCAAGGGCAGGCTAAGCTGTAAGCAGCCAAAACAACAACTCCTGCAATAAACTGCAAACCCCCAAACAGTGTTTAGATTTCACTAACACCATGCTATACATGTACATGCTTCAGAGAGCTCAGCCTACGGCCTCCGAAGGGCTTCGGTGACGGAGCTCCCTGGAGTAAAGATTTCACTAGACTTTAGTTAAGTTAGAATTAAAATAGAAATGTAAATAATCTAGAGTCTAGTTGGTAGACAGTAGGAGGACTAGGAGGCGATTTGGCTCAGTCGGTAAAGCGTCTGCCTGTCAGCCCAAAGATCTTGGGTTCGAATCTCACCCAGGCGGATGACTGAAGCAAGCGTTGTGTGTTAACGTGCCCCTCCCCTTGATGTTTCATAGACGCAGGCTATGTTACATGGAAAACAATCCGTCTCTCGGATAGGATGTTAAAAGGAGACCCCGTGTACAGGATAGTCACTACCCTTGCACGTTAAGAACCCACGGAACTATTCGTATAAGAATAGGGGAAAAACCTGGTGTAGTGGTCTACCTGCACACCCCACTCAGGCCGAATATATATATATATATATGTATATACGGCATCTGCAAGAATCTTCAGTACCGGTATTGAAGGATAGGAGGCAGATTATCTTCAAGAAGGAGAAGAAGTATACTGCACTCTGCAGTGTAGTGTAGTCTAGTGCCTAGTCATGCTAGTGGTTTCTAAATTTATTCTAGAGTATTGATCTTTTTTTGGCGCAGTCTTGACTCTATGTCTCTTAGTTTACGTCAAGACTCTGTCTCTGCTCTCAGTCTTTAGACTGCAAACATTGTAGCAGTGACTGTTGTTTTCAGTCACTGAGTCTGAATGTGAACCTAGCTATTTTAAGAATAAATTTTCCCCCTCTCTTTTACAGGAAATATACAGTGTATTACCATATGCTTGCTTCTTTGAGTATGTGCCTGAAACAAGAATGTCCTGGAGAAAACAGACCACAACAAGAAAAGGTAAATTTTATTTTTTTTTATTTTTTATTTTTAACTTGGACTTTTTAAAACTTGACCTGTTTAGTTTGTCAAGTAAAAGGAAATTTTTAAATGGGTGAGGGCATTAAATAAGGCCAAGTTGGAGGGGTGTGCAAAGGGCTGGTATGAGAAGTATCGATTCAGGGGTGGCTACATGGTATGTGTGCAACAAGATGTCTACTAACAAGTTGCTGTAGTGTTTATTTAAAGTGTATTTTAACTTCCAATATATATTTTTTATAATTAACATTTGAAGGCCTTGAAGAAGGGATGGGGGGGGGGGGGGGAGTCCTATACACGAAACAGAATGACAAGCAAAAAGAAAATAATTGACCTTCATATTTTGCTGAAAAAGAAAGTAAACAGTGAAGACAATTGAAGAAAAAAAATTATGCAATTTTTGTGTATTCTTACATATTTGGTTAATATTTATTGAATATTTTTATAATTCGGTTCCAGGGATGGAGAGGAAGGGCTTGCTGTTGAGAGATCATGGAGTGCCTTGAGGTTCCACCTTCAGTCTTGATGTTCTGCCCCTTACCTCAAAGCGATGGCCTCTTGTGCCTGGCAATATATGAGCGAAGCACAATGGACTGGTAATTCATAATGCATATTACAATGTTTTTTTAACAAATCAGGGAAAGAAACAGAGATAAATTCATAGCATATGAGTCTGTCATGGCATTTTTAGTAACTCAACATTTGCTCCTGCAACGACTACTCTAGGCTTTATTTTGTCAAAGGTGTAGGGTTAGACTGAGGGTTGGAATTGTGATTAAGGTGGTTTAGGTTTAGGGTTAGGCCTAGGGATGAAGTTTAATAGTGGAGAAAAATTATGTGAAGCAATTGTCTCAGGAGAAGGTGTTGTACAACTGGATTTTCCAGGTGCTGGTGGAGCTGCATGTATCTTTTACTCATCAATGATTGTTTTAAAATCTTCCTCTGTATTGTGAAAGCAGAAACGTGATGTAGAGTGGAAGGGAAAAAAGTATATAACACAGTATCATTTACAATAGATTTTATAAAGTAAAAACACACTGGCCTGCAGTTTGTGAAACATGTAGCACTGTATTACCAATTAAAAGAATTCAGCGATTTTTACAACATGCTCTATTGGCATTTACATGTATGTACTGGTTATGTTGTAACACAAAATGAATTCTTAACTTTAATCCTGGATCCATTGCTAAACATAATGTCAACCCTAAATGTATTAAACATTGCTAGACCCAATTTCGGGCTACCCTAAATCCCTTTCTACATACCAGTATTGTTCAAAGTTTATATTTATTACACCCTTACTGCGAGTTATAGAAATTCTGCAAGAACCCTACCCTGCTGTTCGCTTTATAATTAGTACTGTACATTGCTTTCATGAACATGCCATAAAAGTGAGTTTATTTTATGTCTCTATACAAACAGGTGCCTGTACATGTAATGTATTTCATGCAAATGAACGGTAGAATGAGAAGCTCACGATGATATGGTAGACAAGGACCTTGCTGTCTAAAGCTTGGAGGCCAGATGACAGTGTCTGAAGTAAGTCGCCCCATAAAATAGCGAGAACTTTTTGTTGCAATTGTTAACCAACACATCCTTACCACATGCAACCCATCCCACTTTTACAATATATTTTCTTAACAACAGTAACCCAAGTTCAACGTTTGGATTGGTGATTTTAAACAAAAATGGGGGTGGTAGGGCGGTCAGCCTAGCAGTACAAGATCTAATTATGTCATATGGCTGTATCTTGGATGTCCTGGAGGTAGTTGCCCGAGAAGTGTGATAAAGAAAAATATGTTTGCATACTAACAGTAAAAAAAAATAAAAATGATTGGACACCTTTGGTTGTAACAACTCAGATCAGAATGAGATTTTTACACTGTAAAGTTGCCGGTGTCAAGTATTTTTGGAATTCAATTCTATGATTTCTCTGTAAATGCCATTTTAAAAACAATGGTCTGAATGTTTAGTTAGATCTTTTACACAAACGTAGTATATTAGTAATGAAAAGCATGTTTGGTAATACAGTAATTTCATTTCAGACCATGAAGACCATGTATTATTATAATTATCTGGGATGTGTCGTTGGGCTGATAATTATGGAAAATAAGGAATGTACTCCTGTCGAGCAAACAATATGTTTATATAAAACGAATAACTCTTTGGAGATTACTTACTAGAAGAAGTAGAACAAGAAGAAAAAGAAGAAGAAATACACTGATGATTACTTCCTTTACTTCCTAAAGTTGTATACTATTTGAAAATAGTTTATATTTTATTCATGAACAGCCGGCTTGTCAGAATTGCGTACAAGGATGCCATTGGACTTTTCTGTACTAGTAGCTGAAGGGGAGCAGTCACCAGAAGGAGCATGCAACTCCAAAACAATGTGGATACTTCTACAGAGTTCATCTCAAGAATCGAGATGTGACAGTGGATGTACATGTAGAGGGGTTTGTGACCCTTCTGACTGTGGACTACTTGCAATACACATAAACTCAATCAATGGATTGTAGAGGAGTAATGGTCGGTCCGGTGAGCTCAACTCTGGAGGTTAAGTTCGGAAAATTAGTAAAGTTCCTTTTAATATGGGTGTATATGGTTCCAGGGATTAATTTGACGCAATGCCTCGTAGTGACACGCCCTTTTAAGGGGCAACACACGTGTCAGAAGGTATAAAATGGGAAGCAGTTCCTGAATTGGCACGAGCTTGTACTTTTCGGATGACTTCCTCATTTTGTTTCATACCTCATTTCCTTTGCCGCCATGAGGTGCTAAAGTTTTAGCAGAGTTGGGGGCTTCCATCCCATAGATGTGACTTTTCATGATTAAATGTAATAAATTGTAATAAAGTTACTATCCACTTCAACATTTGTCGAGAATATTATTTCTTTGTGTGGACTTTGTTCTTCTCTGGAACGCGATTTGGGCAGTGTGATAGGCGGCCACCGGCCACTCAGTTGCCGGGGCTGTTTCATATATAAAGAATGTGTGAAGACAAGCGACTGCATTATAAGCTCAGCATGATCAGTAACATTGATTCCTTTTATGAGGAAATTTAAATTTTTGTTCCTCCCAACCATGAGTTGTACATATTCTTTGATTCGGGGAGGGGTTGGTGAAGAGGGATAAGTGCCCCATATTTTGTATTGTAACAGATTTTGTTTTCTACATAAGGAGACAAGGATAATATAGTAATATATCACCTATATCAACACGATGAGCAAGACGGCAAATGAGGCGATAGAATGAGTTTAGAGAGGGTGGGGAAGGAGGATCGAGAGAATAGAAGGGGATGAGGTGAGAAGGAGACTGAGTGTGGAAAACAGAATTGGAGGGGTAAAGGAGGGCGGGAGCAGGAGGTAGAAGAGAGAGGTATATAGAGTAGAATAGGGAAGAAGGGAGGAGATGGATTGAGTGAGGAAAAAGAGGATGAAATGGGGAAGAAAATGGAGGAAGGGCTAGAAATGAATGGGACAATAATAATGATATATGCCCGATATATGATGTTAGGCTGAAAGAGGAGGAAGGCCAAGAAATGGGAGTTGATATAATATACAATGAGAAGACTCTGTGAAAGCAGGGGGGAAAAGAGGAATTAATGGGGGGGGGGGGGGGTTAAAGGGAGAACAGAAAGTAGAAGAAACAGAGAGGAATGGTGGAGCCGAGAGAGCGAGGTTAGAGAGGGGCAGTGGCGGATCCGGGGAGGGGGGGGGGGCCGTCCCTTCAAAAATAAAACGTGTAAAAACACGTCAATTTAACCTTTTGGGGGAGATGCCCCACCCCCCCCCTGGCGCTCAAGGGGGGGGGGGATTTAGAGGGCCCCCCCCAAAAAAAAAAAAATGTGGTCACTACCCACTAAGGGGAGGACAAAGGGGGAAAGTAGAGGAAACAGAGAGGAACGGTGGAACTGAGAGAGCGAGGTAAGAGAGGGGCAGTGGTGGATCTGGGTGGGGGGGGGGGGGGCATTCCCCTCCCCCCTTCGTAAATAAAAATGTAAAAACACGTTAATTTTACCTTTTTGGGGAGATGCCGCACCCCCACGCCCCCCCCTTGCCCCCTGGCGCTCAAGGGGGGGGGGAAATTTAGAGGGCCCCCCCCCAAAAAAAAAATGTGCTCACTACCCCACTAAGGGGAGGTTAAAGGGGGAACAAAAAGTAGAGGAAACAGAGAGGAACGGTGGAGCTGAGAGAGCGAGGTAAGAGAGGGGCAGTGGCGGATCCGGGTGGGGGGGGGGGGGGGGGCCATTCCTCCCCCCTTCAAAAATATTTTACCTTTTTGGGGAGATTTTCGCCCCCCCCCCACCTCCCTGGCGCTCAAGGGGGAGGGGGGGGAGATGCAAATTTTAGAGGGCCCCCTCAAAAAAAAATTTGCTCACTACCCCGCCAATGTTCTCACTACCCCACTAAGGGGAAGTTAAAGGGGAACAAAAAGTAGAGGAAACAGAGAGGAACGGTGGAGCTGAGAGAGCGAGGTAAGAGAGGGGCAGTGGCGGATCCGGGTGGGGGGGGGGGCCATTCCTCCCCCCTTCAAAAATATTTTACCTTTTTGGGGAGATTTTCGCCCCCCCCCACCTCCCTGGCGCTCAAGGGGGAGGGGGGGAGATGCAAATTTTAGAGGGCCCCCTCAAAAAAAAATTTGCTCACTACCCCGCCAACCCCCCCCCCCCCCCCCCCCCCCCCCCCCCCCCCCCCCCCCCCACTGAGCGCATTTTCGGCTGGCGCGATTTTCAAATTTCCGGGAGCAAAAATAAAAAAAATTGGGCCCCCACCCCTAAGAAATCCTGGATCCGCGCCTGGAGAGGGGAAGCAGGGAGAAAGGGGGATCGAGAGAGGGACCAACATTAATGAGACGCGGAGAAAAGGGAGCGTAGGTGGGGAGAAGGCGAAAGGGGGCATTCTTTTGGATTTAAGAGGGCGGCCGGCCGGGTAAGGGAATAAGGGCGTATACTCCGTGGAGCGTTTAGGAAATGAGGGGAAATAAGAAGAGCTAGCGCAGGATAGTGAAGGGAAAGAGAGAGGGAGAAAGAGCGCGTGCGGGATGGAGGGAAGGAAGATTGAGGAGGGGGGGGGGGGGCGGGTGGCGGAATAAGCAGGCCGACCGGAGAATGAGTTGATGAAGGTTTGGGAAAAGGGAGTGAATGAACTAGGGGAAAGGATTGGATAAACTGGGATTAATGGATAAGAGCGAATTAAAGGCGGTGAAAAAGAAGGTAGAAGACGAAAGTTGGAGGTGAATGAGGAAGGAGAGAATGAAAGGGGAGAAAAGAAAGAAGGAGAGAGTGGTAAACAGAGAGCTAGAGAGGGTAAGCGGTAAGGCAAGGGGAGAAGGGGAGGGGAGAGATGAGCAAGCAAACCGGCGGAAAAACGAGTTTAGAGAGGATGGGGGGAAGATGATTGGGTTTACGGCGAAGAGAGGGAAATGGCTGAAGGGGTGCATGGGGGGCGGGGGGGGGGGGCAGGGGAAAATCAAAGGAGAATGGGGATGAGGGATTGAGACAATAGAAGGGGACGAGGAAAGAAGGAGAGACACTATAATACTCAGGTGATAAAGAGGAACAGTGCGTTACTGTGGCAACTGTAATCTGGATAACATTTAAGTAAGAGGTAATAGTCTACTCACAAGACGATTTTATGTTAATCGAGGGTCTATAAATAGGGATAATATCAATCTATAGCTCTTTTAAAATGTTATACAATCGGCCTATGATCAAATGAAACTCCTAACTTCACTACAACCTTTGTTTTGGTGATTAATTGGTACTCTTTACCGCTAGGTTCTTTTAAAGCTATGATCTTGCTTAACTCGTTGTTTATGCATGCATGAAGCATTGCCCCTACCCCCCTAAAAATATTAAAACAAGTGAATTAAAAAAGTTATGTCAGTGCCAACAAAATCTAAATTAATAAGTGAACATTAAACAACATGAACAGCCTACACAGAGGAGCATGCACGCGTTTTATTTTATATCATTTATATTTTCATTGCCCATGCGATTAAAAATAGGTAAAGTCTGGAGTAAAGAAAACTCATCAGACCAATGTACTATCAGGGCGCAAAAATTACTCAATCCTACAGTTCACTACTGTTCTATAAATCTAACCTAGGTGACAATAGTTCCAGTACATTACCAAAGCAACCTTGTCACCTGGGTTTCAGATTACATATTCTGCTCTGATATTACTGAGCAACTTTGGGTAATCTCCTTCGATACTTTACTGTTACTGTATTGGTATCGGGTGACATAACAGTATATGTGTCTCTGTAATGTGAAAATAGTTTCCTAACTTCCCTGTACCGCTTACCTATTTCACAGTTCCGGCCGATGTATGGATCCAAACAAATACACTGGTAACCGATGTCAGTTTGCTGACAAGTATCTCCATTTAGACAGGGTGCTGAGAGACATGCGTTTTCTGAACACAGAAAAGGGAGCAATGTAGTGAGTGAGTATGGAAATAATTCCAGATATTCACGTGTTGTCCATTCTATTTGAATTTATTAATGAATATGCGCTTCAAAGCTAAAGCTATAAGAAGGCACACACAATATCTTTCACATTTACTAGAATGCCACAATCTCTTTAATCTCGTTTATTATAATGGACTCATACGTTACCTGTTAGCATATCACTATACATGACTTTAATTTTAATTTCAAAGTTCACGGTAGGCCTGTATTTTCGATGGCTAAGACAGGTGGTGATGGTTGGTGGTGGTGATGGTTATTCTACCTAACTGCTAAGAAAGCATAAATGCTTGTAAGCAAGCAACCAGACGGCCGACGGCTTTAGGTCCTCTCCGAGGGACGTGGTAATGAGGATTTATGCCTTACCAAACGGCACTAGCGCATCGACTTGGTTTCAAACCCGGGTCACCGGATTACGAGATCATTGCTCTACCGACTGAGCTATCGCGCCTCTGTAGATATACCCCTTACTCATATCCTTTTCTTCCGGTAATTTACATTGCATGCTTGGAATGTAAGGTCAATAATCTAATTGTCAATTACGTAATTGGAATGAAAGGTTACTCTTTCTGTCAACACGGTTAAGCTACAGTCCCATATACGTCCCGGACCGTCCCGGACCATCCCGGACCCCATCCGGGGTGATCCGGGATTCGGTCCGTGTTGACACCGTGTTGGCACCGGGGTGGTCCTGGATGGTCCTGGATGGTCCTGGATGGTCCTGGGCGGTCCGGGAGTCGACCCCGGATGTTTTTGACGGTCAACAACTGCCGGGGTGGTCCGGGACGGTCCGGGACAATAGTTTGATCCGGGGTGATCCGTGTAGCCACCGTGCTGGGTCCGGGGTCATCCGTAGTGGCGCCGGGGCGGTCCGTGTTGATCCGTGTCAGTCCGGGAGTGAGTTATTGACCGCCCAGGACCATCCAGGACCATCCAGGACCATCCAGGACCACCCCGATGCCAACACGGTGTCAACACGGACCGAATCCCGGATCACCCCGGATGGGGTCCGGGATGGTCCGGGACGGTCCGGGACATATATGGGACTGTAGCTTAAAAGCATCACACTTTTTTTGAACAAAACATCCCGGACCATCCCGGATCACCCCAGACCATGGTGTGATGCTTTTAAGCTACAGTCCCATATATGTCCCGGACCGTCCCGGACCATCCCGGACCCCATCCGGGGTGATCCGGGATTCGGTCCGTGTTGACACCGTGTTGGCACCGGGGTGGTCCTGGATGGTCCTGGATGGTCCTGGGCGGTCAATAACTCACTCCCGGACTGCCACGGATCAACACGGACCGCCCCGGCGCCACTACGGATGACCCCGGACCCAGCACGGATCACCCCGGATCAAACTATTGTCCCGGACCGTCCCGGACCACCCCGGCAGTTTTTGACCGTCAAAAACATCCGGGGTCGACTCTCGGACCGCCCAGGACCATCCAGGACCATCCAGGACCATCCAGGACCACCCCGGTGCCAACACGGTGTCAACACGGACCGAATCCCGGATCACCCCGGATGGGGTCCGGGATGGTCCGGGACGGTCCGGGACGTATATGGGACTGTAGCTTTAAGAGAAATTCTTAAGCTACAGTCCCATATACGTCCCGGACCGTCCCGGACCATCCCGGACCCCATCCGGGGTGATCCGGGATTCGGTCCGTGTTGACACCGTGTTGGCACCGGGGTGGTCCTGGATGGTCCTGGATGGTCCTGGATGGTCCTGGGCGGTCCGGGAGTCGACCCCGGATGTTTTTGACGGTCAAAAACTGCCGGGGTGGTCCGGGACGGTCCGGGACAATAGTTTGATCCGGGGTGATCCGTGTAGCCACCGTGCTGGGTCCGGGGTCATCCGTAGTGGCGCCGGGGCGGTCCGTGTTGATCCGTGGCAGTCCAGGAGTGAGTTATTGATCGCCCAGGACCATCCAGGACCATCCAGGACCACCCAGGACCATCCAGGACCACCCCGGTGCCAACACGGTGTCAACACGGACCGAATCCCGGATCACCCCGGATGGGGTCCGGGATGGTCCGGGACGGTCCGGGACATATATGGGACTGTAGCTTAAAAGCATCACACTTTTTTTGAACAAAACATCCCGGACCATCCCGGATCACCCCAGACCATGGTCCGGGATGGTCCGGAGTGGTCCGTGCTCGTCCGTGCTGGTCCGGCTTTATATGGGACTGGGGCTTAAGTTAGCATTTTTTTCTTCAAACTTTCTTCATTGCCATGATTCCACATACCCATTTCACAGTTCTGCCCCCAAAATAGATCAATGCAATCACATCGGTAACCGTTGTCAGCGAGATGACGACAAGTCCCTCCATTTCGACATGGTGTTGAGAGACATTCACCTTCTGAATGAAGAAGCAAATAGAAGCTACAAATGGTGTGGTGTTTGTAAATTTATCATGACTCGCATAGTATTAACACATACAACCCGTGTTAATGCATGTTGAGCGAACACAAAATACGGCCAATTATTCATTATGTAAGTATAGAGGCATTGCAACATGTGAACACGGGATAATTCACTCTAAAAGGGGCAATTTTTACTAGACATTAATGTCCTCACTGACGTAAGCTCTCCGACCCCGTTTCTTCTATTTTCGTAATGAATTACTTTATTTTACTCCTATCCAACCACGCAGAGCCGTTGTTATGACCTTTTACGTATTGGCACAGCTTTCGCCCATACTGGTCACTTTGGAAGGAACTTCCAACACAAATAATTGATAAGGACTGTCTTTATCCTATTTCAAGTGTACCAATCACAAAAAAAGTGATTTGCTCCGGTTGTTAGGGGTTTCATGTTGCTACACTATATCAAATTTATAAGCTTCAAATATTACTTCTATCAACTAAGAGAAATGTAAGTTTGAACGCGCTCTCAATTATAAGAAAGGGCCCGCATTGAACCCAAGTCCGACTCGTGGTTCTATGTCATCTCTTTTTCTTTTTACGTACTATCCGTTAGCCGATAGAATTCCAGATAAAAGTTTTGATTTTGATTTTATACATTATTGTTATGCACAAATATTTTCTTTAGGAAATTGGTACACTTTATTAAATCTATCTTAAATAATGCATCTCACATGGCTCATAAATATCCGTTCATGTGTCCTCATTAAATTGAAACTTATGCATTGACTTCTTTCCTATTTCTTGCTTTTGTGTTTTCATGAATTTGTCTTCATTGAGAAAAGAGTACATTCAGTTTTCTCTATAATTATGCATGACGTTTCATGAAGTGATGAAATATAGACTGAAATAAAAGTGTCAACTAAATAAGCCGATGCTATACTCACCAGAAACAAGAATTGCAGTGACAATGATATCGACATGTCCAAAACTTACGTACTTCCCACCTGCCATGACCAGCCACATGTCACTCGTTCTCACGTAAACATCATCAACATAATTTGTGTAATCCTCCAGGGCCCTTACTACGGACGCGTCATCAGATGGATCAGTCCCAGTCCCGGTCTTAACACGCATATCACAACAGTCAAGAAAGATATGTTGGAACTTGATGTGGAATCCATTGGATGAGTTGGTTTGTAAAAGGAAGACGTGATATTCCCGTTTATACAGCTCCAAATTCGAGATGGAATACGATTCATCTTCTCTTATGGTGGTTGGCGAACGATCTATGTAATCCAATCAAATCATGTCAGAATCAAAACATTTAATTCCCCCGAATTCGACGAAAGTATTTATTTTCTTTAACTCCAAAATCCTATATATATATATATATTTATATCTACATGCACACAAATTTGTTTTTTAAATAATGTTCTTCCCTCCCCTCACTCTTCTACTTCTTTTCCTTCTTCGTCTTTTGCTTCTTCTTCTTCCCCTTCGTCTTTTTCTTCCTCCCCTCCATCGTTGTTGTTCTATATGAATTTGTTGGTACAATTGTACGACACCGGACTGTCAGTCACAACATCCGCGGTTCGAGTCCCACCGCGGCACTTATTTCATTTGGCAAGACATTGATCTAAATTTGCTACACTCAACCCAGGTGATGAAAATGGGTACCTGGCAGGAATTTATTCCTTGAAATGCTAGAGCGCCGTATTGGCAGCCTAAAAGCCAGAGTAATAATCGGGAGCGCCAGGGGTGTCAAGTCTGACAGATATGAGCGCTATACAAGAATCCACTATTATTATCAATATTATTTTGTTCTTAACTCATAGCCGGCCATAAGGCTGCATGCACGCTATCGTTATGCTGCCTTTGTCCATGAAGAGAGCTACCGCTTTAGTGCCATGTGCGTGCAATGCAGCATTCTTAATAGCGGTTATTGTTCATGCTCATTGGAATGTGCTGTGTATTTTTCACTCGCTATTCATAGAACCATCGCGTTAATCAGATTGTCTTCAAAACAACCTGGCACGGGGGAATTTGGGGCTTGGCACAATGGGGATTATCCCTGTGGCATGATATGAGTTAATCAGGACTATTATGGAAAACTGCTTCGCTGATCATGTTTTATCCTCCATAAATATATTTCAGTAAATGAAATATATGAACAAATATGACAAATTACAATTTCGTAATACGAAACATTCATATGAGCAGTGACTTTTCTTAGAAATTCATAACCAGAGGCGCAAATCCTCCTTGGAGTGCTTTGCCTTTACCTTTACATGTGCCTTACTAAATACCCTGACAAGATCTCTCATGGGTTTTCAATAATTTCGTTCCCCATTTTGAGGAAAAGGTAAATAAAAAATTACTTTTATCAGTGTTCAAAACTTGAAAATCTACTGCTTGACTTCCTTGTATATTTATTTAAAATGTAAATATAATAACAATTGCATTTTTAAGGGTTAAACATAAAACAAAAAATGATTCCTAGACTCGTCACTGACTGGGTCAAACTCTAATGGGGTTTGATATCTTGTGCACACCATTTGTCTTCATCAAAGCTATTGCTAGGGACTTTTGTTTAAATACATATTTTTTTGTCGTTCTTTTTAATTTCTATCATGAAAATTTGGTGTCACTTACCACATGGTATCTCATCTTCATAACTGTCGCATTCGAACCGTCCATTACATACGTCATTTGGGGATATACTCGTGCCTGAATCCTGGCAAGGAAACCAGCCTAAAGTAAGATATTAAACAAAAAACAGATTACTACTTCCTGTAAACCAAATATAAATGAATATACTCAAGTTTAATAACAATAACAATATGGCATACCTTGATATAACTTAAGCAGTGCTCTCTGAAAGAGATTTTTACCCCTTTGTTGTTAGAACTTAAATACAAACGAATACAAATAGGCTTTGTTCTGCCTTAATAATAACAAACAGAAGTGAAGCCCTGTATTGCTCATAGCAAATATGTGAGAATTACGTAATAGGCCTTTGAAAAGAGATGCACAAGGATATCAAACTTTCCTCTGGTTTATTTTTCAAAAATCTTTGTGAATTTTTACCGATTAACCCAGACGTTATCCGCCGAATAGTGTCAACATGTGTATTTGATCCTATATTCATACTAACCTGACATATTAACGGCAGTTATGTCAATATCAAAGTATTTGTTGTCATTATAGGATTCGAAACCTATAACAGCAACCCACATCTCCTGACCGTCCACATACCACTCCGTATCGATTTCTTCATAGTACTTCATTGTGCTATATGTTTTGATTACTGACTGCTGGTTAGTCGAATCATGTCCTTTCCCCAAAAGAACGCTGAATCCGTAACAGTTATCGTTATAGCTGCAGTCAAAATTCGAAAATCGTAAATCAACTCGGAAAGTATTGGTAGAGTTCGTTTCAAAGAGCCAGACTCTGTAAATTCGTTGACCCTTAACAGACCTAACTATTTGAAACCTTTCTCCATCCGGTAGATATACTGCAGAGTGATCTGAAAATTTTGTTACCAAAAAAAAGAAGAAGAAATTCTTATTGATAATTATGATTAGGCCTACCTACACACTAAGCAAATCAGCAAATAATTAGAATTTAGTGTGTGTGTGTATGTGTGTGTGTGTGTGTGTGTGCCAGCGTGTGTGTATTTGGTTCATTTTACTCGCTTTTTTAGATTGGCATTTTAATGGTTCATAATGTTGTGAGGAAATAATGTGTATGGATATTACGCATAAATCATGTTTAAGAACGACTTATTAATTTTTGTTCTTCATGCATTTATCTTAGTGGAATGGAAAGCTACATTGTGTCCTTGTACAAATGGAGCTTAAATTGTAAGCAGTAAAGATATACAGAGTGTAAAAGAGAACGAGAAACAAACAAGGTGAAGACAAAACTTACCGCATGCAGATTCGTCTTCATAATTGCTGCACTCATATATCCCATCACATGTTCTACTTTGCTGTATCCCGATATTGGTGTTTGTTGAGCAGAAATACAAATCTTCTGATACTAACAACAACAAAAAATGGAAAGTGGAAAGTTGAATGTTTTAATATCAATGTTAA
The DNA here is from genome assembly GCF_000002235.5 of Strongylocentrotus purpuratus. Taxonomy (NCBI): domain Eukaryota; kingdom Metazoa; phylum Echinodermata; class Echinoidea; order Camarodonta; family Strongylocentrotidae; genus Strongylocentrotus; species Strongylocentrotus purpuratus. The sequence goes on along the minus strand of NW_022145601.1, from coordinate 31,857,000 downwards.
CTTCCATCTGTATTATTCAGCTAAAAATATAAGATTGGTATAAATATCACATTCAGCACGATTGCAAAGACATTCCAAAAATCACCCTAAAGCAGGGTTCCCACTTAGCCGAGTTGTATTGGCGAGTTATGGCGAGCTGTGGTAAATTGCCTCAAAGAGCCACTCGCAATAACTCGCGAACAGCTCTTCCTGTAACTCGGGATAACTCGCGACAACTCGGTATGGATCGGCGTAACTTTTTACAACATTCCACGACTCTCCTCGAAGTCGCGAGCAGTGTGTTCAAAATTTTCACTGACTCGTTGTTACTCGAGATGTACTCACATTACTCGTAACAAGCTCGCGCTGCATCAACAACAAAAATTACATACATGTACTTTTAAAAAGTCATTCAGACAATATACGAATATAAAAATAGAAATGAAAATGTATTTTTTTCATAACATTGTTGACGTTTGATATTGCATGTATTTGTATTATTGCTTTAAAAAATGATATAAAAAACTAGAATTATGGCACTCCTTTGACATTTGCCCCTTTTCATTCACATATCCCAAGTTAGACCATCTTCTCAAATTTAATATCCTTGGCATATTGCCCCTCCTTGGCATAACGCATAAGTGCCCGTTTTATTTTGACAAGTGCCCCTTTTCCTTTTACAAGTTCCCATTTTCCATTACAATAAGTGCCCCCTTTACCACTGATAATTTGCTCTATCTAAATCTGAGAGGTGCCTCTTTTAACTTGACAGGTGCCCCTTTTCCTTTGTAAGAAGTGCCCCTTCCCCTTTTAATAACTAACCCCTTTTAACTCGGATAATCGCACCTTATATTTTCACATATGCCCATTTTCCTTTCTAATAAGTGCCCCTCTTCGTAATGATAAGTACCCCTATTAAAAAAGAGCACTCCCCCTTCTCATAAATGCCCCTTTTTATCTCTAGTAATTGATCCTTTTCGGGTACGAGAAATTACTCCTTTCACTTCAGGTTTGTTTGTTTTATTTCCGATAATCATTATAAAAACAATAACACAATATAACTATAAAATCAAAGACTTATATAACAATAATAGAATGATAAAACGGTTAGATAGTCCATTAACCTAATGGCTCTGTTTTCCATTAAGCACTGATAGGTGCCCCCTTCACTTCCGATAAATGCCCCTATTAAGATCTGGTCGGTACCCCTTTTCTTTCAACTAATGCACATTTTCCTATATTGCAAGTGCTCCTTTTTTTATTCACATAAGTGCCCCTTTTTATATCTGGTCTTTCCCCTTTTTCCGGAGCGATACATGCCCCTTTTCATCTCCGATAATTTACCTTTTAACAATGATACGTGTCCCGTTTCCTTTCTAATAAGGAACCTATCCCCTTTTCATAAATGCCCCTTTTCACCTCTTAGAAACGCCCCTTTCAAAATCAGAAAGGGGCCCTTTTTCCGTCAAAAATGCCCGTTTCCTATTTTCATCAGTTCCTTTTATCATCCCTGGTGAGTGCCTCTTTTTGAAGGTGTAAGAAGTGCCCCATTTTAGCCTCTGGTATTTACTCTTTGTACTTTGACACGGGCTACTTTTTTTCTGATAAGTTCCCCTTTTCCTCTCATCATTAAACGCGCCCCTAATTTCAAGCGACTAAGACCACCTTCCCCTATGTATAGTTCAGTCGCTACGCTCACTCGCATTTATATATGATACGCTTATGCTACTCTTATTAAAGGTCTTTTCAGTCTTCAGTAATGAGAATGTGCTTATAACCCCATCAGGATGATTGGGGGTTTTCTCTTTATAAGATGTAATTATTTGACTGCAACCTCACAAATCTAAAAAAAAATATCGCACGCTTTCCTCGCTCGCAAATTGATTTTAAGACCATCACCCCCTATACTGCAAAAGTATAATGCTTAAGCAATATCTTGTACTGTGTACAAAGTGAAACAAATGTTGAAGTCATCCCTGATAATGTAACAACAATGTAGGGACATTGTATATTTTCGCTTTGAGATTTCCCTTTGAAGGTGCCCCTTTTTTCTCTCTATGAAGAGCCCTTTTTATTGGTGCCCCCTTCCCCCTCCCACTTTGGAAGTCGCTTGGCCGCCCCTGGCAAAAATGATGCATTTCCCGCACCTTGATCGCATATGACTCGTAGAAAAACCCTCATCACTCGTTAGAAGATCTTGATAACTCGTTGGACGATCGGTACAAGTCGTACACAAGTCATCGCAACTCATACCGAGCTCGCGTGACTCGTAATGCGCTCGGTTCACTCGTACATCCATCGTAGGGAACTCGATAATGCATCGTATGATAATTCATGCATATACCATACAAATTAGTAAATTTCAAGCGAGTTCACGCGAGGTTACGCAAGTTCAAGCTTGCGCCAGCTCGCCACAACTCGAGGCTCCAATTTGGCTAAGGGGAGTCCTGCGTAAGGTATTTCAATATCCTTGTTCATCGCTTTTTTAAATGCGTGAACATTACAAAGACGTATTACGTAACCCTAACATGATTTGTATGGGATCTATAGTAGTGTATCAAGGTTGCCCTTCATATGAGTTGATTTCTCGAATGTCCCTGTGATCATGTTATTCATGATCACGATCAGTTCATACATTCACATAACAATCCAAGTCTTATGTTTGTAACTGATCCACTGATCCACTACAATATTATCCTGTTGCCAGTTGAAATAAATTGTGTTAAACCTCTTTATCATGAAATAATTGTGCAATGTTATTTTTTCCTTGATAGATACAGTTTTTATTTTCTCAGGAATTACCGATCAGTTTAAAGAGTAATAGAAATTTATCAATTAATCGCTTATTAGGTATAAACTGTACTTATCACTAAAAAAACACATGAAAGAGGTTAGACAAAAATGCTCCAACTTTATGGGCTGTTACCCACACCTTTCTGCATTAGTACAACATTCGGAATGGTTAATTGCTATATGAGCCAATGCTATTTGGTCCATTACCCAGCTCGTCCGGTTTTCTATACAGTCAGGCTCAAATCTGACTGATATGAGCGCTTTACAAGAACCCACTATTATTATTATTATTATTATTACACCCAGCTTGTCCATTAATATACACGTATTTCCTGACGATATTTTTTCCAGTTATTGTTCAGTCCGATAACAAGTAGGGCCAGATCACATCAATGCAAATTATACACATCTGCCATTCCATTGCTTAATAGTTTCCTGAAAAACCTAATTTGACGAGATGAGATGTTATCAAAATGCTTTTTTTTTAAAAGCGTAACCTTAAATTACCAAATCGCTATATCCAGTTTGGTAATGGCAGTGGTAGCTATTCTTGTTGGCACCAATAGAGAGACTATACCCTTTTCTCCTAATGAATACTGTATTGCAAGTTATCATGTTTTATAAAGCAACAAACTAAGATATATCCATTTATTAAAAATTGATAATTTGAATCCTAAGACTATAGCACGCTTTTTTGTGGATACAAAAAGAGTGCAATACTTTCATGGACTATCCAACGAATTTCAAGTACGTGATGAGCAGCAGTGCACTTATATCCGTGTGTGTGCTATAGTAGGCCTTTCAAACATGGGGTTGATTTTTTTAGCGATAATGACACAAACAACTATCTTGGCATGATTTTTTAAGACATCACATAACAAGGATTAAGGAGTTTCGTTGTATAAAACAAATGATTCATGTTTTTATTCGTTTATTACAGGATCTATCCATTCTTGCTGAGCTTGTTTTATGCACCTATTGTATTAAGCACGACGGCTTTATAAAAATAGATGTATACAGCTATGGCGCTCCGTTTGACCAATAATTCAGATAAACACTGTTTATCGTCGATAAAGTTGTTAATCGCCGACAAAAAAAAGTTTATATTGATAAACAGTGTTTATCGATAAAAAGTGTTTATCGAAAAGCAGAGTTATTCGTATTTCGCCGGAAGTGGGCGCTTTTCAAAGTTGCACTCAGAGAGATTCGATCATACATAGTATGTCCTCCGAATGAGGACTAGAGGGGCAGCTAAATTGTGACCTTTGACATTCCAGAGGTTTTGCATGGGATGCATCATTATTTCTCCAATTTGAACGATATTTAAGGGTCAATGTTTATTTATGAGCAATGACTTACAAAATACGCCAATTACTGTTTGTTGATCGACCATCAACAAACATTTTTTTGCAATAACCATATTATTATTATTATTTTTAAAAAAAAATAATAATAACGATAATTATAATAACAGCTGATAACAACAATGATAATGGTAGTACTAACGAAATTAATGTCATATTAAAAATGACCCATGGGCCTAAGACCCTTTTCTCAAATTACGAATAGCGGTCCTAACGAATATAGCGAGGTTACCTTGTCATTTTGGCATCAACTTATTTTTCATTTAGCTTTGCCCCCCCCTTCCCTCTATTGTAGAACATTTTTGACTGAATATACTTTTGCCCTGCTTACTCTCTCATTATATTTCCTCCTTGTCCCTCATTTGGCAAGATGATCAAATCTATCTCGCTGCTGCCAGATCCATATAGCTCCGTTTAGTCTCATTTGACAACGCCCCCTATCGTCAGAGTCAGCAGCCTAACATGTTAGCCTATGGAATTTTACCAAAAATCGTTAAAAAAAAATCAGTTTTTGTTTGAACGAACAGCACATCCACCCGACGTACATTATCACTAGCTCTTTCATTGGAAACCATCATGTCTCATTGACTTTTGAAAGTTGATCCACCGTAATTTGATCAAAATAGGTTGCAAGCTCGCCATTGCCTATATAACACATGTGAAACAAGTCGAACTTTGGACTCAGTCTGTCAAGCGATTGTAAGGTTTTAGGTCAAGCACACGAAGGATAAGAAGCATGAATTATAATAGATCAGTTCTGATGGGTTCATTATGTCCATTTCATCCAACCCCCACCGTAATTTTTCCATTGAAAAAAGGCAAACATTTTGCCGAGGTAAGCAAAAACATGAATATTCATGATCGCCATGGACTATTTCGATTATTTACAGAGGGGTGCAATTGTGCACCACATCAAACTCCCCTACTTTAAGTGAAGTATTTCATTGTATTATATAGTTTGGTAGGTTATTTTAATAATTGTTTAATTATCAGATATCAATGATAGTTTATGATAGATAAACAGTGTTTATCTGAACTATTGGTCAAACGGCGCGCCATTTACAGCCTCAACCCAGTTGCGGTGAGATCGTAAAATGAACTCGTGCGCACGCGTCATCTATATAGCATGTATAACTTGTTATAATGCAAAGGAAACTTTATAGATACCAGGTAAAGTAACGGAAGTGACGTCAATCTCCACGCCATGGCTGTTTACATCTCCACCTATGACAGCAACCAACATTTCATTTGTTGTGACGTAGGCATCGCCCGAATTATAGGAAGAGTCTAAGAAGATTTGCAAGATGTCACTTAGGTCGCTGCCCGTGCTAATGATAATTTTGGTTCCACAGCAACGCACATAGGAAAAATGCACTCGAAATCCCAATGTTGAGTTTGTACGAAACAGTGATCTACTGTATGATCTGCGTGTAATTATATCCGGCATAGTTACGTGAAAAGTTCCCCCTTCATGTAGAAATATGTCTGGATGACCTTGAAAAACACAAAAACGGAATAGTTACTTCGTCTGTTGCTGAAAATATTATTCTATAATGATGCGAGTGGACTTTAAGACTTTTCACATGGTCAGATAGTAAGATTTTCTCTTGACCATCTCGTCTATCATTATTTATTAATACTTGATTTAATGGTAAGTGGGTCGAGCAATAACTATAAACTAGTATGAAGTACATTAAATATGATTATATGGGGGAAATGAATATGCATGCATACTGGGAAAGATCCAGAGTACACAGAATTGTATTTGTTTTACAGAAATCTGAAACATCATGCAGATTTTATGTCAACCCACATCAGTTTAATATATCCTTTTATCGATGTTTTATTTTGATATTTGATCAAGAATGCTCTGATTGATAAATTAGAAATAAGCAGGAAGAGCAAAAATGTTGGGGAAATTTGAGTTAATTTCTATTACAGTACATTGAGCCATTCATGATTTATACAGTGAGAGCGATTTAATCGAAAATGTTTGGATGTCTCTAATATGGCAACACGGAGTAAAATTCGTGTTATTTGTTTTAATTTCTTGTAGATTTTTTTATTTTTCGGGGGGGGGGGGGAGGGGTTCTCTTCATGTTCATTGGTTTGTTTAATAACTTTTTTATAATCTAGAAAGACTTGAACATTTAAATAATTGGTGGTAATTTGAGAAACAAAAGCTGATTCATTTCTAACTTCATAAAACTCTAGACTGCTATTGGTTATAAATTAGGTAATCTTTGAAACAAGTTTCTTTACTTACTACATGATTTTTTATCCCAATAATCATCGCACGGATACGTTCCGTCACATATTTCACCTTGGAGAAGTAGTTTATCAGAGTTTGAACAGGGACTAAAACCTACAAACAAAGACAACAACGGGGTTAATTATTGTTTTGAAACTGCAAGCAGAAATGCCTACACCTTTCCCTATTCCTCCTCCTTTCCATTCCTCTTCCACCTGACATCTGAGGTTCTATGGTGTTCTCTTTCTCTCATATATTTGACTTTCTCATGTACATCCTTATTTGCTTTTCCCTTCTCCCATACCCTTTTCATGTATTTTTTTTTCTTTCTCTCTACAATGCCCAACATCTAACCCAGTATTGTCCAGTCGATATCCGACAAAATCGTCACTATTTTATATATATATATATATATATATATATATATACAGTGTGAGTCAAAAATAAGTTTACACCTAGAAAATTGTTAATTATTTTAAAAATCATCTATGAACAATCTTATGAAAGAGTGTTTTATCCTAAATCATTTGGTATCATTTTTGTGTGGTATAGGTTCACGCTTAGATGAACAGGAGACATTGTCTAAGAGAGTGCAAAAATCGACTTGCGCCAAAGCAATACATGTGATGTTTGAATAAAACAATTGGGATTTGGGCATTAATTCGGCCTTTGCTGATCCAAATAACATCCCTAACAAATTTAATAATGCCCCACATATCAAATATCAAAGAACATTTGCGCGCGTGTGTGTAACTTTGCTTCTGCAAAAAGCATATGCAATGCATCTATTTTGATACATTCAATTCATTCTCTCACTTGAATACTTTTGCGTAAGTCGATTTTTGCACTCTCGCAAACAATGCCTCCTGTTCATCCAAGCGTGAACATATACCACACAAAAATGAAACCAAACGATTCGGGATATAACACTCTTTCCGAAAATATGGTAACCTTTATTTCATAGCTGGCTTTTAAAATAAATGATGATTTTCGGAGTGAAAACCTTTTTTTTGACCCACACGGTATACGTATATATATATACTTTCCAATATAATGTGTACTTTCCCCCAACATGATTGCAAAGACTTTCCAAATATCAACACATGGCAATTTCAATAGCCTTTTGTGTCAGGTATTGAGTTGTGCAAACATGACACTGATATACATAATCCGGCCATGCTTATACACAATACTGAAATTGCACTCGGGTTGGTCGATTTCTTGAAATTCTCTGCAATCGAGATCCAGATACTTACTTGATAAGTTCACAGGGGTGACTTCAATCTTGACTTCGTAATAATCGTAGAGATCATATATCCAAAACCCGGTGAATGTTATCCACATCTCATTGGAGCCAACATAGACATCACCTATATAAGATGTGGACCCAGGAACAGTTTTGACGATCGATCGGCTGTTAGCCGTATCGTTACCCGTACCTATCTGGATGTTCACGTCATTGATGTTATCAGAATAACTATACACATCTTCGTTTAACTCGATTATGAAATAAAAGAACTCTACTCGAAATCCATTCGTAGCGTTAGTCTTGAGAAGTGCTGCCTCATACATTTGGTTATATGAATATGTAAACGGAATAGTGTGATATTCGTTTTCAAGGAGGAACGTTGATGGATGACCTGTTCAAAAATAGAATTTAATACGTATGTCACATGTAAAAGTAATTACTTGTCATTGACTACTGGATTATCTCATTCCCAGAGGCTTTATACTAGGATTGATCTAGCCAGGGACCTAGCTGTACATTGAGATTTACGCTCAGTTCTACAAACTGACTGACCATAGTTCGAAACCGAATCCCTTATGTCGGATGGTAATGTTAAAGGTCAGTCCCCATATGTAAATAATAGCACCACCCACGCGCACATTCTCGCACATGAAATTTTAAAAATTGGAACCCGGTGTAGAATTATATCTTGTTGGATATAGCAGGTGGATATAGAGATGAAAGGCATTGTTTTACAATGCAAAATCTGAGATGCATGTCCCTACGTGTAATAGGCGTCTGTGATATGGTGTTGTATTGTAGCTCCCCAAAAAATCCCCTTCAAAATGATCATGAAGTGCCTCAAAAAAGTAAAAAAATCTTTGAGTAACCGGTTTTTACCATACTCATTTTTCCCAATAGACTGTAGTGTTATAAAAACCGTTGGGAAAACGTTTTTGAAATTTCGAATTCCAATCATAAATATCTTGATAATCAGATGGGCGATCGGCTAATTAACTTCATGGGATTCCTGACTGACCTAAAGGTTTATGATTATGATTGCAGCATTAGGTAAATCCAGGATTTTACTTAGAATCTGAGACAAAGATACCCAATCCCTTTAAAACAAGATATTAAAAAGTAATAATGACACTCACTGCATTGTGCTTCATCCGTAAAATCTCGGCATGCAGAGACTCCATCGCATAAATCATTCGTTGTGAAGAAGATGCTAGAGGTTTTGCATTGTAGTAGATCTGTTGTGATAAGGGAACAAAAAAAATCATATTCATGACTCATGACAAAGTACATATCATAATTTTGAGAAATGACAGTGAAAGAATAATGGTGCTTAGCTCTATCAAAGTTCCCTATTGGTGTCATTCAATATGAATTTGTTCAAGGTTGAAAAAGTGTCTTCGCTTGAAATCGGGAACCTGGCTGTAAAGAATGCCATTTCCTTACCACTAGACCACAAAGACGGGCTAAGCAGTAATTCAAAATGACCGACAAAACTTTAATATTTCTCAATTCTTTGTCGGGGATGGGTGAGTTTATGAAAAATGACAAGCAACGTGCCTCAGTTGCATTCTAACTTTAATCACACACACCCACACAAACACTTACATACAAAAATAACTGCTTTCTGTTAAGCAGTTATTTTTTGGTTCTTTTCAATGAGAGTCAGGGGAGTATTATCTCAAGAATGACAAGCCTTCTGCCTAGGTAGTTCTATATCCGAGTACATACACTCTTATTAGAATTAATTACATTAGATGAGAAAGGTCGAACTATATAATCAACAACTCGGTAGAAGAAACGTCGCCTGAAAAGATTCCCTTCACCAAAAGCCCTCTTTATATAAAATATGATGACAAATAGTTTTAAAAGTTTGGACCAAACATTTTTATGTAGACCACTCCCCTATTTCTGTTTGCAATTAATTTTCAGCCACAACTTTTTATTTTGAACATTCTAAAACATCACAGTGTACATTAATTCTAACGGACTATACAATTATGCTTGATCACCAATTGCTTCCAAACAGTTTCTTTCACAATGTAATCGTCAAACCAGAGTTTGGATTTTTCCTTTAACAGCTGGTCATGTGAAGCGGAACGACAATAGTTTTGTACAATATGTTGAAGATGTTGCATGCGTTGTTGAGCAACAACGGGGGTTTTATACATGATTCCATTATTACTAATACATGTGTTGTAAATTGGAATTCATGTTGTAAATTAAATCAAAATTATGTGGTGCAAAGATGCCCCCCCCCCCTGCTTCTTTTAGCTATGGTCACAAATCAGAGCAGCGACCGACCGATTAGTAGCCTGCTCGGTCGCCGCTGGAATTTAGGCATCGCCCAACGATTTTTTTTTTGGAGAAGTCGAGCAGGCTGTAGAGCCCCAGCGATGCCTGGGCGGTGCCCTGTCGATTTCCCGTTGGTCGCCGGTCAATTTTAGGTCAAAGCTGGGCGAAATGAGAGTTTTGATGGTGAAAGTATGATCAGTCTTAATTGAATCATGTATTGCACTGTATTTTTGGACAATGATGCTTCTTTGAAATACTGTTGTCATTTATTTTGTTACATGATATGAAGGAATTGCAGAACATGTTTATTGTGTTAAATTGAACAAATTATCCTTACAACTTTGATGAGTATAAGCTTCCCTTTATGTAAGTCATTGTGTTTTTAGTAAGATATGCCATTTGATATTATTTCTAGGTCTGCTGTAATTGTACGAGCTGTGGATATGGTATTTGGTGGCACCTATGTCGCTATTGTTTAGCGTTATGGCTAGTATTGGCCGGTGAGTAGCATTTACTATGTGATGTTACTTTATGATATGTGAATGACTCAATACTATCATTTGTACAATGTGATAGTTCATGATATTGGACAGAAGAAGAAAACAATTAGTGTAATTTATTTTGTATAATAAATGGGTTGATGATTGAGATTTAGTTGCACAATATTACAAAACAATGTCAATGAATAAATAATTGTTAATGATATGTTGGTATCAATATCATTGTTCCATTTAAGTAAGCTCACCACGATTTAAAAATTCTGTTCAATTTTGATTATTATTGTTACAGAGGCTGTTTAACGATGACAGCATAATAAAGTACAGACTCTACTTCAGAACTTCTGACTCTGGATGCACTATTTTGTCGTCAATTAGCTCTAACCCTTTCAAATGTAAGAAGGATTATATTTTCATTTCCAAAGTATGATGAAAACATGATTGCAAAACTCATCTTAGGGAAATGGGACATCCAAGATAAGTACAATGTGCGATATTCAAATGTTGTTGTTGCTTATTCAGCGTGGGGAAAAAAAATGATACACGATTCCTGTCAGCAGATGCTGCGAAACGGTGCTATAATTTCTGATAACAACACTAGTTCAGTATTGTAGTGTATAATTCTTTGTTTGTTTTTGTGTTTTATTTATATTCGCACAATTGCAAGTTTTTTTTTTAAAGCAAGCCATCAACATCTCTTTTGTTGGCTTGAATAGAAATAAAACTGAATAAAAAACAACACATCTTTATGAGTGTGATGGATGTATAGACCGATGTTTAAACATACTCGTCCTGTGGACGAGTTGTGTAGAGGTTTGTTTCCAGCAATGGTTCACGAAGAAGCTCAACATGCAATGTTCATCTTACCCACTTTGTGTGACTGTGTCATCTGTTTTTAGTTAACTAAGGTACTGGGAAGACGGTTGGAGGAAACCATCCGTAACAAATGGAGGCTTGACCAGGTAGTTATTCAAAGTGAAAAGTTGAAGTTTCAGGCGATTTTTCGTCGTGATATGTGTGTTGGCATGTTGCATTGCGTGCGATGGATTTCATACACGTTACGAACGGACTGTATTGTGTGTGCTGTGTGTGTGCTGTCGGCGATGTTGTAGTGTTATATAGTGATGATATCGTCGGTCACCGTTGCCGGAGAAACCAAAGTGCGCCAAAACTCTTTTTTTGTTGTTGATTTGTTTTCTTCTTCAATTCTTTCTTGCCCAGTTGAAGGGTAATACATTGAGGAATACCTCATTAAAATATTTAATTCCAGTATGCACAATAAGGGTATAAATTAACTCATTCACACAGCAAAATCCTACATATTCACAGTTTTAGTGCAAAAGTGACCTATTTTATAAATCTGTCAATTTAACATGAAGTTTTTAAAGGTATTACAAAGCTTTGGTAAATTTTGAAAATTGGGTGGATAGTGATTCTTTGCAATTTTGATAAATTTGGATGCCCATATAGATGTATTATAAGCACTAACAAAATTAGCCCCTAAAACACTTCTGCTTTCGAGAAAAATTGAATATAAAAATTTACCGGTGCTCCCGGTAAATGTTGATGAATTTCAAATAGCGCCTACGGCCATACGATGGTAGCTGCGACCATGGAAATCTCAGAATATGCAGTTGTGGTATATAAATCATATTCCAAACGGTGATAGCAAATCAGTAGATTTTTAGTCAAATAGCATTGTTTTATAGCTTAATCAATATCTTGACCTTGAGATGGAGCTATACAACATAAAGACTTTATTATTTACAATTTCGTCACTTTAGACTCGATTTCAACCGCGACAACTATCACTGAATATTGCAGGATCGCATATGCTTTCAATACGTTCATTTGAACCAAATACATGACCCCATACCAAAACTTTGTATTACCTTTGAGTTATTGATATAAAATTGTTTTCACATATTCCTGATAGTTCATTTCGTTTCATGAATGGGTTAAAATGGATAGAAACACAATCTTCATGATATATATTATAGGGTGATTCACTGAAAAATGGACTAATCATCCACGTTTTTTTTATAAATCAAGAGGAAATGTTTAGATTTCCGCAAACTTCCGCTAAAATTTTAATACCACCATTTTCTCTGATGTCTAAGCTTTAAGTTGATACCAAATTTGGCTGCCCGATCTTTCCCGTTGTTATGTTAGAGCCGATTTCCCTTGCCACATTGTCCCGAATTTGTTTTTTGAGGGTCCGCGGCTGAACCATAAAGGATTCGCGGTCATAAATCACGGGGCGTGGGGGCGCGTGACCCTTGTTCTGACACCGCGGACCAAAATAAACACATTTTCGGGGCAATGTTGCAAGGGAAACGGCTCTAACATAATAACGGGCAGAATCGGGCAGCCAAATCTGGTATCAACTTAAAGCTTTGACATCAGAAAAAATGTTGGTAATAAAATTTAAGCGGAAATCCCTGGAAACCCAACATTTCCTCTAGATTTATAAAAAAAAACAACCCCAAAATGAGTTTTGGCGCACTTTGGTTCCTCCCTGGCCCACTGTGCTCTGGCGTTGCCGCTTCGGGTTCGTGGTGTGTGTGTTTTGAGAGAAACATAGTTGTCTTCTGGTGTTTCTGCATGGATTTGCAGGGTTTGATTGAGGGTTATAACCAGCGGCGGATCCAGAAAAAACCGTGTAAAAACACGTACATTGTACTTTTTTTTGGAGATGCCCCCCCCCCCCCCCACTGACCGAATTTACGGAAACAAAAAAAAATTAAAAAATTAGTGCTCACTATACCCCATATAAGCCAATGATCTCGCTGGTGAAAGAGTCGTGTCATGTTTAGTAGCGAATTCAAGTCCTTGTGAAAGCTCTGAGACAGATGAGTTGGTTGCAGAATTTCCTGTTGTGTTCCCAGCATGTGCTGTAACTCGTTTAATTGCAAATAAAGGTGAGTCAAAGAAGAAGTGAGCAAGATTGAAAGAATTCTAATGAGATAGATGTTGACTTGGGAGATTCTTTCTTTTGTCGTTTGATTGAGGGTGAGTCTGATTCAAACGTGGATGAGAGTGCACGAAAGGTTCATAGTGTAGGAAATAGTGAACAAAATGAACCAATATCTTTGAACAAGAGAAAGTTGGTAGGGGAGCAATAGGCAGATTCTCAGTTGATTTCTTTGAATGAGAGAGCTGTTTCTGAGGAGGAGGGATCTACTGTGCCTGTTTTGTTTTTGTTTTTACAAGAAAGCAGGTCTGCTAAATGAGAAAGTAGAGGCCAGCAGATGTCCCTGCAGGTGAAGTTGAGACAGAAGTGTACAAGATTGAAAGAGAGAACCCATGTGTGAAATTGGGCAATTTGGGCTTCTCCATGAATCCCCGTTCCTAAGCCGAACAAATTGACTCGTTTTTGTACGGATTGCAGAAAAGTAAACGCGTGCACGAAGACGGATTCATTTCCGATTCCGCGAATAGACGATTGCACAGACCGTTTAGGCAAAGAAACGTATAGGAGCAAATTTGATCCCTTAAAGGGATCGCTTATCAATGTTAAATCTGAGATGCATGGCCCTACGTGCTATCAGTGTCTGTGATATGGTGTAATATTGAAGCTCTAAAAAAAAATTAAAAAAAATCGCTGTTCAAAATGATCAAGAAGTGCCTCAAAAAAGTAAAAATCTTTGAGTGACCGGTTTTACCATACTCGTTTTCCCCAATGGACTGTAGTGTTATGAAAACCGTTTGGCAAACGGTTTTCAAAATGTGTAATTCCAATCATAAATATCTTGATAATCAAACAGGCGATCGGCTTGTAAAAGTCATGGGGTTCCTGACTGACCTAAAGGTTTATAATTATCATTACAGCATGAGGTAAATCAAGGATTTCTTTTAAGGATCTAAGACATAGCTACCGGATCCCTTTAAAGGGATACAGGCTAATCCCTTTGACAAAATGAGCATAAGAGATCTCGGTGTTTTCTACCCCACTAGGCCTTTTCCAATATACACTGATGCCTTTTGGTATGAAAAATGACAGTCAATTTGGCAAAGAGTGAGATTGGAGGTGCAAGTGTTCTTTTCCTTGGTCATGTTGTTCGTTCTGGTCAAGTTCGAGCAATCTCGGCGAATGTGGAATCAATACTGGCTTTCCCGACTCCTACCAACCGGAATGAACCAATGCGGTTTCTGGGCATGGCAGGCTACTACAGACGATTCTGCCATTACTTCTCTGATGTCGTGGCTCCTCTTACCAATCTTCTACGCAAAGAAATGAAGTTCGTCTGGTCCGACGACTGCCAGAGTGCTTTCAACCAGGCGAAAGCCCTCTAGGCTCTTATATACTAATCCGGTACTGATAGCTCCGGATTTCAACCAGCCGTTCAGCCTGATGGTGGCGTGAGCGATGTGGGTGCTTGGGCAGTTTTTACTCAAGCAGACGCAGAAGGTATCGACATACCCATATTATTCATCTCAAAGAAATTCAATGCAATTCAAAAGAACCATTCCGCTGTGAAAAAAGAAACATTGTCTTTGATATTTGCACTTGAACATTTCGACGTGTATGTCAGTGGATCTCAACATCCAGTCAGGGTATTAACTGATCATAACCTCCTGACATTCTGAACAAAATGAAAAACAAGAGCCAAAGACTGACGCGATGGAGTTCGCTGCTCCAAGAATACAACTTGGACATTCAACATGTGCCAGGAAAGGACAATGTTATTGCCGACGATTTATCTCGTGTATGATCTTTGGACAGAAGTGAACATCAAATTGATATATTCACATGGAAAAGTGAACAACCCCTGTGTGAACCATATTTCTTGAACTGTTGAACACTAACAGTGAAGCAACATTTTTGAACAGTTGAAGATTGGTGAATTAAATGGTATTCGTTTTGAAGAAGGAAACCAGAACTTTTAACTTTCACGGTTTCTTTAATAGTCACAAAGCATTGTGAAGATAGACCGATTGGACTCATGGAAACTGTTTATTGGACTCAAGGAAAAATGCATTTTTCTTATATTTGCTTTTCAGATGTCTGTAAAACAATGTATTTCTGTATGTGATATGCGTTTCGTTGACAAATTTGAACAAACATGATAATATTATCGTGTTAAAATCTTTTTGGTGCAACACGAAGAAATAGAAAAACTCGTGAGTTATCATTTTGTCTGTGCATGTATATATATATATATATATACATATATCAAAAGAGAAACAGTTAATTGAATTATATGTTTAATCCAAGACAGGATAAATATCCAAGGTAGGATAAATATTGAAAAAAGGAATTTTGGAACAAAGAAGGATTTTGGTGTTTTGCCATATCTTTGGTTATATGGATATAAAGTAATACAAACATTTTTGAAAATATTCATTACTCAACCAACACAGATGATATGGTTTTGCACTACAACGCAAAGTTTATATCAACAGTAACATGTTTCTACATGAAGGCGATACTATATTATATGTCATAATGTCATACAGGTGTAATGTTGCTGATTTTTAAATTGCAAAGAAGCATCAATACATATTTTTATTGATAGGTCATTTAATGTGAACTTCTCTGCGATTTGAATTTTGTTTGTTATGTTTTAATAGTACAAATGACTTCTGATATATGCAAAGTCAGTGATAAAAATAATAGAGCAGGATGCTAGAAAATGGTTAGTGCTGTTTACTTAATATACTCAATTTAATCGTGTGAAAAGAAACCACTAGACATCACTGTGATACCATCTGCATGCTGGTACTGTATAACTTTACAAGTTGACTTGTTTATCATATTTCTAAATCTACAAAAACCTCATACTTATCAATATTTTCAGGTTTTTGCATTCTTACAACAGTTGCTGAAACAAGTACAACATTGAAAGCTAAATGTTATAGCACTACCATTACGTGTATACATGTAAGTGCTCGTTTATGAGGGGAGTGTGGTGGATGTATAGACCGATACATACTCGTCCCGTGGACGAGTTTTGTAGAGTTTTGTTTTCAACAATGGTTCTAGAAGAAGATCATTATGCAATGTTCATCCAGGGAGGTGAGAGAAAGGAGTAGAATCGAGCCGCTTTCCTTTGCCCCATGTTCCAAGCCGCCGCAAAGTTATGCGCTAGTCTGCAACTGTTGACCAGGTGGTGAGATAAATGAGCGCATGAAATATCAGGATTTAGAATTCTTACATAAAAAATGGTATCCCAGCAACTGTTCGCTGTCCCTTTCAATGATTTATCATCAATTGTTGAATGTGTAATGAGTAAAACAAGCGAACACAAACTTGTGTGATTTCATCCTTTCTTCCAACTGCAAAAATACAAAAAAAACACGCGAAAACACGCATTAGCAAACTTAAAGTTATCGAAGATTGTAATCATTGATTAGATAACGGGACATTAAAACATGCACAAATTAGCGCATTATCCTAACATATTGAGTTTTTGTCAGGATCTAGTTTTTCTTTTACCAACTCTGGTACACAAATTATAGAAAGGGTGGAGTAGTAGATTTGAAAAATTGTTTGATGCACTATTCCCCATACAATTCCCAATAAAGTTTATAATTTACACTACAATTTTGCGGTAATTTAATATTTTGTAATAAATGTGAAACTGGTGCCTGGCCTCCGAAATTCCCCGCAGTGGAAGAGCGGCTCGGAGCATGGAACTTCAAAGCCAAGTGGAATGTTACACATCCCATTGTTACGCTTTAGAACTCACGAATGCGTTTGAATAAATTAAGGGAGTTTCCACTCCTTTCTTTCACGTACCTAGTTCATCTTAACCACTTTGTGTGACTGTGTCATCTATTAGAGGCTGTTCACACTGCAATGAGATAGCGCGGTCTATCGTAGCACCCCCTTTTTTCTAGCGCGCGCTAGACCGCGCTATCTCTCGTGGACTACCCCCAAGAGGTGCTCCAGTGGCACGCCGTTTTGGCTCGCCGTGGCTCGCTGTTGGGCGGACCGAAACGACGTTGTACCTTCCAAACCGCAGAGATAGCGCGGTCTAGCGCGCGCTATCTATGCCGGTGTGAACAGTCTCTTAGTTAACTAGGGACCTTGGAAGACGATTTGAGGAAACCATCCGTAACAATGAATATCAATAACAATGTAACCATGGATTTAAAGAAGCAGTTCATGAACAGGCTTACTTACCAGACTTGTCAATGGCAGTGACTTTCAGACTTGAGGTACGGTACCTGTAGTAATTGTCACCAACGATAGTGATCCAAATCATATTAGATCCTACATATATATCGTGAACGTGAGGTGTTTTTCTGTTAAAGGTTTTCACGAGTGAATATACGTCATTTCCGGTTCCTATTTGAATTGTAGTCCCATGTCTCTCCCGGAACTCGAGTCGAAAGATAGCAGTCATGTTTGTTCTGATTAGAAACAGATTAAACTGTCGGACGTCTGCTAAATAAGCTGCGATGACATTAGAATCACCCGGTTCTAAAAACGTTTCATCTTGATCTAAGGTTGAAAATATATGACAATACACTCATTAAATTCAGGGTATAGTTCCATTCTCTTAGACTCGCGTGTGTAAAGCAGGGCTCCCTCTTAGCCGAGTTCTATTAACGAGTTGCCTCAAAGGGGCACTCGCAATAACAATTCGGTATGGCTTAGCGTAATTCTTTACAACATTCCACGACTCTCCTCGAAGTCGAGAGCAGTTCCAAAATTGTGAACATGTTCACCAATTTTCCCCATTATGTTGTAATTCGAGTTGAACACGCCTACACTCGTAATATACTCGCATTACTCGTAACAAGCTCGCGCTGCACTCTTCATAACTCGTAGCAACTAGCCACCTTATGAAGAGTGCAGCGCGAGCTTGTTACGAGTAATGCGAGTATATTTCGAGTGTAAGTGAGTTCACCTCGAGTAACAACGAATTTACCTAGAGTAACAACGAATCAGTGAAAATTTTGAACATGTTCAAAATTATCGCTGACTCGTTGTAGCTCGAGGTGAATTTGCTTAAACACTTGTAATATACTCTCATTACTCGTAACCAGCTCGCGCTGCACTCTTCATAACTCGTAGCAACTCGCCACCTTATGAAGAGTGCAGCGCGAGCTTGTTACGAGTAATGCGAGTTGAACACGCCTACACTACGAGTGTGTCAGCGAGTGTAGGCGTGTTCAACTCGAATTACAACATAATGGGGAAAATTGGTGAACATGTTCACAATTTTGGAACTACTGATTAGTAGTAGAACAAATTTATCTAATTTTTACCTGATATACCTGACTTAAAGAAATGCACAATAATTTTTTTTAATTACAGGTCTTCATGTGACAATGTTTAACACAATTATAAAAACATCAATTACTTAGGTAATCGTAAAAGCTTTTAGAAAATTGAATAAAAGGAAAACATTAAGCACGGAGGAACGATAATATCAGTTGTTATTTAACTTACTGCATGCTAGTTCATCCTCATAATGATCGCAGTGGTAAAATCCATCGCACAGGACAGTCGGTGACACGCTCATGTTGGAGCTCAAACAAGCAAATAATGCTGGTAAGAGAGAGTAGATTATTAGGAAAAACCATCCATTCGGTAGCAAATAGTGATTTTAAATTTCACAATTGATTGTGTTGGAACGTGGCAATTCGAAATTGATGTGTAGACAATGATTGCCCCACCTAACAAATTAAAACATTAAAGAAAACATAACAGTGTTTCAAACACGTCGATTAATTCCCCTCAAATTATAATAAATTTAGAAATAACAACGACCTAACATATCGGTTCCTGTCCTCTCGTACCCAACGACAAGGTGATAACATTTTAAAACCTTTTTTTTTAGTGCACTCTATCATTGTAAAATTATCACATATCGGCATTGTCGAAATTATGTTTTTATTAATAAATCATTTATCTAATCATTGGTAAAGTCCATTGTACAGGACAGTCGGGGCACGCTCATGTTGGAGCTCGAACAATCGAAAAGGCTGGTAGAAGATAGAAAAAGTAAATAGGCCTATTGGTAGCTCAAAATGCTTATAATTGTCATCATTGATTACACTAGGTTATCTTTGACTATTGCTTGAACAGGAGACATAGTGTATCGTCATGTCACAAGTTTGTCGTATTCTCTTCAAACCGACTCCATACCACCGATGTCATTGTCCATCTGGTATAATCATGACGATGTAGTTATTTTTTGGTCCATAGTCGGCCTGGAGTTGGTCTTTTTGCTAGTGTCATTAGAGTATGGAATACATTGAGTGATGCAGTGATAATATTCAACATAACAAATATTTACATAAGATGAATCCAGAATAATCACACACTCACTGGATAGGTCTATGGAAATGATCTCAACATCCATTTCAAGCCTGGTGTAACCCTTTGCTCCTATGGCAGCAAGCCACATCTCATTGGTATCTACATAGATATCATCAGGAGCGTAGCTTATGTATCCATGGATAGTTTTGATGACAGACTGTATATCAGACGGATCGTTACCTGTCCCTATTAGCACTTCATCATCAGAACTGAGATACATATATTGGAACACAACTCGAAATCCATTCGTAGCGCTTGTTTGTAGCAAGGTTGCGTTATACAATCGTTTTGTATTGGTGTATGGTAAGGAGATGAAATGTGATTCGCCTTCCTGAAAATATGTTGGTGAATAATCTGCAGGAAAAGATTTTCATAACACAAGAAAGAAAGAAATTAATTAATTTAAAAAGAAAGAAAGAAAAGAAATGGAAAAACAAGAAAGTCTCGTATTTGTAGATGATTCCTATCAGTTATTCAACTAGAGATTGATAGACAAGCTTCATCAACTTCAATGACTATTATGGGAACCTCTCCCGAAACATAAATATACCCTCTATTATCCATACGATTTGATCCCCTGAAGTTACTTAGACCATATATGTTTATTCCCAAAAGGTTGTCGACCTGACCGTATTTGTCAGAGCTCCAAAAACAGAGCCCAAAGTCAGGTCGGTTTCAACCCATCTCCATTCATGTACAAAATTTCGTTGGTAAACATTATGAACGGACATTATATTTCACAACTTCCCTTTTAGATCATATGGACACAATTTGTATAAAGAAAAACGCTGTTCAGTACTGGCCTGTCCCGATATACAGACAAACGACATCATAATTATCGACTAAATCTAGTGTTTGGACCCGACTTTGGCACACTTTTTATCAATATCCTGGCCTCTACCAAGTTATTGGAACAAACTGGGAGACCATAATACTAATAGGCCAGGAGTACAAAAATATCCAAGAAAAGTCCACGAGACACACAAAACAAGTCTGTCTTCAAAATGCTCACCGTCAAAATGCAAGATACTACTGAATTTAAACATTTCCTAAAACGGTGGAGAAGAATGGGCCCTGTTTCAAAAAATCTTTTATCCATATTTTTTGTTTTATTACTGTTAGTAACAAGGGAAATTTGTATTGTACAATCGTCTGGTGGTGGTGAATGTTTAGTAGACGAAATATGATTCGCCTTGATGGAAGTATGTTGATGAATTATCTTTAAATTATAAGAATAATTCATGAATTATTTTCTTTTTGCGTCGATGGTTCTGCATAGCCATTTGTTTATCCACAAATGTGGGGAATAAACATTTGATTTACTTAAGCTTTCATTGACATGATTGAGGTTGTGGAAATTAGATGGGACCGAATTGGCAAACCTCTTAAAGGCTCGTACTAGGTTTCAGATCGTCATCCACAATTTTAAACAATCTCATCTCAAAATCGTTTTAGGCGAGGCGTCAAAAATATCGATACCAGCAGGCTGCCGCCTCACGTATTGGCGCATCAAGGCTGCAATTACGGCCGAAGCCTGGCTGGGGCAATTATTTTTCACTTATTAGCCCAGCCGGCTTGCGCCAGGCTGGGATCTGAGGCTCGGTTTCCTTTCGAAAGGCGGCAGCCGGCGCATGCTTTTGTTCGGAGACCATTATGATGACATCGTGAGTTAATTGAGGGTCCTACCGCCAGCGGTAGCCGGCTGAGCTAATTTAAAAAATGCAGCCAGGACGCACAAGTGCAGTTAGCTGCCGCTGGCTGGTATATTTATTTTTGACGCCTCGCCTTAAACATATGCCCGATATCCCTATTTTATAGTTGACGAGCTAAGTGATGAAGATGAAGAAAGTTCACCATCAAAATGCAAGAAACTAATGATGTTTACTATTTTCTTAATTTCATAAAACAATGGAGAAAATTGTGAAACAATGCAAAATATATAGGTTGATATGTCAGCACTTATTCCAACGATTCCGTGTTCGTGTACCTGGGACCTGTTTCCTAAAACCTGTTATCAATAACAAGTAATAATTACTGTTATAAGCAACAGAAATCGTGGCATTGGATTGGCTGAGAGCAAATTTTTCATAAATCTTAGGATAAGTAATATGCTACAAAATCATCAACTACAACCTGTCATACTTAAAATACACGCAAAACTAAATATCAGTTGTTGTTTGACTTACTGCATGCTGATTCATCCTCGTAATGATCGCAGTGGTAAAGTCCATCGCACAGGACAGTCGGTGACACGCTTATGTTGGAGCTCAAACAATCAAATAAGGCTGGTAAGAGATAGAAGACGGAGATAAATATAACTTATGAGTAGCTAATGATGTTTTATAATTTGACAATTGAATACTTTTAGTAATTAGGCGCATTAAAAATTGACCTTCTTTTACTATTTTTCTGGTAACACTGGAAACATGGTTTATCTTCATTAGTCGACCGGTGTTAAATAATTGTTATTTTACACTAAGATTCAGATTCCAATGATATTTTAAAAGAAACAAAATATTCAACACTCACTTGAAAGGTCGAGGGAAATGATCTCAACGTCCATTTTAAGACCGGTGTAACGCTTTGCTCCTATGACAGCAAACCACATCTCATTATTATCTACATAGATATCATCAATAAAGATACTATTCGAGCCGGAGTATGTGTATCCATGAATAGTTGTGATGACAGACGATATGTCAGACGGATCGTCACCTGTCCCTATTTGGACTTCATCATCAGAACTGAGATGAAGATATTGGAACACGACTCGAAATCCATTCGTAGCGTATGTTTGTAGCAAGGTTGCGTTATACAATCTTCTTGTACGAGTGAATGGTAAGGAGATGAAATGTGATTCGCCTGCCTGAAGATATGTTGGTGAATAATCTGCAGGAAAAGATTTTTATAAAACAAGAAACAAAGAAATTAATTTATTAAAAAAAAAAAATCAAACAAAAATTCAAGTAACTTTCGTTCAGGGGGGGGGGGGGGCTGCGAGGTTAACCCGACAGCTACAGTCAGACTGCCACACTTGTTATCAATGTCCTATATAATACCAGTAACTTTGAGGGGTCAAATCTTGTGAGTAAAATGGGTGACTTATCTGGACCAGTCCTTGGTACCAAGTTGTTGGAACAAACTGCGATACCCTAACAAATTGTGAGCGCAAAAACCATAACCCCAGTGACTAAAATACCCAAGAAAAGTCCACGAGACACACAAAACGAGCCTATTTTTAACATATATGCCCCCGCTGCGTACAGTCATGGTTCAGTCACGGTGGCCAAGCAATGGCCTCGCAACTGTGCGGCCCCAGGATCAAAACCGTGTCGATGTGCTATATTAGTGCCCTTTCGTAGGGCATTAATCTTCATTACTGTCATTTATGACTTAAGGGCGTAGGTCCCCTAGTTGATAAGCCTAGTAGCATACACATGCTTTAGCAGTCACGCAAAACAAACACTGGCAAATTTTATCCAATAAAATCTGAGAATGTATACTATTATCTAGATCTATTAGGAATAAATCATTGTCAACAAAATTCCATAAATTGGGGTAAAAAAAATATTCCAACTATATGAGCGACAGTGTAAATAGATTATTGTTTTACGGTGTGGGAAAATTGTTTGAAAATATTACTCGGTTAGAGATATTACAGAATAGATATGTTCGTTTAGTTTTTGAATATTGATTATTCAACTTCACAATGTTCTTTATTAACTACCCTCAATTGGCAATCTGTTGAACAAAGAATTGAGTATTAAAATGTATTTTATTCCATAAGATTTGGAATGATATTGCACCAAAATACCTGAAACCATTGTCCGTTTATATGCGACCCATTTTTTTGTAATATTCGCCATACTACCAAAAACCGTCTACAACCATACCCTAAAACGGAATACAAAAAACGATCCTTTTCATTCACTGGAAATTCTTTATTTAATAAATTGCCATTGTCCGTCCAAAATTCCAAGTTACTAACAAAATTCAAGAATTCTAGCATGCCTAAAAAACACAAAAACACACGGCAATCTGACTACTGGGGGGGGGGGGGGGGGGGGGGGGGGGGGTTCGCCGTGCATCCCACGTGCGCTCTATGTTCAGTTTATTTAAATATATAAATGCTTTTGTATATTGAATTGTATTGATATTCAAATTCATGTTTGTTTTTATGTTTTATGTTTTGTTTGTATCATGTGGATGGCTCCATTGGGAAGCAGTTTCTTTTAACTGACTCGGACTACCCGACACTGTTTTATTAATTGTAATAAATAAAACATGAATAATAATAATAATTATAATTTCACAAAACAGTGGAGAAGTATGTTGGAGAATGTGAACCATGAGGCTTAATATTTCCGCACCTGTTTTCCAACAATTCAGTGTTCGAGTACCTGAGCCCGGTTTCTTAACAATTTTTTTTTTTATCAATAGCAACTTATTTTACCAATTCAAGTCAAAGCCGACGGAGTCAAACGAAAACAAATATACGACTTATATAAATACCCTACTTAGCATTTTACGTTATGCCCAAAAAGATAACTTCTCTAAACAATTTGAATTTCATAGAAATGACATTAATAACACTTGGAAGCTAATTAGAAACAGAAATAAGCAGAATATTCAAGAGATTTTGGTCGGAAACACATGCTTTAAAGACACTGCTTCTATTGCCGAGAGTTTCAATAATTACTTTGTAAATACAGGACCTAATCTTGCACATGCCACCCCCACCTCCAATCAATCATTTCATTCATTTCTAAATCGTCGAAATCCTGAATCTCTATTGTTTGTCCCGGTACAAGAGGTAGAGGCTGATATTGTTCAATATTTTAAAGAGTAAAAAGAGCACTGGATATGATGGCATATCATTATACTACTTAAATATGTTATTTCCGAAATAGTCATCCCACTAACCCGTATATTTAACCTCTCTTTTATATGTGGTGACGTACCCTTTTTAATGAAAAGAGCCAAAGTAATACCTGTATATAAAAAGAAAGGTGACTCATGTGAACAGGGAAATTATAAACCAATTTCTTTACTTGTCTCTTTTTCCAAAATATTAGAAAAACTTGTGTATTCACGATCAATAAATTTTGTTACACGACACAATTTACTTAGTGACGTTCAACTTTGGATTTAGAAAAAACACTCCACAAGTCATGCTATGTTAACGCTCATTATTACAATTGTTTGTGCAATTGATGACTCTTGTCACACAATCGGTTTATTTCTAGACTTCTCAAAGGCGTTCGATACTATTGACCATAAAATTCTTCTTAATAAACTGTCTCTCTACGTTGTCAGAGGGAAGGCTCTTGAGTGGTTTAGTAGCTACCTTTCAGACAGAACTCAATACACCTCTGTAAATAACTTCCAAAAATATTACCTGTTGGGTGCATCAGGGCTCTCTTTTTTTATACTATATACAAAGGATTTCAAACGACCATCTAATATTTTATCTTTCATATTATTTGCTGCTGTACATCAATGACATCAAACTCAACATCAAGTCCACAATGCGTCTATTTGCAGATGACAGTGTCATCTACCGGCGTATCGACTCTCCCTCTGACACTCATATACTGCAAGAAGATCTCCATGTTCTTGCAGACTGGTCTACTAAATGGCTGATGGGATTCAACATCAAGAAGTGTGCTACACTGTCAATCACAAACAAGAAGCACCCCATCACAGTGGACTACACCCTACTAAATGAGTCAATTCCTCGAGTAAAACAATACAAGTATCTTGGTGTCACGATTACCCATGACCTTAAATGGAACACCCAATGTAAACTCACCACCCAGAAAGTCAATAGAACCCTTGGCCTCCTACGCGGAACTCTATCACCGTGCACCAAGAACATCAAATCCAAAGCCTACACAATGCTTGTTCGTCCTCAACTTGAGTATGGCAGTGAAGCTTGGAACTCTCGGACTCTGACATCAATACAAAGTCTTGAGAAAGTAAAGCGAGCTGCCGCCCGTTTTGTATACCAAGACTACCGGAGAGTAACAGTCACAGCACTTGTCAACAAGCTGGGATGGGATACCCTTCACAATCGCAGGCTTCTTGCACAGTCCACTTTGTTTTACAAGATGCACCATCATCAACTCAACATGCCTTTTCCCACTCACATAATCCCAGCTACATATCTGGGCAGAAATGATCACCCTCTGAAGTATGTAGTACCCACAGCTTCCATTGATAGCTTCAAGTAGTCCTTCTATCCTCTCACCATCTGGACGTGGAACCACCTATCAGCCAGGGGGGGGGGGGGGGGGGGGGGTAAGAGGACATTTTTTTTCTCGCAAAATATCTCCATAATTTGAAAATTTGGTCGATCGGTATTGGGGTGGGGAAAGGTCTGTCATTTTTGGTCACCAATTACCACAATTTTTTTATTTTTATATAAAAATAAAAAAATAAAAAAAAAACGCTTCGAGGGGTAATTTTATATGATTTTGTGAAAGAAACGTTATAATTTCGTATATATACAGTAAATATATATCATACCGAAAAAATTTGCAGGGGGTGCTGCGGCACCCCCGCTTCCCAGGGCCATGCTATCAGCTGCTGCGGTATTATCTCCAACAGTGACCATCTTCCAAGAGGCTGCTCTACCCTTCATCAGAGCGTTGCCTCCTTATGTTGGGTCTAAGCTACTGTAAACTCCACGTCTCGGTTTTTACTTGCACGTCCACCGTTTTATTGTAAATAATAGACATCATTCACTGTTTTGAATTACTTCATGCACTGTCACCATGCCAGCACATTGCACCGACATCCCAGTTTAGCTGTATGAGAGCTGCCATCGGGATTATCTCTACAAGTAACAAGTGACTCTAATATTTTTCTCTCATGTCATGACCCACAAACTCTCCTAAATACAATTAACTCGGAATTAGTTTTGGTTCAAAGTTGGATACAAGCCAACAAACTAGCATTGAATATTTAAAAAGACAAATTATATGATATTTAGCAGCACTATTGATCATCTTCCTGACCCTATTCAAATAAATGGTATCGAACTAGAATGTGTTCAAAGTACAACATTCCTTCGAATTCATGATGATCGCAAATTGACATGGAAAATGCATATTAATTATTTCATAATGCTAAATATATTACTCATTGCGGATATAGTATCGAAATTAATATCGCTAGTGATATTTGTTTGTCGGCCAATAGGCCAATAGGCCTGGTGCATTAGCCGAACCAGCGGCCGAATCCAGCGGCCTGGTGATTGGTCGATCACCGTGTGCGTCGACCAATAGGCACTGTGCGTTATTGTTCCAATTATCGATCGAATTATGGACCGCTCCGCCGGTCCTCCCGTAGAGTATAAAAGACCCTTGCTTACAGTAGTTATTATCACCAGACGAAGTGTTGCAGATGCGCACGAAACGTCGTGAACTTTTAGATTCCTTATTGACCACATTGCGAGACAAACGAATATCACTAGCGATATTATTTTCGATAATTATTTCATGTTTAAAATGAATTTCCTTTACCGGTTTTATCATCACTGTATACAACCTTTATTTTGCCTTACCTATATTATGGGATTTTAGCATGGGGAAATCCTTGTAAGACTTTATCTGATCGAATATTAATTTTAGAGAAGCGTGCATTAAGAATAATCCATAATTTTGACTTTCGTTCTCACACTAACCACTTATTTTTTACAAGACAAAATTCTTAAAATTAATGATTTGCATATTTGGTACCTCGGTACCTTTATGTTCCAACCCAATAAACAGAACACTAAAAAATAATCTCTTTTGGGAGTGTATTTTACGTGATTTTAAAGTATGGTGCCTTTTGAATTAAATTTGAACGTTATCGACACGTGCCTTCGTTTAAAAAAAAAAGTGTAATCCTGTTCACGTTTTCAACTCACCTAAAAACCACCAATATATCACTCGACTTGACTAACGTGATTCCACTTACCTCTGTAAATCAAGTGTTTATGAGCAAATAACCACTTGACCAAGCAACGAGTTTTTTTTATCCGTTAACCGATGGTGGTGATATAAATAAGTAATTCTTTGGTCTTTTAAGCAGCTTTATCGATTGGTTTCACAGGTTATCCAAGGTTGATGGTAATAATCACGTTACTTACACCGGCTAATGGTGTTATTGTTCTGTCCGTGAATCTCTGGTTATATCAAATGAGTAATTCTGAGGTGTTTATGGGTGCGTTCAATCGAATTTTCGAAGCTAGAATCACAAACATGAATCACAAATCAAAACGCCGTTACAAAAAACAAGGTCACTGCGGTTAGCGTTCAAGCGATTTTTCATCAACGCTGATTCTTGCTCATTTCGAGCCCAGCCACTGCGGATCACACTCGCAGTTTGACCCAGGAAATATAGGTCAACTTCGGCGCGCGCTTTTTGGAATTGTTTACGGCCGACTGTCGACTGCTGTATTGAGCATAGATCGCAATAATAAAACAAAGAATGAGAAGGTGATGGAAGGAAGAAACAAAAAATAACATAAGGAAAGACAGAAAGAGAAAGTGATAGAATGATTAAAACAAAGAATAACATTAAAGAGAAAGTGATATAATTATAAAAACAAAGAATAACATAAGAGAAGGTGATAGAAGGAAGGAAGGAACAAAGAATAACCTAAGGAAAGACAGAAAGAGAAAGTGATAGAATGCTTAAAACAAAGAATTAAATTTAAAAAGCTGATAGAAGGAAAAAAACAAAGATTAACATAAGAATAGAAGGAAGAAACAAAGAATAACATAAGAAAAGCTGATAGAAGGAAAAGAACAAAGATTAACATAAGAATAGAAGGAAGAAACAAAGAATAACAAAAGAGAAAGTGATAGAATTATAAAAAATAAAGAATAACATAAGAGAAGGTGATAGAAGGAAAAAACAAAGAATAACATAAGAATAGAAGGAAGAAACAAAGAATAACATAAGGAAAGACAGAAAGAGAAAAAAATAGAAGGAAAACATGGTATAACATAACGGAACAGGTCACGATAAAGAGCATGGTATAGTATTAAAACGCAAATTGCATGAAAAGCAGGCGCGCAGTTTTTGCCCAAACCGGAACAGGCTCCGTCATACAATCATGATTGAGAACTCCGTCCGTTCAATCGAATTTTAGCGACCGACGAAAAAATCGCTTGAACGCATTGCGTTTTAAACTAAACGTCTTTAGAAACCGTGATTCTAGGGTGAAAAAGTGTCGATTAAACGCACCCTTACACACCTATTTTAAATGGTTTCAGAGTTACCGTAACTTTCTGCGTGATGATCACGTGGCTCAAACTGATTACTAACCTAAGCTGTGAATCCGTGATTTTCAGGTGTGAAAAATTAGTAATTCTTAGGTGTCTTAAAACATCTTTTTAAATGGTAGTCAAAGTTGCCATAAGTTCCGCGGTGATGATCTCGTGACTCAGACGGATCATTAATATAAGCTGGGCATCCGTAATTTCCAGGTGTGAAAATTAGTAATTCTTAGGTGTCTGAAAAAACTTTTTTAAATAGGAGTCAAAGTTGCCATAAGTTCCGCGGTGATGATCTCGTGACTCAGACGGATTATTAATATAAGCTGGGCATCCGTGATTTCCAGGTGTGAAAACTGAGTTATTCTTGGGTGTCTTGATGGTTTCGCAGTTACCATTTAAATTCCGTGATGATATTCCTGTGACTGTTGGCATATTTCCATTTGCACCAGTTGATAACTGACTGTTGGCATATTTCCATTGCACCAGTTGATAACTGGTCTGTGTCCGTATTTCCAGTTGAACCAGTTGACACCTGTCCAGTTAATTTGCATCGAATATGGGGTGCGTGCAGATCTATATTCTTTTTTTAACAATTTATCTGAATTTACAGCATATTTCGTAATTACTGATAATTTTGTTGTATGCAATTCATTTCGAAAATACTACACATATAAATTGCCAGTTATTAGGACATTCCAGTACTACGTATAAATTACATTTAATTAAACATGAATGAGGGAAACATTAACTATGAACTAAAATAATTTCAATAAAATACAAGTACATGGACACATTTCGATAAATTAAATTATTTAAGTCTACTTTAATATTATCAATGCCTTTACATTGGAAATACAGACGAACCAGTATTGAAGTGTTGTTGCCATTCGCAATTAACCAATACAAAGTAAAGTGTGATTAAGTTTTTAAACTAGCCTGGAGATTCAACTGGTTGGAAGTTTTACCAAATGGTTCTACTGGCTCAGCTAGACCAGTTGAATTCTAACTGGCCTGGATCAACTGGATCATAGCCCATTTCAATTTCCAGGGTTAACAGTTGGCATTAACTGGTTCATCAACTGGACCAGTTGCAACTAGCTTTTTCTTCTGGGATGTTTGCACCCCCCCCCCAAACCCCCACCATCTCAAATCCCAAACTGATTCCGGCGCGCCTGGACATGATTATGGAGGATCCAAAACACGATGTTCAGAAACGGGATTAGAACGTCATTATTTTGGTTTATTTATTATGTAACATTTGCGTAATTATTGGGTTGAACGCAGGTTACAGTAACATATTGCTCTTCGACGTAAATTTCACGTGAATGAAGAACATGATTCATCTCAAGTCAGCCTCTGAATATTCACGTGAATTTCACGCAGATATTTTGACTAAAACTATCACTAACGCTTCAAGTGTTTCTGTGACGCGATTCTAAAACTTCTAAAGAATGTGATAATTTCGTTTATGAAGATGTAATTTCATAACCAAACAAAAACGGGAGTATTAGGTTTACAAACCATGGTCTCCACGGTAGGGATGATCACGTTATTATAATGGTGATATTTCAGTGAAAATTGCGTGATTTAGTGTACGTGTTTTATAAGTGACCTAGTGCAAGAAATGTGTTATAAACAAAATCACGTAAATGTCAAGTGTTTGAAGAACGTAAATCTGTTCAAGTCGATACCTTGATATTGACGTGATTTTCACGTGAATTTGTTTATTGGGAATTTATTAACTCTTTGCCCGCCACGTTCGGCTAGCGGAACATACAGCGGGCTGCCAACTTCGACTCAAATCACATTTCATTCACAATACACACGGAACGCATTTAATTCTATTGTACGCACACACACACAATAGTAACGCGTGCTTCGCATTGTATACACATCACACTTCATTGCACCGCTTTCGCAGACATTGTTTACATTGACATTTTCCGAGAAAAATTGAGTTTTTGAAACTGCTTTTGCAAATATTCTGATGAGCTAGGATGGCCCCTATTAGGAGGAGACGTACGGGACTTCTTCACTGCTGATCAGGTACGAGAACTTGTGATGGACCCTGTTCCAACAGCCGACTCTGATTCAGAGGAGAGCGAGACTGACTCTGACGAGGAAGATGAGCCTGGTCCCACACGTACACTTTTGCGTAATCCCACAGAACATGATAATGGCGTGGACATCAATCACGATTCAGACAGCGAGTTTGAAGAGGAAATTAGGGATGATGATCTCTCTCTCTCTCTCTCCTTGTTTCTTATTTCTCTCTGCCCCTCTGTATCTTCTCATCCTCACTTTCTCTTTCTGCCTTTCTTTCTCTGTCTGCTTATCTGTCTTTCTCTCTCCGTGTCTCTTCTTATTTATATCCCTATCTGCCTATCTCTTTCTTCTTCCCCTCCCCCTCTATCTCTATCTTCTCACTCTCACTTTCTGTATCTGCTTATCTCTTTCTTTCTCTCTCTCTCTCTCTCTATCTCTCCCTGTCTCTTGTTATTTCTCTCCCTATCTGCCTGTCTCTTTCTTCCTCCCCTCTCTCTGCCTCTCTCTATCTTGTTCTCACTCTCATTATCTCAACCTGCCTCTGTCTTTCTCTGTCTGCTTATCTGTCTTTCTCTCTCCGTGTCTCTTCTTATTTATATCCCTATCTGCCTGTCTCTTTCTTCTTCCCCTCCCCCTCTATCTCTATCTTCTCACTCTCATTTTCTGTATCTGCTTATATCTCTTTCTTTCTCTCTCTCTCTCTCTATCTCTCCCTGTCTCTTGTTATTTCTCTCCCTATCTACCTGTCTCTTTCTTCCTCCCCTCTCTCTGCCTCTCTCTGTCTTGTTCTCACTCTCATTATCTCAACCTGCCTCTGCCTTTCTCTGTCTGCCTATCTGTCTTTCTCTCTCCGTGTCTCTTCTTATGTATATCCCTATCTGCCTGTCTCTTTCTTCTTCCCCTCCCCCTCTATCTCTATCTTCTCACTCTCATTTTCTGTATCTGCTTATATCTCTTTCTTTCTCTCTCTCTCTCTCTATCTCTCCCTGTCTCTTCTTATTTCTTTCCCAATCTGCCTGTCTCTTCGTTCTTATTCTCTTTCTTTCTCTCTCCCTCTCTCTGTCTACCTCTTGTTATAATGAACATGTCAATATGAGACTACATATGTAGACGAATATATTTTATTCTTATTTATTATACATCAGCTTTCTACAATTCATAACTTAGTACATGTTTCAAGCATACATTATGTTCATGGCTTGCCTTAATAGTGTAGAAAATCAATAAGTTCTTCTATTCATTTCTTTCAATTCTAATAGCTTGCACAGCCTTGCAAGTAATAATAGAATGTTACACCATCTTACCTACAGACACAATAAAGGTCATCAAAGTACAATCAAGAGACAGGAAGTCTATTCAAAAGTACCCAGGGTCAATTTCAATAGGAGATTAGTTCATTGTCGGCTTACTCTTTATTCAATCCTAAATTACCAGGCTCATTGTGACCTTCAACACATGAATTTGGTATGTAGTGAAAGCTCATGAATACATCTTTTCAATGAACTAACTCAGGACATAAACCTCCATAACAAAGTATTAGATATAAGAGGTATAGAATACCCTTCTAAACGAAAACTTGGATACAAAATGTATAGTTGATCATCTCAAAATTTATGATAATATACATTACAAAAATGATACCATTGGCAAGACTATTAATTTCTATACAATATTGCTACACAAAGTTTTTCATTACAGTACACCAATCAAAAGTTATTGCGAGTTGAATAAGCATAGTCCATGCAGAACCCCTCCTAAGGTGGCACCCTAAAAACAATGTGGCACAGGGGGGATTGTGTACGTGGCGGGCAAAGAGTTAATAACGAGTTACCTCTCCCGATTTCCTCCATTTTTCAAAGAAATAACGAGATACATTCATACCCCACTAGACAGTCAAACCACCTCCACACTCCTCGAATGAGAACAGCTTTCGCACAAAAATAAACTTTTATTTACACTGGTCCAGTAGTTTGGAATAACATAGATCCATCTCTTAAACGAAGTACCAGTCTATACACATTTAAAATAAGCTAAATATTAAACTGTTAAACACATATACATGAATCTCAGTTTGTTTGACTATAGACTCAATCTATTTCACCCTCATTCTACTGATCTAACCTCCTTTTTCTAGAGATTTTGCAATCATTCATTTTCCCTATAATTGTATTTTCTTTCTTTTTGCCTTCTACTATTCTCCTCCATTTTTCCTCTCTTTTACCCCCCCCCCAATTCTATAATTTCTTAACTACATATTTGTTTTTATTTATTGATTTTCTAATCATACTTTGTTCATGTTATATTGTAAAACAGCATCTGATGAACTAACACTTAAAAAAGCTCTGCTTCTCGTTAGTTCTTCTTTTCTCGTGCTTTTTCTATTATACTTGTCGTTTCATTGCATATTTTTGTTATATAATTATTCATTGTATTATTTTTTGCATGAGAAATAAATTCCTTTGAATCATAATAACAGTTAGTAGCAAGTCAAAATTGTATTGTACAATCGTCTGCTGGTAGTGAATGTTAAGCAGACGAAATGAGATTCGCTTTCATTGAGGTATGTTGATGAATTATCTGTAGATTACAAGAAGAACTAATTTGTTTTTTCTTTGTGCGTTGATGGTTCTGCATGGTCATTTGTTCAACTAGAAATGAGAGGAATGAAAATCAAAGTTGCTCATGTTATCATTAACATGATTTAGGTTGTGGAAAGTAATTTGGCCCAAATCGGCAAACAGCTAAATGGCTTCTACTAGGCCCAATCTCGTCATCCACAATTTCAAGCAATTCCATTTCAAAGTCTTTTTAAACCTATGTCTGATATCCCTATTCTCTGCTCATACCGTACACCCCACCAAGGCGTTTACGGTCTACTTCACAACACCTTCTTTCCATTAATCCTAGAGCAACAGAAAATCTATTGTGACAGAGCACTGGAACCAAAACTTTGGAATGATGTCCTAATATCGCTACGCTCTATGACACACACCGAAGTTGATAAGAATGCACTAAAAACTTAACTTTGCGATAAGTTACTTCGTAAATTATAAATTGACATTGCAAAGCGTATTGAGGGAACTTACGAACCTGAAATGCGTTTAATATAGAAGAAAATTATTATTATTAATAGTAGTAGTCTGTACGGCACGCTTATGATCAGGCCACGCTCGCTGTCACTGCCGATGGCATTCAAAGACAGAGGGTACAGATGGACCAAGTGGTCAGGATTTATGGCACGAGAATAAATGAGAAGAAAACGAAGGTGATGATGAATAAGGCCAAGACAAAAGAAATAACCATTATGATTAATGGCAACAAACTAGTGCAAGTCAACCACTTTAGTGCTACGTGCTAAAAAGTGTTATATACCTCACTTAAGAAATCCAGCCATCTGATTGGTCGAAATTGCATTCATAAACTTTAACTATTCCTGTAAAATTCCCGCTAAAATTCCAAACCCATGTAATAGTTCTAACAAATAGTTCTAAAATCCCGGCAAAAATTCCAGTTACCATGGTTACCGGGAAAATAGTTCAGTCTTGTTGAAATACCCATGGGTTTACATGTTAAAAAATGGTTTGAGCGATCGCGGATACCGTACGTTTAGGACAATAAATAACGGTCAGATGAGCATATTTTTATACCTTATTTGTGACACTGGCAGGTCACGAATTGGTGTGGTTCAGGGGGCGTAGCCCCTGGAAGCTCACAGGGTTTTGGGCAATAAATAACGGTCAGATGAGCATATTTGTATACCTTATTTATGACACTGGCAGGAAACTAATTGGTGTGGGGTCCAGGGGGCGGATCCTCCGAAAGCTCAGGGGTTTTGGGCAATAAATAACGGTCAGATGAGCATATTTTTATACCTTATTTGTGACACAGGCAGGTCACGAATTGATGTGGGGTCCAGGGGGCGGAGCCCCCGGAAGATCAGAAGTTTTAGGCGATAAATTACGGTCAGATAAGCATATTTTTATACCTTATTTATTACACTTGCAGGACACTAATTAGTGTGGGGTCCAGGGGGCGGAGCCTCCGGAAGCTCAGGGGTTTTGGGCAATAAATAACGGTCAGATGAGCATATTTTTTTACCTTATTTGTGACACTGGCAGGTCACGAATTGGTGTGGGTCCAGGGGGCGTAGCCCCTGGAAGCCCAGGGGTTTTAAACATTAAATTATCGTCAGATGAGCATATTTTTGATACCTTATTTGTGACACTGGCAGGACACAATTTGGTGTTGGGTTCAGGGGGCGTAGCCCTCAGAAGCTCACGGGGTTTTGGGCAATAAATAACGGTCAGATTAGCATATTTTTATACCTTATGTGTGACACTGGCAGGTCAGATGGTATATTTTATGCGTTATTTGTAAAACTGGCAGGTCACGAATTGGTGTGGGGTCCGGGGGGCGTAGCCCCCGGAAGCTAAGGGGTTTTGGGCAATAAATAACGGTCAGATGAGCATATTTTTATACCTTATTTGTGACACTGGCAGGTCACGAATTGGTGTGGGGTCCAGGGGGCGTAGCCCCCGGAAGCTCTAGGGTTTTGGGCAATAGATAACGGTCAGATGAGCATATTTTTATACACTATTTGTGACACTGTGAAGACACAATTTGGTGTTGGGGGTCCAGGGGGCTGAGCTCCCAGAAGCTCAGAGGTTTTAAACATTAAATTATCGTCAGATGAGCATATTTTATACGTTATTTGTGAAACTGGCAGGTCACGAATTGGTGTGGGGTCCAGGGGGCGGAGCCCCCGGAAGCTCAGGGGTTTCGGGCAATAAAAAACGGTCAGATGAGCATATTTTTATACCTTATTTGTGACACTGTGAGGGACAATTTGGTGTTGGGTCCAGGGGGCTGAGCTCCCAGAAGCTCAGAGGTTTTAAACATTAAATTATCGTCAGATGAGCATATTTTATAAGTTATTTGTGAAACTGGCAGGTCACGAATTGGTGTGGGGTCCAGGGGGCGGAGCCCCCGGAAGCTCAGGGGTTTCGGGAAATAAAAAACGGTCAGATGAGCATATTTTTATACCTTATTTGTGACACTGGCAGGAAACTAATTTGTGTGGGGTCCAGGGGGCGGATCCTCCGAAAGCTCAGGGGTTTTAAACATTAAATTATCGTTAGATGAGCATATTTGTTATACCTTATTTGTGACACTGGCAGGACACAATTTAGTGTTGGGTTCAGGGGGCGTAGCCCCTGGAAGCTCACAGGGTTTTGGGCAATAAATAACGGTCAGATGAGCATATTTTTATACCTTATTTATGACACTGGCAGGAAACTAATTGGTGTTGGGTCCAGGGGGCGGAGCCCCAAGAAGCTCGGGGTTTTAAACATTAAATTATCGTCAGATGAGCATATTTTATACCTCATTTGTGACACTGGCAGGTCATGAATTGGTGTGGCGTCTAGGGGGCGTAGCCCCTGGAAGCTCAGGGGTTTTGGGCAATAAATAACGGTCAGATGAGCATATTTTTATACCTTATTTGTGACACTTGCATGGCATGTCACGAATTTGTGTGGGGGTCCAGGGGGCGGAGACCCCGGAAGTTCAGGGGTTTTGAGCAATAAATTACTGTCAGATGAGCTTGTTTTTATACCTTATTTGTGACCCCAGCAGGACACAATTTACTGTTTGGTCCAGGGGGCGGAGGCCCCAGTAGCTCAGGGGTTTTATACATTAAATTATCGTTAGGTGTACATTTTTATACTATATTTGTGAAACTGGCATGTCACGAATTGGTGTGGAGGTCCAGGGGGCGGAGCCACCGGAAGCTCAGGAGTTTTGAGCAATAAATTACTGTCAGATGAGCATGACTTTATAACTTATTTGGTACACTCGCAGGTCACGAATTGGTGTGGGTCTAGGGGGCGTAGCCCCTGGAAGCTCAGAGATTTTGGGCAATAAA
The DNA here is from genome assembly GCF_000002235.5 of Strongylocentrotus purpuratus. Lineage (NCBI taxonomy): Eukaryota > Metazoa > Echinodermata > Echinoidea > Camarodonta > Strongylocentrotidae > Strongylocentrotus > Strongylocentrotus purpuratus. The sequence goes on along the minus strand of NW_022145601.1, from coordinate 31,820,057 downwards.
TAACGGTCAGATGAGCATATATATTGATACCTTATTTGTGATACCGGCAGGTCGTGAATTGGTGTTGGGTCCAGGAGGCGGGGCCCCTGGAGGCTCAAGAGTGTTAGGCAATATATTACGCTCAGATGAGCATCCAAGGGCCCGCCTAAGGGTCATTGGTTGGGTTCGGGGGTGGGGGCAGAGCCCTGGAAGCTCAGGGCTTTATGCATTTAATTACGTCAGATGAGCATAATTGTACCTTATTTGTGACACTGGCAGGTAACTAATTGGCGTGGGGTCTAGGGGGCGGAGCTCCCAGAAGCTCAGGGGGTCTTAGGACATTTTATAACGGTCAGACAAGAATGCAGGGGCCTTAGGGCCACTTGTGGGGAGGAGGGGTGAAGCCCCGGACACTTAGGGTTTTAAGGCTTTTATTTACAGCCAGTTCAACATATTTTTATATCTTATTTGGGACACTGGCAGGACACTAATTGGCGTGAGGTCCATGGGGGGGGGGGGGGGGGCGATACCCCAGAAGCTCAGGGGTTTTAAGCATTAAATTAGCGTCAGATTAGCATCCAGTCGTCCGCCTTAGGGTCCTAGTCAAGGGGTTTTAGGCATTAAATTACGGTCAGATGAGCATATTTTGATTTCTTTGATATCTTTCCCCTTTTATTTTCTTTCTCTTTTTTCCCTTCTTTTATTTCCTTCACCTTTTTTCCTCCTTTTTTTGTCCTTTTTTTTTGCCAGGGAGGGGGGGGGGGGCGGCCCCCTGGATCCGCCACTGATTGATGTAGACAAATGCTCATGAACTTAACAGCTCATGTATGTTATTACCAAAGAAGAAAAAATTCAGTCAGTCAGTAAATAGTGTATGACAGTGAAGTCAAGCAAGTAAACGGGTTTCCTTGCATAATTTTAATATTAGAACACTGCTAACGTTTAAATTTCACAGATAGGACCGATACACGACATATTCATAATTCTTGCAAAGTTCTACAGAATTTGATGTTGGTTTCAAAAGGGACATAGTATCTTTAAAGTAAGGCTATATTCGGACTCCATGCTGCCCGAATAATGACTGTTTTAGGGCAACGAGGGGCCCGAATATCGTCATATACGTGGATATTCATGGACAGGGGCGTACGCAAGGGGAAGGGGGGGGGGGGTTTGGGGGTTCAAACCCCCCTTGGTATTTTTATGTGTGTAAACCCCCCTAAAAAAAACTAAACCCCCCCTTTGTGTTTTGTTTTGTTTTGTTTTTTTAAATTAAAAAAAAAAAGTGTCCGCTTCCCCCCCCCCCCCCCCCCCCACTGAGCGACTTTTCGGCCGGCGCGATTTTCAAATTTTCTGGAGCAAAATATTTTGGGCCGGATTTTAACCCCCCCCCCCCTTGAAAAAATCCTGCGTACGCCCCTGTTCATGGATCTCACAGCATGAAACTATGCCATTTATACATTTTGGAACACTCTACAATCTCTGAAATATTATTACCTCATCAAAATACTAAAGTTGATATATATTCAAGCAATTTGCGGTATCTGATACTTTGAGTTCATGGAGTTGGAGTTGTTCCGAACTATACCTTTAATTTCACTAAAAAAAATACGGCATCACAGGGAGCCGCGGCACAACGGTTGAAAAACGCGGTAAAATTTGAGGGGGAATGACCAGGCCTTGAGGGGATATATCTCTTGCACCTTTAGAATGGGAACATTTTGTATTCAAAAGTCAACCGGACACACATGCAAACCACACTCTGCTATCATCTCTCCTGTAAACTACATCGAGGACGCAGCTCGGATCACCCCAAAGCATTTTTCGATGATCTTAAAACAGATTTCATGAAAGACTTAACATGTTGTCCCCACGTTAGTCCTTCACATTATACATGTTGTCTAATCTTTGACGAGCGTTTTCGAGCAATCTATCCCAACTATGATTATTCCTTGTTATTTTTGTCTTTCCTTTCATCTCTGCCCACGCTCTCACCTTTTTTTTTTTTGAGGGGGGGGGGGGGGCAGCGATTTGTATTATCATTATTATCATTATAATGTTTATCTTTGTTATTATTATTAGTAGTAGTATTGATATTATTCTTATTCTTTCTTTATTTATTTGTATTATTATTATTATTATTATTGTTATTAATATTTTTATTTATTTATTTATTTATTTATTTATTTGTTTATTTATTTATTATTATTATTATTATTATTATTATTATTATTATTATTATTATTATTATTTTTATTTATTTTTTTTTTTGGGGGGGGGGGGGAACAAAGACTCCATGGGGTCTTTATTGGACTAGATCCGACATATTAAAGCTAAGGGGGAAACGAAAAACAAAATTTAAAGATATTCATAAATTCCACCAAAATAAACGTTTTGTTTAACACTCAGTAGTTGGGATATTTTTTTTCTATAAAAGAAATAAAAACTAAATCGTTTATTTATTTTGTTTGGCGGCATGTCGTGGAATCCTGTGCATTTTCGGATTATTTTTTGCAAAAAGCCTCCTCCCACGAGAAAAGAGTAAACAATCTGGCGACACTCCTTGGGAAATCACCTTTTCGTTAACAAATTCTTACTCCAATACTCCATACAATTCCTACATATTCATGACGTGCCTATTAAAGAAAAAGCCTTACCAAATAAAAATAATACAATAGTTGCTTTAAGGTAATCGTGTAAGCAATTATAAAACCAAATAAGAGGAAAAATATGTTTTGTACAAAGGAAAGATATTATCATTTGTTCTTCAACTTACTGCATACTAATTCATCCTCGTAATGATCGCAGTGGTAAAGTCCATCGCAGAGGACAGTCGGTGACACGCTCATGTTGGAGCTCGAACAATCGAATAAGGCTGGTAGAAGATAGAAAAAGTAAATAGGCCTATTGGTAGCTCAAAATGCTTATAATTGTCATAATTGATTACACTAGGTTTTCTTTGACTACTGCTTCAACAGGGGACATGGTGTATCGTCATGTCACATGTTCGTCGTATTATCCTCAAACCGACTCCATACCACCGATTTCATCGGCCATCGGGGATAATCATGACGACGTAATTATTACCAAAGACTTACAAGAATGGGACCTTCTACCTTCTTGCAAGGCGCTCAGCTTAGATTGGAGAAGGGTAGTAATAAGATATTATGTTATGCAGGGCCCGCTGGAAGAGCAGTTTCATAAGTGAAGTGGCTACCCTGGGTAAATAAAACGTTATTATTATTATTATTATTATTATTATTATTATTATTATTAATTATTTTTTCGGTCCTTAGTCGGTCTGGAGTCGATCTTTTTGTTAGTGTCATTATATTATGAAATACATTGAGATGCAGTTATAATATCCGACAAAACAATTATTCACATACAATGAATCCAGAATAACCACACACTCACTTGATAATTCAATGGAAATGATCTCAATATCCATCTTAAGGCTGGTGTAACCCTTTGCTCCTATGACAGCAAACCACATCTCATTGGTATTTACATAGATATCATCAAGATAGATACTATACGAGCCGGAGTATGTGTATCCATGAATAGTTGTGATGACAGACGATATGTCAGACGGATCGTCACCTGTCCCTATTTGGACTTCATCATCAGAACTGAGATGAAGATATTGGAACACGACTCGAAATCCATTCGTAGCGTATGTTTGTAGCAAGGTTGCGTTATACAATCTTCTTGTACGAGTGAATGGTAAGGAGATGAAATGTGATTCGCCTTCCTGAAGATATGTTGGTGAATAATCTGCAGGAAAAGATTTTTATAAAACAAGAAAGAAAAACAAATCAACGACAAAAAAACATAAAAGAATGGAAAACAAGTAACGTTCGTATATGTAAATGATTCCTATCAATTCTTCAACTAGAGATTGGTAGATAAGCTTTATCACCTTGAATGACTTTTCTGGGAACCTCCCTCGAGGTCGAGTGGATATGTCACCGGACTGTCGATCACAAGGTTCGCGGTTCAAGTCCCGCCTCGGCACTAATGTCCTTTGGCAAGCCATTGATCTACATTTTCCACACTCAACCCAGGTGAAGTTTTAGACCATATAAGTCATTCCCACGAAACAAACCTCAAAGTCAGGTCGGTTTTAAACCATCTCCCTCATGCACGAAATTTTGTTTGGTAGACATTATGAACAGACATTACAAAACATCTTTCCTTTTCCCCTTTCGATCATATGGGCACAATTTGTGAATGAAACATTCGTTGTTCATGACCAAATTGTAATGACTGTCCTGATATACAGACATACGACGTCATATCGACTAAATCTAGTACGTGGACCCAACTTTGGGGTTCGGGGGGGGGGGGGGGAGAGAGGGGGGGGGGGTAATCCGAAAGCTACACTGAGACTGGCACACTTTTTTGTATCAATGACCTAGATGATATCAGTAACTTTGTGAGTCAGATGGGTGACTGTTCAGGACCAGTCTTCGGCTTCTACCTAGTTGTTGAAACAAACTGGGATACCCCCCAAAAAACAAAAACAAAAACGAAAAACAAAAACAAAAACGTGAGCACAAAAGCCATAACCCAAGTGACTAAAAAGTCCACGAGACTGACAAAAACGAGTCTATCTTTAAAATACAGAAAAAAGTCACCGCAAAGATGCAAGACATTAATGTATTTCACCAAACAGTGGAGAAGCATGTTGGAGAATGCGAATCATAAGGCTTAATTTTCCGCACCCGTTTTCAAACAGTCCAGTGTTCGTGGACCTGGCCCCTGTTTTTACAAATTATTGTTAATACAAATTCATATTAATATTCGTGCTCGAAAATATACTATCCGAAACCCAGATATTAAGAGCGGGCGAAGCGAGCATGAACACAATTGCCCTTTTAATATGGCAATTTTTTTTTCGACACTAGATAAAATGTAAAATTATAAATAGGGTCATCTCGTTGCCAGGAATCATCCTGATTTAACGATTTGCGAGAACTAAAGGGAACGAGAGTGAAAAGGGAATTGTTGTGGTATAAATTTCATTGAGATATAAGAATACAATAAGTAAGGCTATATTCGGGCGCCTTGCTGCCCAAATAATGACGATATTAGCGCAACGAGGTGCCCGAATATCGTCATATCATCATATTGGGATATAATCACAGCCTGAAACTATGCCGTTTCTAAATTTTCCCACCAAGGGGAGCATCGAGGAAAAAAGACACTCTACAATCTCTAAAATGTAATTTCCTTATCGAAATAATGTAATGGGCCCGTCAATGGGTTGGTGACGACAAGTTCAGAAACAAAATGAAAACGAAAGAAGCTCGGATATACAGTTGAAGTCCACTTTACTAATTATAAAAGTCAGTCGAAGCTCCGGTAGTTACAAACAAAGATTATTTATTTAAGGACATTTTAAAATAGCTAATTCTCTGAGAGGCTGGGCGGCCCTATATAGACAGTAAAACTAGCAGCACATCTTAAACATGATATCGCAATGAAATAAAGCCCAAATAAACTGAACTTCAATATCCCGCACATGGCATTTAAATACTCCGGCACCGACGAGGCTTAAATATCACATGATATTACCAGCCAACCAGGAGGATCCCTACGAAGACAACCAATTACAAGATTGGATATATAGAATTACCTTTAGGTCATTCGACCAATTAAGAGAGGAGTTAAACATTTAATTAATTATAACCAATGACAAAGCATAATGGATAAGAGTGACTTGAACTAGTCACCGACAAAAATGGGAGGAGTCTATCTCTTCGCGAGAATGTCAGGTCCCCGAAAAAACAGTCTATTTTCTAACGTGTTTATCGGATATGAACACCTGCACATCCTAATGCAGGAATTCATTTCCAACGTGCTTATCAAAATGAACACTTTAATCTAATGCAGGAATTCAAGACCAGGGGATGTTTACCCGTTCCCGGCATACTATTGGAAGCATAATTAATGCTATTTAACTTTTAAATGTATGTATACCAGTCAAACTAAAAACCGTACAATAATCAACCCAACCCGACTTCTCTATGGCTCTAGCGCCCCCTTTAGGTCAATGAGTGATTTCAAGTTGGGTGTTTAAGGCTGGTGTTAGTGTTTAATAAACACTAACACCAGCCTAAACACCGAAATGGAAATCAGCTGGTGTTAAGGCTTTGACCTCTGAATATCGTCAACTTCCGGTAGCTAGTGTTAATGACTTTGCAAAATTGTCGTCTGCTGAACCGACCGTTGTGGCTGGTGTTAATATTTTACGTACAAATGTCCTATTCACTAACACTAGCCCCTAGGGATTAAGCAAATGTTGATTTCCAGTTCGGTGTTAGTGTTGTACCGCACAACAGTCAACGCACGAACGACGCCAATTTATTGTCTGACGATCAAATAAAAATATGTGAAACAGGTCATTCATATATTCTTTTGTGTAAAATGAGTTATTTTATAAGACCAGAGAAATAGGTGTAAATTTACTCTGTACTTTTCATGATATCTTTAGTTATGATGTACTATTTTTAAATCATCGTCGTGAAATCAACTATGTGGTGACGTCACTGCTGGTGTTAAGCTATCGATTTTGATATCGGTATCGGGCTCTTAATTTCATCAGCAAATTTTTCGCTCGATTTAAGAGCTCTTGACTGTTCTTAACACTAACACTAACACTAACACCCAACTTGAAATCACTCAATGTGTTGCTCAAATCAGCGTACCACTACGATTTTTCCCTACTAAAACGAACTTGCACCTGGAGATCGTACAAAACTAAAATAAAATATTAGATTACCAACTGGGAATCATTTTATCAAGCAATATATCTGTTTTGCTTTAAAGCATAATTTTGTCAATATACCATCAACACAGCATATTTGGGCTGCATTTACCAACACTTTAAACAAAGAATGTGCTTTAAAAGAATTACAGTTAACTCTTAGCCTTAGGTCATCTAAATGCAAGAATTCATTTCCAACGTGCTTATCGAAATGAACACTTTAATCTAATACAGGAATTTAAGACCAGGTGTTGTTTATCCGTTCCCGGCATACGATTGGAAACCTTAGGCCAACTAAAGTAGAAGACATCTACGGTATTGCCCCTCCACACGTCAGAAGGTTGGTCTTGTCCCAGAAAGAAAAGGACAAACAAGAAAACAATCCACTCCACCCACTCTTCGAACAACAGCCAGTGGGCAAGCGGTTCAAATCCAGACACAGCTTTCTGCACTCTGTAGAGCCTCTTAATACTAGCCCTCACAACCAAAGGATGACTTTGTGGTCTAACCACCTTCAGACCACTCCACATAAACTCTCCCTCAGCCCGAAGGAATCCCTCGCAACCGGCTCCAGTGAGACTTGGCCTACCTGGCTTAGCCTAAACCGCCTAAGAACTGGCTACGGTCGATGCAGAGTCCTAATGCAGAGGTGGGGTCTAGGAGACGAACAAACGGCATGTGAATGCGGCCAGGAACAGACAATGGAACACCTGCTAGTCTGCCCACTCCTGCCAGAGCCATGCACCAAGACGACCTGGAAGCCGTGAATTGCCGTGCCAAAGCCTGTGTGGACCACTGGACGGGACTTGTGTGGTGACTCGATAAGAAGAAGATTGGAAACATAATTAATGCGATTTAACTGTTAAATGTATACCAATTCAAACTTATAACCGTATAATTAATCAACCCAACCCGACTTCTCTATGGCTCTAGCGCCCCCTTTAGGTCAATGTGTTTCCCAAATCAGCGTACCACTACAATACCAAAGGTGATATATATTAAATCAATTTGCGGTTTCTGATACTTCTTTATTCACGGAATTGACGTTATTCCCAACTATATATTTAATTTCACTAAAATTCTCTCATGGCATAACAAGGTGCCACGGCACCCCGGTTGAATATTCGAGGGGGCAGATTGACCAGGCCTGGAGGGAATTTATCTCTTGCACCTTTAGAATGGGAAAATGTTGTATTCAAAAGTCAAACGAACACACATGCAATACACTCTGCTATCTTCTCTCCTGTACACTACATCGAGAACGCAGTTCTGATCATCCCAAAGGATTTTTCGATGATCGTTTAACACACATCTTAAAACAGATTTTATTAAAGACTTAACATGTTGTCTCCACCTTATTGCTTTACATTATACATGTTGTATAATCATTTGATGAGCATTTTCGAGCTATCTATCCCCATATGATTGTTCCTTTTTAATTTTTCCTTTCCATTCATCTCTCCCCCACGCTCTAACCATACGATGGGGGGGGGGGGCAACTGATTCTTATTATCACTATTAGTATTAATATCATTGTTATCATTCCTATTATTAGGTGGTCTGTTGTCAGCAGACCCCCTATTGATTTCGTCAGAATTTTCTTTCTTTTTTATTATTTCTTTATTAGGTGGTCTGTCGTTTACGACAGATCACCTATTGTTTTTGTCAGAATTTTCTTTCTTATTTTTTATTTATTTCTCAGCACTTTTTTGTGTGTCGGATAACTCAACATCGGCTTTGTCAATGTCTTTCACTTTTAGAACAGTCATAGGTCCTTATCATGAGACGTGACAGAAATATTTTCAAGGTCATCAAGTCTTCATGACGTCATCCAGGCGACATTTTGTGATATTTTGATGACATTCATTTCATGATCATATCTTCATAACGGAAAGTCATCTCTCATTCATATTTATTATTATCAAGGTCAATATTCGTCCGGTCAATTTCAGGTAAAAAAAACGCGCGCGCGCAATGTTCCAAAATACTCGAAATCGTGTTAAATTAATTTTGCATACGTTTCAGGCCATTTGAGCATTTCAAGAAAAAACGCGCACACGCGTCCTGGCATTTTCCAACATAGAATCGCTGAATTTTCTCTGTCAACATATTTGGCACATTTTACCAAGCATTTTGATACCTTGTTCACCTTTTTTTCTCAGTAATAACGGAATGAGCGTCCGTTTAACATAATGTCCGTGCGTGCGAGCTCTTGCAATACATAGCATACATGGGCAAAAACATGCCTATACAAATCCATTGTAGCGCTTTAGGATGCGAGGTGAACCCAATTTTGTTTTCACAATTTGATAGAATATGAATTGGAAATATGATTTCATGTCTCATTTGACCCTCAATTAAATCATGACGTCATCATAATGGCCTCCGAACTCAAAATTTCAATTTGCATATTCTGACGTCAGCGTATTTACGGAAAATTGATTGTGTCTCTGTAAATATTGATCGATTTACTTCAAAATTTCGATATGTTTTAGCTAAGTCAATTCTCTACAAATACAGTTGTTACAATTTTTTTGACGAAAGCACCATGGCGTTTTTTGCGATTAAAGGAGGCATGTCAATTTTTTCACATTTTGCGTGTATTCTCTATGGGACATGATTTTTTCTCAAAACTGGATTCTACATTTCCGTCTTTCACGAGCAATATCTCCGTCGTTTTAGCTTCGTTTCGGCGAAGCTTCAAGTATGTTGTAGCTGAGACAATAAGCTATCACAATTGTGCATTTATTCCTCGATCAGATGCCGGGATCATGCTCATATTTCACTTGCAAAGTGGGATTCGAGAATTTCATTTTCCGTTTACGCGTAATCGCTATGGGAAATGTTTTGGTATATCGGTAACGCACTTTACTTCCAACCTCGAGGTCCCTGGTTCGAGTCCGGGCGTCTCCAACAATTTTTTTCTTTTTCACCTTTCACTGTACCATCTCCTTTGAATATTAAAACACGTATAATCGCAAATCGTGTAATAAACAACCATATTTACTTTATTATAACCCTATTTTCACTTGATCCATTACTTTTTCCGTGTAATTCCTAAGGGAGATGACTTTTTCTCAAATCTGGAATCTACATTCCTATCTTCTGCGAGCAATATCGACATTATTTCAGCTTGGATTATGTTGATTTTTGAGTATGTTGTAGCTGAGACCATATGCTATCTAAATGTCCCCTAATTTTTTTTCATCATGATCATCTTCATCATCATCATCGTCATCACCATTACTATCAAGATCATCATCATCAGGATCATCATTGTTTACATGTCTATATAACTTCTCCCTTTCTCAATATAGTAAATATTATGATCTATCATAAGACTTAAAGGCAGACCACCTTATTCGTCCTCGTGACGAATTAAATTCTAGTTTTTATTTATTTCTTCACTTTGTTGCGTGTCGGATAACACGAGATTGGTTTTGTCAATTTCTTTTAACTTTGGCTCAGGCATAGGTCATCGTCATAAGACATGTCAGAAACAGTTTCAAGGTGATCAGGTCATCGTGACGTCATCGAGGCGCCATTTTGTGAAATCACATTATCAATCATATCTACATGATGCGTCATCAAAGGTCATTGATATTCATATCACATATATTTTAGGTCAAGGGTCAACAGGTCATGTCATCAAAGGTCACATAAAGGTCTTGACGCGCGCGTACGTTAAAATTTTAAAATGCTCAAAGTCACTTAACTATTAAACGAAAGTACGAATCAGGTCATTTTAAGCATTTCGCAAAAAGACGCGCACACGCGCATGCGCGCTCGTTTTCGCGCGTCCTAGCATTTTGCAACTTAGAATCGCCGAATTTTCTTGGTCATCATGTTTGGCAAATTTTTCCAAGCATTTTGATACCTTGTTTACCTTTTTGTGAACATTAATAACGGAATGAGCGTCCGTTTAAGATACATGCCCGTGAGCTCTTCTAATACATAGCATATATGGGCAAAAACATGCCTATACAAAATCCATTGTAGCTCTTTAAGATGCCGGTTGACCCCTAATTTTATTTTCATATTTGGATAGAGTCATGTTGCTGCCTACCCGTATGGCGACCCTGTTACGACACTTGCCAACAAAAACGACATCTGTCAACTAAAGCAACACTTTGAAGTCTATCATCGCGATCTTATCGCCAGTATATCTCTAGCCCTCTATCATCAGAAGAGCTCCCTACGCAGTTCCTGGAAGCACGTGTCCTTTTCAGGACAAGCCATCAAGATGATGGCTGACACCTCGACCTGCGTACTCCAACTCAACGCTGAAGGCCTTACCCGCTCAAAGCCAGATCTGATTCCCCATATTGCAAAGGAAAATTGTGTCAATGTTATCTGTCTCCAAGAAACACACTGTGAGACAGAAGAACAGCTTCACATCGAAGGCTTTGATCTGATCTGCTTCATACCACACAAGAAGCATGGTATTGCATCCTATGTCAAACAAGGCATTAAAGCATCCACCACTGGGCGATCTCCTGCGAACTCAGCTCTACAGTGGAGCACCTTTGAAGCTATGGGAACCCACTTCTGCAACTTGTACAAGCCACCACCGTTGAAATCATGCTCTTCCCAAAGATGCCCCGGAACTCCTTTGTCTGCGGAGATTTCAACAGTCGCAGCACTGCCTGGGGATACCCTAACACAAACAAGAATGGAAAGCTCATTTTTGAATGGCTTGAATCTCAGGAGCTAGTGATACGTTATAACAGCAAGGACAACCCCACATTCTACTCAGGGAGCCACAAATCATGGACCTGCCCCGACCTGTCACTGGTTTAATCAAACATCAGACACACCTGCTCAAGAACTGTCCTTCCAAATTTCCCGAGGTCTGGCCACTGTCCAATCATCATCTCAAGCGACATCAAGCTTCAACTCTCCAACCTACCAAAGAAGAGATGGAATTTCAGAAAAGCTGACTGGCCCAAGTTCCAGGAACTCACAAACAAGCTAACATCACGGCTGCCAGACCCCTCCACCAGCAATGTGAATGAATCCTACTCTGCTTTCTGCTCCATGTTACATCAGGCGGCAAAACTCTCCATCCCCAGGGGCAGGAGACACCCGTATATTCCATGCTGGGACGAAGAATGCGACCGTCTGTACGAATCCTACACTAAGTCCAAGACCATTGAAGAAAGAGAAGCTGTAGGGAACGACCTGCTGATATCACTAGGAGAAAAGAGGAAGATTAGATGGGAAGAAGAAGTCTCTGAGATCAACTTTACTCACTCTAATCGCAAGGCCTGGACTACCATCAACAAACTCACAGGTCGAAGCAACGCTCCAAAACAGTGTCCTGTTACTGCAAACTCCATCGCTTCAGTCCTAGTTAACAATGGAAAGTGGCAAGGTAAAACCACTGAGGCCAAAGTCCACTCTCGCTCGGTGAACTCTGAGATAAAGAACCTCCTCAAATCCACTCCAGAGTCAACCTCCTTGTCTGAAGCTTTCACCTTGGACGAGGTTGAAACTGCACTGAAATCAATAAAGTCCGGCAAAGCACCAGGCAACGATAACATCCACACAGAGTTCCTCAAGAACATGAGTCGCAAAGCTACTTCCTGGCTACAAGCCTTTCTCTCTACCTGCATGATAACATTCACTATTCCATCAAAATGGAAGACCGCTAAAGTTATTGCCATTCTGAAGCCCAAGAAGCCTGCAGACGAACCCAAGAGCTACCGTCCAATCAGCCTGCTATCACACATCTACAAGCTACTTGAAAGGCTGCTACATGCCAGAATTGTTGACACTGTCGAAGTAAAGCTACCTACTACACAGGCAGGCTTCAGGAAAGGAAAATCAACCACCGACCAAGTAGTCAGGCTTGTTAACGACATAGAGACAGCCTTCCAGAAGAAGCAGAAGTTTGGTGCAGTTTTTGTCGACCTTACTGCGGCATTTGACACAGTATGGCACCGTGGCCTATACCTCAAGACCCTGCAGACCATTCCAGATGTAAGAATTGTGAAATTTATCATGCTGCTTGTACAAGACCGGTCATTTGTCCTTGAAACATCAAACGGCGAATGCAGCAGGAAGAGGAAACTCCGCAATGGTGTGCCGCAAGGCTCTGTCCTCGCTCCGATACTTTTCAACATCTATGTCTCTTATATGCCCAAGGGGGAATGCATGCAGTATTCCTACGCAGATGACACCGCACTGGGGTTCAACAACCACTCCTTCGAGGCAATAGAATCATCACTGGAGAAGGACCTGAAGATGCTAGCCGAGTTCTTCAACAGATGGCATCTCAATATGAGCATACCAAAGACTGTATCCTCCGTCTTCCACCTGGCTAACCGATGCGCCAACCGAGAGCTGAATATCTCACTAGATGGGTCTAGGCTGAACTTCGTCTCGACACCAAAGTACCTAGGTGTCACTCTTGACCGAAGCCTCACCTTCCACGAGCATGCCAAAGCCACAGCTCAAAAGACCCAAGCCAGAGTGTCTCTCCTAAAGAAGCTTGCAGGGACCGGTTGGGGAGCCAATTTCACCACCCTTCGCACCTCCACTCTAGCTCTTGCCTTCTCCACTGCCGAGTATGCTGCACCTGTATGGAGCCACAGCACCCATGTACACAAGGTTGATGCTGTCCTCAATGATGCTATGAGACTAATCAGCGGAACACTCACTGCAACACCCGTCAGCAACCTACCAATATTATCTGGCACACCACCAGCTCAGTTCAGACGAGATGCGCAGTACACTAAGCTTGCCCAAAAGCATGACAGAGATAAATGCCTTGTTCCTGCCCCCTCTGCCTTTGAAGGACAGCATCTCCCTAGACGACACTTTGCAACTCAGGCTGCTGAGCTGCTGCCTGAGAAGCCTCCCTCCACCTTAGCCACTTGGATAGCAAAACGCTGGTCAGACCAGTGGAATTCGTCCACTACCAACCTGAAGGAGTTCATCCCAAAGCCCTGTGCCAAACCAAGTGGCTGCGACCTCCCAAGAAAAGCCTGGGTCAACCTAAACCGTATCAGAACTGGAGTTGGCCGTACACAACATTTCCTACATAAAATTGGAGCTGAATCATCACCAAACTGCGCATGTGGAGAGATCCAAACTATGGACCATGTCATCGATGTTTGTCCGATCTACAAATCCCCCCACGGCGCTTCCGGACTTCGCGAGCTCGATGATGAGACAATATGTTGGCTTAATAAGGATCTTCCTATCTAGATGATGTACTCCCTGATATTCTTTGCACGAACGAACGATAGAGTATGAATTGGTGATATGATTTCATGTCTCATTTGACCTTCTATGAACTCATGACGTCATCATAATGGCCTCTGAACTCAAAATTTTAATTTGCTTATTATGAGGTTATCATACTTTTAGAAAATTGATTATATCTCTGTTAATATTGATCGATTTTACTCCAAATTTTGACATGTTCTAGCTGAGACAATTTTCTACGAGTACAGTTATCAAAATGTTTCATTTTGACAAAGGAATCGTGGCTTATTTTTGAGATTAAAGGAGGCATGTCAATTTTTCACATTTTGCGTGTATTCTCTGTGGGACATGACTTTTTTTCAAAACTGGATTCCACATTCCCGTCTTTCGCGAACAATATCATCATGATCATGAACATTATCATCAATATCATTAACATTATCGTTATCATCATCTAACATTATCATTATCATCATCATCACCATTACTATCATGATCATCATCATGTTCATCATGATCATCATTGTTTACATGTCTATATAATTTCTCCCATTCTCAAATATATCATAAGAAGTGAAGACAGACCACCTAAATCGTCCCCATGACGAATTAAATTTCTAGTTATTATTATTGTTATTATTACCATTCTTCTTCTGTTATTATTATTTTTTGAGGGGGAACAATGTCTGTTACCAAACATATAGACTGGCCTATCCTTATATGCAGACATATGATTCCCTTTTGACAACATTTGGTGATTAGGACGGACTTTATGAGGTCTTCAAGTGGGCTAGACCCACGATTAGTTACTTTATTCTACATATATTCTTTTGTCATGTGTACATTTGAAATGTTTGTTTGTTATATATTTGTAAAAATGCAAAAGAAAAAGAAAATCAAACAGAAATAAATAAATCAAATCAAATCAAATCAAATCAAATCAAAAAGGACATAAGCTGAGAGGGAAATGAATTAAAAAAATCAAAGATAATCATGAATTCTACTAAAATGTATATTTTTGTTAAAACTCAGTAGTTAGGATATTTTTTTTCTATAAAAGATAAAAGAAAATCTTTTTTTTTTTTTTGCGGCTTGTCGTGTAATCCTGTGCATTTTTTGCAGATAATTTTTCCCAAAAAGCCCCCTCCCGCGAGAAAAAAAAGTAATTTATCTGACAGAACTCCTGTGGAAATCACCTTTTGTTCCTTTTT
Source organism: Strongylocentrotus purpuratus (assembly GCF_000002235.5). Classification (NCBI taxonomy): domain Eukaryota; kingdom Metazoa; phylum Echinodermata; class Echinoidea; order Camarodonta; family Strongylocentrotidae; genus Strongylocentrotus; species Strongylocentrotus purpuratus. Next base: position 31,804,886 of record NW_022145601.1, on the reverse strand, counting down.
AATAAAAGAAGAAATTTTTACTAACATACTCTAATTCCTACATATTCATGGCGTGCCTATTAAAGAACCGCACATGCAAGGCAAAAGTTTAATTTTTCCACGTCAAAGGCCTTACCGAAAGAAAAAAATACAATAGTTGCTGTAATGTAATCGTGTGAGCAATAATAAAACCGAATAAGAGGAAAATTTGTTCTTTAACTTACCGCATACTGATTCATCCTCGAAATAATCGCAGTGGTAAAGTCCATCGCACAGGACAGTCGGTGACACGCTCATGTTGGAGCTCGAACAATCGAAAAGGGCTAGTAGAAGATAGAAAAGGTAAATATTGAAGGCTAGGTTATCTTTGACTACTGCTTCAACAGGGAACATAGTATATCGTCATGTCACAAGTTTGTCGTATTCTCCTCAAACCGACTCCATACCACCGATTTCATCGGCCATCAGGGATAATCATGACGATGTAGTTATTTTTTGGTCCATAGTCGGCCTGGAGTTGGTCTTTTTGCTAGTGTCATTAGAGTATGGAATACATTGAGAGATGCAGTGATAATATTCAACATAACAAATATTTACATAAGATGAATCCAGAATAATCACACACTCACTGGATAGGTCTATGGAAATGATCTCAACATCCATTTCAAGCCTGGTGTAACCCTTTGCTCCTATGGCAGCAAGCCACATCTCATTGGTATCTACATAGATATCATCAGGAGGGTAGCTTGTGTATCCATGGATAGTTGTGATGACAGACTGTAGATCAGACGGATCGTTACCTGTCCCTATTTGGACTTTAGCACCATAAAAGAGATACACATATTGAAACACCACTCGAAATCCATTCGTAGCGTGTGTTTGTAGCAAGGTTGTGTTATACAATCGTTTTGTATTGGTGTATGGTAAGGAGATGAAATGTGATTCGCCTTCCTGAAGATATGTTGCTGAAAGATCTACAGGAAAAGATGTTTAAAACACAAGAAGAAAACAAAATTAATACGAAAAAAAAACAAAAAACACGAGGTGCCCGAATATCGTCATATCATCATATGGGGATACAATCACAGCCTGACACTATGCCGTTTCTAAATTTTGCGACCAAGGGGAGCGAGCAAGGAAAAAATACACTCTACAATCTCTGAAATGTTATTTTCTCATCAGAATACCAAAGGTGATATATATTCAAGCAATTTGCCTTTTCTGAAACTGTGTTTTCATGGAATTGAGATCAGGGGCGGCCGAGCGACCTCAAAAGTGGGGGGGGGGGCACCAGAAAAAATGGCACCTACAAAGGGAAATCTCGAGGCGAAAATATACATTTTTTTAAACATTGGTATTTTACCCTACATTGGATTACATTATAAAGGATGATTTCAATATTTTTTTCACTTTATACACCATACAAGATATTGCTTTTAGCATCAAGCTTTGCAGTTAGGTGTGATGGTCTGGAAATTTATTTGCGGAGAGCGAAGCGAGCGAGGAAAAATGTTAAGATTTGTGAGGTCGCAGTGCAAAAAATTTAAATCTTATAAAGACGAAAAACCCAATCCCGATGGGGTTATAATCACATTCCCATAACGGAAGACTGAAAAGGCCTTTGAGAAGTAACATAAGTATATCATCTATATATTCGTGCGAGCGTAGCGAGCGAGCTTTGGGGGAAATTGCTCTTAGTCGCTTGAAATTAGGGGCGCGTTTAATGATGAGAGGAAAAGGGGACACATATCAGAAAAGAAAAGGAGCATGTGTCAATGTACAAAGAGTAATTATCAGAGGTGAAAATGGGACATTTCTTACACCCTCAAAAAAGGCACTCACAAGGGATGAATAGAAGGTCAGTCATGATAAAAAAGAAATGGGCATTTGTCGACGGAAAAGGGGCTCCCATCAGGTATAAGAGGTGAAAAGGGGCATTTATGAAAAGGGGATAGGTTCCTTATTAGAAACGAAAAGGGGCACGTATCATTGTTAAAAGAAAAATGATATCAGAGGTAAAAAGAGCCACTTATCGCACCTGAAAAAGGGCAATGACCAAATATGAAAAGGGGCACTTATGTGAATGAAAAATGGGTACTTAAAGGGAAATGTGCATTTATAGTTAAAAGATAATGGGCACCGATCAGATATTAAAGTGCCATTTACCAGAGGTGAAAGGGCACTTATCTGAGGTAAAAAGGAGTAACTTCACGTACCTGAAAAGGATCATTTACCAGAGAAGGGGGACTTATGAGAAGAAGAAGGGGTTCTTTTTTAATGGGGCACTTATCATTTGGAAAAGGGGCACTTATTAGAAAAGAAAAGGGGCACATGGGTAAATATAAGGTGCGCTCATCCGAGTTAAAATGGGGGTAGTTATTAAAATGGGAAGGAAAAGGGGTATTTGTCAAAGAAGAAGAGGCACCTCTCAGATTTGAATAGGGCAATTATCACAGGCGAAGGGGGCACTTTTCAAAAGTGAAAAGAGGCACTTCCCGTTAATGAAAAGGGGCACTTACTAAAGATTAAAAAGGGCACTTATAAGAATGGAAAATGGACACTTATTGCAAAGGAAAATGGGAACTTGTCGAAGGAAAAGGGGGACGTGCCCAAATAAAAGGGGCACTTGTCAAAGTAGAAGGGGCACTATTGTTATTAAAAAGGGGCACTTTTCGAGTGCTTGAAAAAATGTGGGGGCGCCACTGGTTGACGTTATTCCCAAATATATCTTTAATTTCACTAAAATTCTCTTAAGTCATCATAGGGTGCCGCGACACCCTGGTTGAAAAACGCGGTACTGAATGGTTAAAATTTGAGGGGGCAGATTGACCAGGCCTGGAAGGACTATATCTCTTGCACCTTTAGAATGGGAAGATTTTGTATTCAAAAGTCAAACGGACACACATGCAAACTACATCTGCTATCATCTCTCCTGTACACTACATCGAGAATGCAGCTCTGATCACCCCAAAGCATTTTACGATGAGCGTGTAATGCACCTCTTAAAACAGATTTCATTAAAGTTGTCTCCACTTTACTGTTTCACATTATACATCTTGTTTAATCTTTGACGAGCATTTTCGAGCAATCTATCCCCATATGAATATCTCTTGTTATTTTTCCTTTTCCCTCATCTCTCCCCACGTTCTAACCATACGATTGGAGGGGGGGGGGGGGGCAACTGATTCTTAATATTATTATTAGTATTATAATTCTTATCATTACTATTATTCTTATTATTATTCTTATTATAATTTTTTTGGTGGGGGGGGGGGGGGACGCAGAGTCTATTCTTTACCAAATATAAAGACTGGCCTATCCTAATATGCAGACATACGATTTGCTATTGACAACATTTGGTGCTAGGACCGATTTCACGGGGCCTTCAGACAAAAATATATAAACTGAGGGGGAAATGAAAAACAACATTTAAAGATATTCATGAATTCTACCAAAATGTACACTTTTGTTAAAACTGAGTAGTTTTTTTTTTTTTTTTTAAAGAAAAAATCAAAACAAAATCATGTATTTGTTTCGATTTGTTTGGCGGCTTGTCGTGGAATCCTGTGCATTAATGTAAGAACATTATTTTTACTCCCATACTCTAATTCCTACATACTCATGACGTGCCTATTAAAGGGACTATGTCCCATTTGCAGGCCAAAAACATGAAAAAGTTAAATTACAACTGCATTTGAAAGATAATACTAATTTAGAACTTCCCTAAAAAAGGTGGGGCTTGAAAATGTCTTCAAGTGGGAAAATAACGACTATTAGTTGTCAAATCGACTTTAGGGCTATAGAGCCCAAAAGTAATAGTCTTGATTTTCAGACAATTGTACCGAATGGTCATACATTTTATGCTGCGCAAAGATTCAATCAGTTTAATCTTGGCCATCACAAGAAGTGGGTTATTGATGTAGACAAATACTCATGTACCCTTTACAACTCTTTTCATATATGTTATTAAAAAAAGCCAGTCAGTCACTCAATAGTGTCTGACAGTGAAGTCTAGCAAGTAAACGGTTTTCCTTGCATAATTTGAATATGAGGACACTGCTAACGTTTAAATTTTACAGATAGGACATACATGACATATTCATAATTCCTGCAAAGTTCTACAGCATTTGAGGTTTGCTGCAAAAGGGACATAGTACCTTTAAAGAAACGCTCATGCAAAGGCAATCGTTTCATTTTTTTCCATGAGAAAAAGCCTTACCAAATGAAAAATACAATAGTTGATTTAAGGTAATCGTGTGAGCAATAATAAAACCGACTCAGAAGAAAAATATGTTTTGGACAAAAAAAAAGATATTATCAGTTGTTCTTTGACTTACTACATGCTGATTCATCCTCATAATGATCGCAGTGGTAAAATCCATCGCACATGACAGTCGGTGACACGCTCATGCTAGAGCTCAAACAATCAAATAAGGCTGGTAACAGAGAGAAAATGTAAAATATTGGTTGCTCACAATGCTTACAATTGTCATCATTGATTACACTAGGTTATCTTTGACTATTGCTTGAACAGGGGACATAGTGTATCGTCATGTCACATGTTTGTCGTATTCTCCTCAAACCGACTCCATACCACCGATTTCATCGGCCATCGGGGATAATCATGACGACGTAATTATATAGTAGGACTGGGGTCGACCTTTATGTTAGTGTCATTAGATTATGAAATTCATTAAGAGATGCAGTGATAATATCCAACAACAATTATATTCGAAGAAGACGAACCCAGAATAATCAAACACTCACTTGATAAGGCAATGGAAATGATCTCGACATCCATTCCAAGCCCGATGAAACCGTATCTTCCTTTGACAGCAAACCACATATCATTGGTATCTACATAGATATCATCAGGAGGGTAGCGTACGTATCCATGGATAGTTGTGATGACAGACTGTATGTCAGATGGATCGTTACCAGTTCCTATTTGGACTTCAAAACTACTTTCGATATTAAAATATTGGAAGACAACTCGAAATCCGTTCGTTATGTTTGTTTGTAGAATGCTTGCGTTATTCAATCGTCCTGTGGTGGTCCGTAAAGAGATCAAATGTAATTCGCCTTCCTCAAGATAAGTTACTGAATAATCTGTAAGGAAAAAAGGAGAAAAAAGAAAGAAAGAAATACAAAATAAAACAAGTAACTTTCACATCTGTTGATGATTTGTACCAGTTCTCCAACTAAAGATGGGAAGATAATCATCATCACCTTGCACTGACTAGTCTGGGAACCTCTGCCGAAAAATTACTGTCAACTAATGTATCACTAGAAACGGGTAAGCTAACAGATGGCCATCGTACAAGTTTTAGGTCAACTACATATCGGGTGATTTATACAAATACAGATACAACCACCTCCATAGCAGCTGGGATATACGAGAGATTCGCCGGAAACATAACGATGTTTTAATGACGTCACTATACGGACCAATACTGTCCAAGCAGACGACATCCCATTAAGAATGAACATAATTGCAAAGCTATTATTTGTCAAATTATAATGAGTTTAGTGTATATAAATGTAATGGCATTCAAAAGGGGATATGACCCAATTCTGATAACTAAAATCTTTTGCTTGTAAATACACTGGATAGGGGTTAATTAACAATTAGAGGAATCAGATTTTCAAATTGAAAACCCCCCGGAATGATATTAAAGACGGCATTTGTTCCCTCTTGAAACGCCGAACATACCGCGGTGTGTGCAGCTGAAGATACAATGGCGTCTTATTTTGTTTACAAGCGAAAGATTCCTTTATTTTTGTATCGCTGCATTTGTCATCAAAATAAAACCATGCGCGGGGTTTAGAGTGAGGCAATAGATTATACATTTAGCCGGTAGTGAAGTAAGAGAAAGAACTCAAGATAAGATGAAAACACAGGCACTGAAAATGTGTAAGATGTCATGGGACATCGTCTGCTTGTGCAAATCATGTCCATACTGTGATCTCACATTTCTCAGCAGCGTTCGGAGAGCTCTTTAGGTGCTATGCCGGGGCCGTATTTAAGAGTTTTGTAATTTATAACAATCACTACTTCGAATGTTTCCAAGCATTGAATTTTGATAACCTTGTCGAATCAAAGTTTTTAAACTTTGCAATAATGAAAATAAAGTTAGTTTTTAAAATCAATGAATATCTACTTTAAGTTACTTATACCATTTAGGCCATTCTAAACAAAGTTTGTCGACCTGACCGTATCTGTCAACCCATCTACCTCATGCATGACATTTCGTTGGTAGAAATTATGACTGGATATTACAAACCTACTACACTGTCAATTCAATTCAATTCATTAATGGTTTATTATGCAATTTCAAAATACATGCATCGTAATTGTCATTTTACATGAAAAGCAGCAGATTGCTGGATTGTTCATGTTTACATGTTGACATAATAAAGTGATAACTCGCATTTTTAAATATTGACACGTTAAAAAGATTGTTAAAAATACATTTAAAATTACATTACACATAAAGAATGACAAAATGAATTTGTATACTTTTGTTAAGAATGAATACATTGGATTTTAAGACTGGAGACGACTGAGGTGAAGACCAGTACTGTGTTTGAAATTTAACATGTAGTTAAAAAAGCATTTAATTATGGTTAATCAGATTGGTCAAATATGGTAAAGGGCTGTTTTTGAAGCGATTGGTTTTGCATTTGAAATTATGATATGTAGGAGCCTGACGTAATGATATTATAATTTGTTTGGGGAGGGGGGGGGGGGGGGAGGTAGCCAGTTCTGGCATGCTGGATGAATTGCTAAAGATTTTGCAAATTTTCTACACCGTACTAGTCTTTTTTCCTCAGGTGTACTTAAACTGCATACTTGACATGCATGTGAATATGACATAAAGTTAGAGCCTAAATTAATTTTGCAAACCCTTCGTTGTATTCGTTCGAGACTGTTTTTTTGTTCAGATGTGAGACCACTATGAAACACTGGTGCGCAAAATTCAAATACTGGTCGTATTTAACATGTGTAGATTAATACTAAATCATTTAAAGGTAAATTAAACTGCTTAAGTTTCCTCAACATATACATTTTTCTATTACATCTTTTCATTAGCTCATCAATATACATATTCCACTTCAGATAAGACTGGAAGATCTCTCCAAGAATTTTAGCACTATGCCTATGACACAACTCGGTATTGCTACTAAAGAGAATATCTGGGTCTGGTGGATTTTTCATGACACTAATTTGGAAGGTAAAACACTTTGAAGGATTTAGTGACATATTATTTATAATAGACCAAGATTGCACAGAAAAATGTACTGCTTGTAATTGCTAGACATGTAGTTTTCCGACATTGTACTAACGGAGGTGGTCGACATATTTGAAATACGGTATAGGAAGTTGCTCACATAAATCGTTAACCATAATTAAAAAGAGAATTGGCCCAATACGTGTACTTTGGGGAACACCAGCATGATTGGATTCAACATTTGATAAAACACCGTTATATTTTTTATTTTGTTTACGAGATTCTAAAAAAATGGAAATCCAATCCATTATCCAAGGCCTTATATCCATATGAACCATTTTTCTTATAAGAATATTGTGATCTAAGCGATCAAAAGCTTTACTAAAATTTGTACAAATAACTGTTGACACAGACTTTCTGTTTTGTGCATTTTTACGGTGAACTTTCTTCATCATTTGGAAAACAGAATTGTTTTGTCTGTTTCGTGGACCTTCGTTGGATATTTTAGTTACTTGGGTCATGGCTTTTGTGCTTACGGCCTATCATGGCTTCCCCTCTTTTTCCAACGACTTTTCACAACTTGGTTGTGGTCAGGGACTTGTCCTGAAATTGTCATCCATTTACTCATAAGATTTGACCCCTTAAAGTCATTGATGAAAAGTGAGGCAAGCTGAGAGTTGCTGTCAATTCAATTCAATTAAATTCGGGATTGGTTAATATCAGATGCCCCTGAGAAAATGAGGGACTTTTTTCTCTTAAATTAAAATTGACACATTGTTTTGAAGACAGAAAATGGTCTGTTCATTAAAAAAAAAAAAAAAAAAACTTGCCTTCTCTGACTTGCCATAGGCAGATATAAAGCATCAAAGCCGGGGGAAGCAGGGGTACTTTGCCCCAAATTTCAGGAGAACGAACTATGCCCTATTTAGAAATATAATCGTGCTCGTTTTCAAAGCTATCAGATGTCTCTACTCTAGACATGTAAACAAATGTGCCTTTTGTACACAAAAACATTGCACTTTTAAACTACAAGAACAATTTCTATTCAACTGCTAATAAACGCATTTTTCATCCCTTAAAGATTCTATGTCCCTTTTGCAGCCAACATCAAATTTTGTAGAACTTTGCAGGAATTATGAATATGTCTTAAATGTCCTATCTGTGAAATGTAAACGTTAACAGTGTCCTAATATTCAAACTATGCAAGGAAACCCGTTTACTTGCTAGAATTCACTCTCAGACACTACAGAGTGAGTCAGATTGTTTGAAGTATGAATATTTAATCATGGGTTTCATAATATGTCTTCATAGAGTTATTCTCCCAGTACATTTAGGTACCATTTTCATTTGAATCTCTACATGCATGACTGAACATCAGACAATCTTTACAAGAGTGCTAGATCTCACTTGCGCCAAGTTAATGGGTGAGGAATAAAACAGTGCATATTGAACAAAGACAGTCAGACAGACAGACACACACACACACACACACACACACAGACACACACGTACACGTACACACACACGCACACACCACACAAATGCACACACACACGCACCCACACACGACGGTAACAATTGTTTCATAATTTCCCCTTTTCTGATTAAGCATTGACTTTTATCAAGATCGCTAAATGTTTAAGTGGCATTTCCCTGACAATTTTTTCCTTTAGTACACATTTACTACCACCATCATACCATCGTTATCATCATTGTCATCATCTTAATCTTCATCATCATTATTATCATCATGAAGTGCACATGAATCCAATGTGCTATCTCAATACGTAGGTACATTAACAATAGTTGGCTATGTCTTTTGTTGGTTAACAATGCAAATTTAAAATGAATGTCTGTGCTTTGGTTGCACTTGCCTACAAAAGGGCTTGCCTGATTTGGCAGCAGTCACTTGAGCCTTTTTATATTAGTAAAAGTACACAAATTATGGTTCTTTGTTCAAAACACTAATTTATTCCTCACCCAGTAACTTGGCGCAAGTGAGATCTGGCAGTCTTCTAAAGATTGTCTGATGTTCAGTCATGCATGCAGAGATTCAAATGAAAATGATACCTTAAAGGGATAGTTGAGTTTTGTTTTCAGACCGCAAATGCCTACAAAGTGCATGGTTATTGCTCTTATTCTTATCTATGACATTTAAAGTGCCCTTTTAGAACCTAAAATTGCTATGAAGGTAATTTTAGACCCCAAAATGTGTGAAATTTAGCCAATACGATCATACCGATTCAGTTCCACTTTCAATAAAACACGGTGACCGTTAATTAATTGTTTAATTAAAAATAACAATACATGAGCCGGCTAATTGTGGGTAATATAAGCAACACGAAAATGCCAACAAAAAAGTCAACTTCGGCATTGGCTGAATTAACGACGTAAAAGGCGTTATTTCGTTTTTTTTTCAACAGTTTTTTCAAATTTTTCAAAATATCTAATATTTGTGGTGGTACACAAGTATTAGAAATCGTTATATTTCTGCCGTCTCTGAACCGATTTTGATCAAACAAAGATGATTTTGTCATTGAAATATTACGTTCTTTCAAATTTGACACTCAGTTTTTCATTATCTCACAAACAAATATTTTGTGTAGCGCCCTCTGCAACAAAACTCAACTATCCCTTTAATGTACTGGGAGGATAACTCTATCAAGACATATCATAAATCCCATGATTAAATGTTCAAACTTCAAACAATACAACTTTTAAAAAGTGGGACATTTTTTTCTGACTCACTCTGTATTGAGTGACTGAATAGCTATTTTCTTCTTTGGTAATAACATAAAATGAGCCGTAAAGGGTACATGAGCATTTGTCTACATTAATAACCCACTTCTTGTAATGGCCAAAATTAAACTGATAGAATCTTTGCGCAGCACAAAACGTACGACAATTCGGTACAATCAGATTACTGTATTGCTATTACTTAAGTCGATTCGACAACTAATAGTCCTTACTTTCCCACTTAAAGACGTTTTCAAGCCCACCCCCTTTTTTTAGGGAAGTTCTAAAGTAGTATTATCTTTCAAATGCCGTTGGAACTTAACCTTTTCATTTTTGGGCTTGCAAATTGGACATAGTACTGTTAAACCTCGGGCACTTTTGAACTTTATACAATATCAAGGTAACTAACTGTTCTGCATTTATAGTTACTCTTATTTAGTAATATTAAAATTTCTTTTTTTTTTCATTATGACATTTGGCTTAAAACCCCGTCAGGTTCGGTTATTGCATCTGATAATGAGAAATAAGCGGTCGCAAGGTGACCTAACATATCTTGAAGTTTTAAGATCGCTCTCTTCGTTCGCTTACAAATTAATGTATTCAGACCATCGCATACAATAGCAAAGTATTGTGCTGAAGCGGTATATCAGACCACGTAAAGAGAAATTCTTGAAGATCATCCTTGATAATACATCAATTTATAATGTAGGGGTATATAGACATATCTAGAGATTGTAATTTTTCGCTTTGCGGTTACCCTTTGTAGTTGCCCCCTTTTTTTCCTTCCAGAAAATGGTCTCTTTTGCTGGTGCATTCCCACTTTGAAAGACACTTCGCCGCCCCTGCTAGCGTGTGAATTAAATGAATATTGTTTCAATAGTCACCAGGTTCATGAGTCTATTTAAAGCTCGCCATGGCCACCTTCAATATTAAGGTACTATCGAGCTGATCGAAAATGGAAACAAATGTCTATTGCCTTGGCGGCTGCGCACCGAGGAATCCAATATCTACCCCCTCCCCAAGATCTTATAGGCTTAATGCAAGACAACATTATTACTATTCGAGGAAATGAAAGGCTACTGAAAACCTAAAGGAAAGATGTTGATCAGATTGCATTATAACTTCTTTCTTGAAGGAACGTGCATACAGTAAATCTATGGCCCCAAAATAATACCATGACAGGTATTAAAGGTGTGCTTCTCCCCAATTTGAAAATAAACATTGTCTTGTCTTGAAGATTATGCACAAAAAGGCCTCGACGTGCAGACCATTTTGCACCCCCTGCACTTTGATTCAGAGTAGACGAGCTTAGGTGACGAATAATGAGGACAATTATGAAGAAGAGTGTGAGAGAATACGAAATATTATGGCTTCATATTTCCGCACCCGTATTCAAATAATTTTATTTTTGTATACCTGGGCCAGGTTTCATAAAATCTGTTCAATAACAAGTCACAATAAATGTTATAAACTACTGAAATCGTGGCATTTGGTTGGCTTAGAGCCAGTTTGTCAGAGAATTTTAGAATCTGTTATTAATAACAAGCTTGGTTAATTAATAATTAGTGAACACAAATTACGCATTTCATCAAAATTGACAAGTATTGATACATAGGCCTACTCTCACGTGCTCGAAAATGAAATTAACGTACTGTAAATTGATATCATATCCAGTGTAAACCTTGTGCCCATACCCTAGCCCTACAAGACCAATTACAGGATAATTACAGGATAATGAACAAACAATCACGAAAACATAATCTGTTTTCAGACAATGCCGGATTTTTGTCGAAAACTACTTTTTTTTTTTTTTTTTTTTTTACTAATGTAGGATATTTCTTTTGTTGTACATGTCATTCATGTGCACATAGAATACATAGTAGACAGTGATAGATCAACATTTAAATTTCCCCGAAAATCTCGGCCTATAAACATTGATAAACAGATAAATTCGTAACCGGTGTACGTTTGTTCCATGTTACTTACCCCCAACTGCAATGTGGATGAGGGATGTCATCCAAAGAATGAGGAGAAGCTGGGCAACTGAGTGGGTTTTTCCGAAACACTTCTTCATTTTCTTTCCGTTCGTGCCACTGGGGTTCAAATGAAAAGAAAAACGATGATGTAATACGATACAACTATTTATAATTATTAAAATAATGATTATGATAATAATAAGGATTATAATATTAATAAAAATCAGAGTTATATAGCACATTTCCCAGAGGATATAAGGCACTGTTCCTTAGTCACTCAAAAAAATAAGGAGAATACGTTGTAGAGGTATAATATTTTCAAACGTTTTGTGTAGAAATCTAGTGAAGTGTTAATTCTTAGAAACGCAGCGATTTTATTCCATAGGCGTAGGGCAACGGATAGAAAAGCTTTGAATCTAGCCTGTCTAGTATTTAATTAGAACATCAGCAGCAAATAATGATTTCATATGGGAAGATTTTCTTAAACTTAAAGGGGAAGATTGGCCTGATGTCACTAAAAATAGAGAGTTTCGAGCAGAAATCGACGTGTTCTCATAATGAAAGCAGAGACGTATAACATGTCTCTGGTGAAAGATTGAGCAAATTCCGATTAAAGTCTGTTTTAAGTTATGCCATTCTAATAATGGGATCGATTAAATAAAAATAGGCAACTCTGCGACGTACCTTGCAAGTTTCCCTCCTATTTGCTAGTTGTATACTGAAAACTTCATAACATTCACTCATTTCTAAAAAGAGTTGTAATCATACATGCTCCCGAGATATAATCATTGCACATAATGTGCTTTGACGATTCTGTATGAAACAATGAAATTGAAATTTCAGAATGAAGCAAATGGGAGAGGACCTCAAAATGGTAAGTCAACAAGTTGCCAATTAAAGACTTTTTGGTTTGATCGGATTTTGCTCAAACCTTACCTGATCTTTTACTCTCATTTTCCGTTGTTATTGAAACAGTTCAAATCAAGGTGGATTTCCCCTTTTTTTAAACCATTTCTCCTTTAACATTCTGAGAGGGCTGTCCAGTGTTAACTAAAAATAGAAACATTTTGTTTAAACACTTAAACCAAAAATATAGTTTTATAACCTGTCTTTCCACACTCAGCATTTCACCCCCTCACTATCCCCACTCCTGGATTTTCAATTAAATTCTAAATTTTAAATTCTAAATTTGGTAAGAGAATAGACCCATGAAGACAAAACATAATAGGCCATAAACAATGTACCTTAATGGTTCTTTGAAGATATACCTGATGGAACAATGCAATTAATACGGAAGAAAGTGGCGGTGGTAAACACAAATCATGCTTTATCTTTCTCTTCTCTTTATTTTCTTCCTTTTTGTATGTTCCCCTTTCCTTTTTTCTTATTTTCTTTTTCTTTGGTGGTGGAAAAGATTAGGGGGAGCAGCCTCAAGCCCCCCCCCCCTCTCCGCAGAACGCCAGTGAACAAAAATAAGCGATTGTTACAGAACGTATATTGAAGAAAAAAAATGATGCTGCTTAACAAACAAAAATCAATTTGACAGCTAGGTTCAAATGATAGTCTGTAAAATGAAATGGTTTAATGGTTTAAACTATTATGTTTTGGAAGTGGAGGACTGTGCAAATGCTTTCGTGGTTGACAAGCCTAAAGTTTACTCGAAGTTTTCAAACACGGCCGATCGATCTTATGATTAAATTTCAATCCATTTCGTTTATTTTAATTTTTTACACATTAAATAAGAAAATAAAATATTTTGACATGCTCAGGGCATCGTTGGTATTTACTTTCAACAAACTAACAGTTAAGAAATGTTTAAGGTGACTTTAGATCAACACGGGCTGTCGTTGGTTCTCAATTGCGTGCCGTGAGGACGCAGTTAGTCTCAAGATTCCGTTTCCTTGTCCTTAGAAAGTCCTTGCTGAGCTCGTAGATTAAAACGTCTAACACTCTATGTTTTGGTTCCATGTTAGCCCGCGAATTTGATATTAGTTCGCTCTTTTAAACTTGATGGTTTCTAAAACGGATAAGTTTAAAACAACTACAATTATGTGTGAACATTTTCATTTATCGACGCTTGTAATGACGTGCGCACATACAATGAAAGCAACCATTCATGACAAGTACAATTAAAAGACTCTTCGCGTCTATAAAACTCTTCACTGTATATACACTAGATTAGGGGAATATTAAACATGTAATCTAATTGACGAAAAAGAATATAATTAAGATACAACCAAACCGAATTCATTTATAGTAATATCGTTAACACTTAATGCCACGAATAACAAATAAGTCATTATATACATGTGTAGATCAAATAATATTATCACAAAAGGTACAGCATGCCTACCCATGAAACAATATGGGACCTCTGTTTTTTCTTCTTTATTTCAATTCAAAAACCATAACAGGATGCAGATAAGGGGACAAGTAATTTGGTTTAATGGATTATTGTAGAAACAAACGTTTTGGACAAACAAGCAGTTTACTTAGTCGAACATTTTATTTACCCAAGCACATTGGGAATCACCTAGGCTTATGGAAGCGAATGTGTGTACAATGATATATAAATAATAAAGCAATAAACCAGACTGTCTAATCCAACACTTATTATTGGGATTTTTGTTCGATTTGAAAACGATATGGGAGCACTGAGGTATATTGGAGAAGGTTCTTGACTCTCATATGAGAGGTTCTGGGTTCGATGCTCGCTAGGTGCCTACATCCTTCGACAAGATGGTTTGCCAAAGTTCGTCCGTTTCTAAATCCTGTTATTGCATGACCATGAGGAATCCATGTTTAAAATACTGATATGGCTACCATGTATACTTAAGACCCAATTATCATAATTGATTTCATTTAACTTTAGATGTAAGTATGTAATGTTTCGAATCGGGGTCCGTCTAAATCATCATGCGAACACACATAGCTGACGAACTAAGTACCGTTAGACCGAATCACATCTCTTTTGCTGCCGTCTTCATTTCCCACTGCTTTCAATATTCAACACAATTTATGGATAAGCCTCACTCCTCAATCTGAGTGCCTTGTGAGATACCCTTTCTTTTCGGATCCAAATTGATCAGCTATGCAGACCAACCAGTGCACATTAACAGTGGATGCCAAATGTATGTAATAACAAAAATATCGTGACGCACAGTTGCATAAATCACTTCTAAATATGTACATATCATTGGTAATGTTTGCACTACGCTAGAATTGAAAGCCTGGTTTCGAAATGGGTAATTTTCTACCATATATGGGGATTTGATTTTTTGCTTTTCTTACAAGGTAAAATTGTTATATTGTAATAAACTTGGATGTATACAGTATACACGTTACTCTATGGAGAAAAGATTCATAAACATAATACGGATAAATTAGGCAAGCTATCTTATTTAGCACTTGATAGTTTATTATTATTATTATTATTATTATTTATTCGACCATTCATATATAAAAAGCACAAATACAATACAGCATAGCAAGAGACAAGTACATAATAAGGATTAACAAACAAAGAGATAAGAGAGCAGCATGTGGGTCAGGGTGCACAAAAGTGAAGTTCATCACTGTTGCCCGGAGTTACAGCCCAGACAATGAGCAACTTGGTCTACATGTACTCCTGTTGGGGGCAAAGAGCATTATTAGTGTATTAATAAGTACATGTATTTTCAAGTGGCAGATATACATGTAACCTTTATCAGGGTTTAGGCTTAGCTATACCACCGTGAACTAACTAGGTATAGATAGCGCACATTTGAGGAACCAAATGTCATCTTCTTCGTTCTGTGGAAAGAAGTCACAATTCTGTAACAAACCAAAATCTTGTCATTTTAAAGTCAGTTGATTACTTTGACTGTAAGAATTGATTATTTTTGTTAAATGATTTTTGTACAGAATGAAAATAAATCTTCAGGAATAAAAAAATAAAAATAAAAAAAGTTGAAGTTACGCGCTCCATTAAGGGTAATACAAGGTTATGATAATATTTCAACAGGATAGGATTTAAAAAAAATTGCATTACCATTGTGACACCTAGTGTTACAATAAGCAACCTAGAACAATTTGGGCTCTAAAACGATAAGGATTTCGAGAAATTAAAATATCAAATTTATCGGTGCTCCCGATAGATTTCAAATAGCTTCTACGGCCATGAAATTGTAGCTGCGACCATGAAAATCTCGGAATATCCAGTTCTGGGCCCCGTCTTTACATATCAATCGCAAATTATTTGCGATTTATATCAATCGCAACTATGCACATGTATAATTTCGACACGGTAATAGATCAGAAAATCGGTCGATTTTAGTCAGGAAACATTGTTTTGAAGCTAAAGTAATATCAATATTGAGAGGCAGCTAAACAACATAAAGAGTTTATTATTTACAATTTTATCACTTTAGACTCGATTTCAACCGCGACAACGATCGTTGAATATTAAAGGATCGCATATGGTTCCAACAATTCATGACCCCATACCAAAACTTGTATTACCTTTAATCAACGGTGGAGAAAGTTCAAACAAGATGAATACGGACCGACTAAAATGTCTTTTAAATGTCATTGCTGATTTGATTAATGTTTTCCCACCCCTAGCTATCCTCTTTATAACGTTCTTAGTCGATATAATATAAAATATATATTTCTCGAGTAGTCAGCTTCTAATTCAATGAGCTACTCTGAAGAAATTGTGCTACTTTTGATCAGACTGTATTTTACCCTGCATTTCTGAGGATGTATTTTCTGACATGTCTGGGGGTTTTCCTACACCCAGGCATTATACATTTTGATGGCAAATTCAGGTGGAGACAATTGAGAGCATTTCGTTTAAATATCAATATTTTAAATATAGCCCACACATAAACAAACACACACACAAAAACAAACACCATCGCACTTGAATACTTCACCCTCTTAGTGTTTTTTTTTTGTTTCATGATGTGAAACGGGCCTACCCACATCTCTTCCAACACACACAAGCACGACAAACGATAACAGCCTAGATGGCAATACAGATTTTCATACAAAAACTACTTTGAGAGCATCGAAACTGGAATTTGTTTTCTTTATGAGACATGTGTCAAGATCAATCACCTTGACGTTTCATAGTTCCTCTTCTTTTTACTTCATTTTACCTTGTGGGAATGAACCGTGAAAACCTCTATACTGCTTTTCAAGCACGTTTGGAAAAGAGGAAGAGGACAACATAAAAACAGTCCTCATTTCCACCTCGAGTTCCTTTTAAAGTAGATATTCATTGATTTTAAAAACTAACTTTATTTTCATTACTGCAAAGTTAAAGCTTTGATTCGACAAGGTTATCCAAATTCAAAGCTTGGAAACATTCGAAGTAATGATTATTATAAATTACAAAACGCTTAAATACAGCCCCGGCATAGCACCTGAAGAACTCTCCGAACGCTGCTGAGATGTGTGAGATCACAGTATGGACATGACTTGCACAAGCAGACGATGTCCCATGACATTTCACACATTTACAGTGCCAGTGTTTTCATCTTCTCTTGAGTTTTTCCTCTTACTTCACTACCATCAGGCTAAATGTATAATCTATTGCCTCACTCTAAACCCCGCACTTGGTTTTATTTTGATGACAAATGCAGCGATACAAAAATAAAGGAATCTGTCGCTTGTAAACAAAATAAGACGCCATTGTATATTCAGCTGCACACACCGGTGTATGTTCGGCGTTTCAAGAGGGAACAAATGCCGTCCTTAAAGGTGAAACTCTAAGAAGATCACAAATATGTCAACTAATGTATCACTAGAAAATGGTAAGCTAACAGACGGCCATCGGATAAGCTTTAGGTCAACTACATATCGGGTGATTTATAAAAATACAAATACAACCACCTCCATAGCAGCTGGGATATATGAGAGATTCGCCGGAAAAAACAAACGATGTTTTAATGACGTCACTATATGGACCAACACTGCCCAAGCAGACGACATCCCTCACACAAGTTTATATGTATAAGCTACGTATAAAATGTATTAGTTTCAAAATAGATAAAAATGATGTTGTCGATATTTCTCAGATATACCGCCCCTTAAGCCAACTTAATTTTCAGAAAAACGAAACATCTTTGGAATCATTCTTTTGTGATTTGGTTTTATGCCTCCGCCCACCGAAGATATTATGTTTTCTGGTTGTCCGTCCGTCCGTCCCACTTTCTCCGTTATCGCGATATCTCACGAACAGCTTGACATATGAACTTCGAACTTGATGCTGGTATGTATTATATTATGCATACAAAATGTATTGGTTTTTGATTGGTTGAGAGCTCTTCATGTGACCAGAAATATTTTAACCATTTTAAGTTGCTCTGAAAAAGGATTTTTTGGGAGTTGAAAAGAAAAATCGATAGTTTTCGTTTCAATTTTAAAATTTAATTTAATTCCATACATTTATTTATTAAAATATTCTAACTTTTTTTGTTGTAATTAGATAAAATTCAATTTTTTGATAATATTTTGTTGGATGCAGGATACAAAACAATTATGCCATGCCTTCTTTTCGAGGAACTGGTCAAAACTGGGCCTCGGTGACTCAAATAGAACTATTGGAGTCACCTCTTGCCCATAATTTTAACCAGAACCTCTCAAGACAGTGAATATTTGTATATTACCATAGGAAGACAATCTGACTAGGTTTAAGGGTAACTACGTCAAAGGTCACAAAGGTCAATTGATGATATTTGAGGAAAAGGCCTCATTTTCGTGATATCTCAATAACCAATAGAGAAATGAGTCTGAAACTTTTTGATAATATGTATCATCATAGAAAGACGATCTGATGACATTTTTAGGTTTAATAGTTCAAAGATAAAGGGCCATAGAGGTCAACTTATGAAATTCCAACTATTATCCTCGTTATCGCAAAGTCTCAAGAAACACCAGAGGTATGGGATTCGATGTTGGCGATAGTATGATTCATCATTGGAAGACAATCTGATTAGATTTTTGGTAAGTAGGTCAATGTTTAAAGGTCATAGAGGTCAATTCGAATTCCAAAATATAAGTATGAGTTTTCCCGTACCACAATAACATTTAGTGGTCCAAAATTGTGGAATAGTCTTGGATCCGAAATAAAGAATCGCCCTTCCTTATCCAGTCTAAAAAAATATATAAATCTAATCTTATCAAATCATACACAATCTGAGTCTTTAAGCGGTACGTTTGCCTTGTTTTCTCTATTTTTCCTGTTGTACCACTTAAAATATATGTAATTACTCAGTTTTACTTTGTATTGTGAATGTTTGTAATTGTGATTTTTATCAAATGTGCAAATATGATGATTTGAATTAAATTGAATTTCTAAAATTGCATGTTTAATCCTTGTTATCGCGATAATATTATAATATTCCGCTTTTGTATAGCGCTTAATACATCGACTATTAAAGTCTCTAAGCACTTTACATAAATATTATTACCCTGGTCATCGGATTAAGGCTGGTCCGCACACAATGTATGCACATCATCCACTCCCTGTGGAGCATTCCAGCTAGTCACCTTTTAACGGGCCCGCACATGCTAATCAACATAATAACACCTGGGTGGAGAGTGGCAAATGTAGATTAACGTCTTGCCAAAGGGCGTATAGTGCCGGGCTGGGATTTGAGCCCCATACATCGTGATCTGCAATCGGGTGACTTATCCACTAGACCACTACACCTCTTCATCAAAGGAACTATTAGAGGTATAAGCCTCGAACCTGGATGGTTGTCGTTGGGGGTAGCTTACTGGGGGGGGGGGGGGAGTTGTCCGGGGGGGCAGTTGTTCCAGGGGGGTAGTCGTCCTAGAGGGTGGTTGCCCTAGGGGGTAGTTGTCCTGGGGGGTAGTTGACTGGGGATGGTTATTCGGGGGTGGATGTCCAGGGGGTTGGTGTCCTAGAACCGTCACGAGTAATTCTATCCATTTCGTATACTGAATTGAGGCTGGAGGCATTTAGGAGACGCTCTTGTTAATCTATTTACCAAACTTGATGTAACAGCAGATAAATATATTATAGGGTTTAACCATATTCGTATACAAGGCGGGGGACTAGGGGCTGCAGTATTCTGTAAATACAGTGTTCGCCTTGATCACCAAACGTTCGCCAGCTATCCAAAAAACTGTGAAAATATTAGATTGTTCAAAAACCTTAGGCAAACATGACTTTTCCTAAAAAATGGTCTGCAAATATACACCACTGTCATTAGCTATTCCTTATTTAACTGGACTGCAGACGGTCTTTTTATTCGACAACTATTATCCAATTATTCCCCCTCCAACCGCCCCACTCCCATCTCCAGAACGTAATGAATAGTCGGAGAATAATTATAGAGTAGTTTGCGAACTCACCAAACGGTTGGGCAAAACTAGCAGAATAGTTACACATTAGTTGAGGAATTGTGTAATCAATTTCTTAATTCTGGAAATCCACTTTCAAATGTAGCAGGGTACTGCCCTCTCTTTCTTTTCTTTTTTGTATAGATGATTGAAATTCACATTTACTTATTTCTCACTGACAATGTGACAAATAATAAACAAAAAGAACAGTATACAGGAATCAGTACATAAATTCAAAAGCATAAGGAGTCGAAAAACACAGAAAGTATAATTTATGCTTTTGTTAAAAAACGCCGATTACACGTATGGACAAGTTATTGTAGAAACTGAGAAGAGAGTTATGAATACCAGGTTAGGTTCAGTTGAATTACATGTTATTGCGTCCATTGCTTCGAACCTTCTATACTAAGAGGTGTTTGCAATGGCACCAAACAGTGTACTAGAATGTTATTAACAATAAGCAACATATATTAAGCAACAAAAAACTGTCCCGAGGAGTATATAATAGGCCCTACCTGAAAATGTTCAATATACGCAACATGGTTTCTTCTTCAGAAAGGTAACTGACATTGAATGATATGTAGTATAATCTTCTGCAAAAAGGTAACAGCGCCAAATGCAAAACGTAAATACGAGTAAGGGGATAAGCGGGTAGTTAAACACATTTTTTTCTTTCGAAAAATAACTTTACATAGTAGGCGACTTCTGCAAGCTAACGGTAGAATGTTCCACAAATTCGGACCAAATAGGGTAGGCTCCAATGAAGGGATTAGATCTCACGAGAATATTTATCTTGGACTATTTACAGACTGTTCTAGAGCTATTCTTTAGTTTATTGTCAATTTTTCACCAGACAGTGTAATGGTTGCTACACATTTGCCACATTCGGCGTAATGTCGCTGGCTGTTATTTAATTGTGTTTTTCTTTAATTTTGCTTCAGTTTTTCGCCTGATGTTCATAAAAATGTCGCTACTAAAAATGCAACTTTATATAAATTATAATAATTTGGACTCTCATTGAATTGCAAATACCTTTCAGATAGTGTAGGGTCGTCAAAAAAGTATTTGTGACAAATCGCGGTTCGCCGCTAATCCCGCTATCGCCAATCTTTTGCCGCTCAGTAACATACAATGTGAAGTATCCTCATACTTTGAAAGTGGGCTAATTGCCTGAATATCGTCATATTCGGGTAGAAAAATACCCGAATGTATGATTCTTGTATCCTGTCTAGTACATCTGGATGATGAAATAGTATTTAACCATTACCCTTCGTTCGTTCTAAAACAATTGGATACAGGATGGTTGATGTTATAGCAAGAGGACTCAGGCCCGCTGAGGATGAAAACAAATGCGCACGTATTCCTTTTAGGCTGAACCAAAAGTTTCCATATGCATGAAATTATCATGGTGACTTGAACTCAGTTGTGATATCTTACCTTTACTCTGTGAAGGAAAAGCAGCTTATAAATGATGTAAACTAAACTTCCACGCAGCTATCCATCATGTTTCTATATGGCAGATAGTAACTTATACAGCAAGCGCAGTTCTGAAAACACGACCGAACTGTTCTCGAATCAGGCGACGAGGAGAGTGATATGTAGGTGTCAACGCTTTGCTTAGATGTATGGTTTGCACGCATGGTGCACAAGCTCAAAACATCTTAGCACATGTACTACGGCGTTCAAACAGAGGAAACTTATCGAATAAGGTACAAAAGAAGCCCAATTCCATTCTTGGTCGATCTATTGAATGATATGTAACTATATGATTATCAGACATAGTTACACTTTCGGCTTTTCACTTCTTAATATATTTGAATTTTTACCAGTTTGTAAAATGATATTACCCTTTTTAATGAACTCTGTCCAGTTAATTGACAAATTATTGCTGTATCAGTCGTGACTGCTTAACTTCTTCTCCTCTTCTATTCTCTCTTCTGTTTCTAGCTCTCCCTCTCTCTCTCTCTCTCTCCTCCTCTCTCTCCTATTCTCTATCTTTCTTTTTGAAGATGGTGGTGGTTATTTTACCTGACTGCTAAGAAAGCATAAATGCTTGTAAGTAATCAACCAGATGGCCGACGGCTTTAGATCCTCTCCGAGGAACCTGGTAATGAGGGTTAATGCCTCACCAAAGGGCACTATCGCATCGCCTTCGTTTCGAACCTGGGTCATCGGATTGCGAGACCACTGCTCTCCCGACTGAGCTTTTGCGCCCCCTCAATTTCCCCTTCTCTCCTATTCTCCCTTATTGTATCCGTCACTCTCTATTTGTCTCTATTGTAACAATTTGAAATAGCTGGCCCTGTTTACAAACCGATCAGCACATGATCCGTATAAAACCCATGTATATTAAAAGTATGTGTATATTTTGCTATTTTAAATCTTAAATTATTTTCTGTCAAATTGAAGTAAATTTCGAATGTATCACTGTTTTTTACGGATCTTTTTAATCTGTTAAAATCACGCAATTATTCACTTTTACAATCTATTGCAACTATTTCAATAGCCGGTCTGGTTAGAAATAAACACGACCTAATAACAATCATCAATGAATATCGGAGAGGAAATATTATTGCATGTACATATTTATATACACTGTTGGTCATAATGGTGGAATAATTATTTCTATGCCAATTTATGGAATGATTTTGACAATGATTTATCCCTAATAGATCTAGAAAATAGAATACATTCTCAGATTGTATTGAATAATAATCTGTGAGTGTTTGTTTTACGTGACTGCTAAAGCATGTGTGTGCTACTATGCTAATCAACTAGGGGACCTAGGTCCTTAAGTCATTACTGACAGTAATGAGGATTAATGCCTCATAAAAGGGCATTAATATAGCACATCGACTCGGTTTTGATCCTGGGGGCTCACAGTAACGAGGTCATTGATTAACCAATGAATCATACACGTGCGGATGACTTCTTTATTCATTGATCTTAATATTTAATCTTGGTTGTCCACGTTGACAGTCTGCAGACCCTTGAATGATGGGACAGCTACGTATGTGACGAGGGTGTAGAGCTTGTGAGGGGAATCCTCATCCTCGTTCCTCTTCCTGGCAATCATGACTGGACGCAGCGGGGGCTAGGGTACGTCGCCGCCCCCACAAATACAAAAAAACCAAAGAAAATGCAATACATTATCAATAATTCATTGCAATTTGCCCGGACCCCCAACATAAACACATCCTCCATGTGGGCATGCCTTAAATTATAATGCATGGCCCTATAGAGGATTTTTTCCTGTTGGGGATCGGGGGAAAATGCAATGGGTTATTGATAATTGATTGCATTTTTTTCTCTTGTTTGTATTTGTTGGGGCGGCGACGTACCCTAGCCTCCGCTGCGTCCAGTCATGAATATACAAATATATGTTTTGGTTAATAACAACGTCAATAATAGCCTATAATTACTGCGGGTTTGCTGCTCTATCGGTCCCATGTCCATGGGTGATCGAGCTGTAGGCATGTGTGGACTTCCCGCGGTAAGAGGACTATTTCCGTGCGTTTCGAGGATCAACTATGGCATCGACAGAGTAGCAAGGCCACACTGATTAAGGGCTACATTAACAGGGAAATTGAAAGAAAACACACAAGGAAATGAAAATGACGGAAAAGACTGATTAAAAATAGGAGGGGAAAGAGGAAGAGTAAGGAGGAGAAGTGGAAATTAATGTAAAGCAATTGCATAACATTTACAGTCATGGCCGTCCAGAGGATTTTTTTTTACGTTGGGGACCGGGGTAAAATGTAATAAATTATTAAAAAATTATTGCATTTTCTGTTTTTTTATTTATGGAAACTGCCCCCTACCCTAGCCCCCGCTGCGTACAGTCATGGTTCAGTGACATAGCAATAGCCTCATAACTGTGAGGCCCCATGATCAAAACCGTGTCGATGCGCTATATTAGTGCCCTTTTGTGGGGCATTAATCGTCATAACTGTCATTTATGACTTGAGGGCGTATGTCCCCTAGTTGATAAGCATAGTAGCATACACATGCTTTAGCAGTCACGCAAAACACACATTGGCAAATTATTATTCAATAAAATCTGAGAATGTATACTATTATCTAGATCTATTATTTTTAAATTATTTTAAAAATAATTCCATAAATTGGGGTAAAACTATAATATTCCACCTTTATGAGCGACAGTGTAATACAGTATGATTATGTTCTTATATGACCCACTACCTGTCTCTTGTTGCAACCCTTACGATTATTACTTTTATTATTATTATAATTATTATCATTATTATTTATTTGGCACTTTAAAAAAAAAAAAAAAATCAGGAAACAATATTCAATGTACATGTACATAGGTCATAATGAATACATACAATAATTTGAGACTTGCGCATCCGACCAGGTGGCCAGGGTAAGGAACAGGTCAACTTAATGTCCATGCCTCACAGGCATTCCTTCCCACACCCGATTAGGTGCACACACATCTTGACATAAAGTGTGAATACAACATAGAATAAAATCACACATTTATTTTTAAAAATGTGACAGAAGTACAAACAGCTTCACTGCAGCATAAAATAATGCCAGATAGATAGATGGAAAATAAAGAGAAGACAGAAGAGAAATTAGATAAGTAATACCAGACAAAGAGTAGGGGAGGGAAAACAGGAGAGAGAGAGAGAGAGAGGGGAGAATAGGGAGACTGCAAACAAAAAAGTTCCGGATCATGACTGTGATGTTATGTGCATACAATTGTGTTGTAGGTTAAAAATACTATATATTAGCATTTAAAATTTGCTGAATTACGGCACTTGAGTTGTCAGTAATCAATACAAAATAAAGCCATACAATATATCAATGTATACGTGTGCACAGATATTGATTATAATCAATTTCACGAATAGCAAACTTAATATAGGTGTATAAAGTAATCATTTTAAAACATATTTCTCTAAGTTCTTCGGGTCCTAGAAGGCTTGAAGTTATTTTCAGAATTTCTTTCTTGAGGATACGTAGAAAATGTTCAATATTTCCTGAGACAAGCTCAATCCTGGATTGAGAAGGCAAGCCTTCCCAGACTATTGGAAACCCATGAGCCGTAGTCTGATGGAATCTCTCCGTTCTTGCCTTCACATAAACAAATCTAACATCCTCCTCTGAGTGCCGGACACGTATTACAATACTAGGGACTTTTAGATTTGCACGAAGACAATGTGGATTGCTACGATCGACGTCCTTTTAATGCACTGCCTTGAATGGACGTCACACGTATCAGTCCACGCAAATCTAAAAGTCCCTTTTATCTCCAACTGCTTCGCAGCTTATCAAGCCATACAAGAATTTAACAAAGAATGAAACCATCGAGAAAATCCTCCTAGATTTCAAAGTGTACCATTTCAAATGGTCAAGACGCTGGTTATATGGCACGTAGAGGTGTTGTGGTCGAGTGGATACGTCGCCGGCCTGTCGATCACAAGGTCCATGGTTCGAGTCCCCCCCCCCCGCCGCACTAATGTCCTTGGGCAAGACATTGATCTACATTTGACATTGATCTACATATCCCACACTC
This sequence comes from Strongylocentrotus purpuratus, assembly GCF_000002235.5. Lineage (NCBI taxonomy): Eukaryota > Metazoa > Echinodermata > Echinoidea > Camarodonta > Strongylocentrotidae > Strongylocentrotus > Strongylocentrotus purpuratus. The sequence continues at coordinate 31,779,063 of NW_022145601.1, read as the reverse complement.
CACCCAGGTGAAGTAAATAGGTACCTGGTAGGAGTTTATTCCTTGAAATGCTAGAGCGCCGTATGGCAGCCGTGCTAAAGCCAGGGTAATAATCGGGAGCGCCAGGAGGGTCAAATCTGACTGACATGAGCGCTATACAAGAACCCATTATTAATATTATTATTATTATCTCTTGTCGTCGCTGTCTAAGTATCACTCGCGTTGAATATGTTCCAGCATATTTATATATACTCTATTTATTCTAAACACATGTGAAAATGACTACTTCCACCACTATCAATGCGTATCAGGACAATACCCCCTGGACAATCCAACCCCGCAAATTAGCAGCGGGACATGAACCCCCCGGAATTTTACCAATAGGACAATAACCCCCGGAAAATTACTCCCTAAGACAACTTACCCTGGACAGTTGTCCTAGGGGTAATAATAATATTATCCAGGGGGTAAATGTCCTAAGGGGATACTTATCCTGGGTGGATTGTCAAGGGGGGGGGGGGGGATTATTCTAAGGCAGTTATTGTCCATGGTGTAATTGTCATAGGAGGGTTTTTCGAGCTATTTCATTTAATTATTTAGAATATCAGGGAGTTTCATTTGAAAAGAATTCCCTTTCAGTGCACAATCGTTTTCTGACGCACTGGCTGCCCACGTAGCCAAACAAAATTAAAAGCCTAGCAATTGAATGTTTAACAGTTTTCTCTTTCAAGCCAGGAGAACAATTATGCATGACCCAATGCTTTCCTTCCACAGAAGAGGAATAATAGAATAACAACTAAAAGAGTCGAATCAATAAAGGGGGAAAGCCAAATTTTTTCCCACTAATATGAGGGAGGCTTAGCGTGGGATTAAAACAAATATATCAAGTTGAATAGGCCGTCATCCGAATAGTTCGTTTGTTTAGTTCAGTTCAATACGGTTTATTTCATACTGCATATTTCACGAGTAATTTTTGCCATCGGCATCGCGCATCGTTTAGCAAAATGTACACAACTTATAGTACAGTGGCATGGTCGTCAGCTAACACAAAATCAGATTCCAAGTCGACAACTGAAATTAAAATATTGTTTATTGGGTAATATGGATACACTGCTAGGTTAATTTGGGTTAATCCTTCCCCAACTTCACAATGACTGTGCCTGGGCCTTATGGACTTAATATTGGATTTAAAAAACGATTCAGAAAGTCGTATTATGGGCTTCTTTTTAGTTCAAGTTCACGTAGATCAAGATCTATGAATATATTCTTATGCACTAACATCCAAGATGAAGAAAGAATCCAGATGTTATCTTAATATACATACATGTATGTACTCTTAATTTATCTGAGATATTGATGTACTAATTTATTTATTTAACACTGTCGATTGCAGCCACTGGCTAAAATGGGCCTATATTTATAACAAATAATAAGGATTTGGCAATATGAAACAGCTCATCAAATGCAAATGAATAATAGTGTAAGCCTAAATCCATAAAGAGAGAGAGAGAGAGAGAGAGAGAGATGGAAGGGAGAGAGAAGGGGAGGAGAGAGAGGGGGAGGGGAGAGTAATCGATTTTGATCGATAATTATATCTCTATATACTTTAGATTAGGCCTAGGTTGATTTAATTAGCTTTATAAGGGAATTTCGAAATGCCATTTAAAAAAAGAAAGATGTGCTATCAAACAAACAGCAATTCGATCTCCCAGTCGATCCATGCATGTACAAAATTGTTTTAGTATTGTAATTGATTTATTTTTAAAACAGGATGTTCACTTTATTGCCAGCCATATATATGTCTTCCTCATCACGTACCACCACCATTATCACAACTAATATCAACCAATCATCACTAACATCATTACTTTTATTAGATTACCATGCACGACCATGATCATCATTTCACAACTATCATCTTATCATCACCACCATGATTATCATTCCTATCATCATATCACCACAATCTATCCTCTTATCACCACCACTATCATTACTGTCACTGTATCACCACCACTATCAATACTTTCTTTGTATCACCAGTCCATCAACAACAACTTCATCAAATCTCTTACATATTTTTCAGCATCATCATCATCCCCATCATCAGTTTAAATAAGCATTGCGACTGTTATTATATTCCTACTCCCTCCCTTCAATGCCCAACAACCTTAGAGTAGGTCGATGCAATAAAATGATGAACATTGATTTTTTTGTTGTAAGAACACCAACAGAAGCAGGTAATCAATATGTTCCTACCAGTTTCAATGTTATTTTCAAAACTATTCCCTGACCAATCATGAATTAATTGTTTCAGTTGCACTTATCAAATATACCTGTATATCACAAGAAATAAACATAAGACACAGGAATTCCTGAACATGATATAACAAATCTTTTAGGCACATGACATATGAAAAAGAAACAATGGGAATTCGTATCATTCTAACATTCTGGTTAGAAAATTAGACAAGTATACTATGTTCATTAAGTTTGTTCCATCCCTTTCTGCCAATTCAACTGCTCATATGACTCCTTCAGTAATATTAGCGCTAAATATCTTTTCCTAACCAAATGTGCATCTTCTGCATGTATCCTAATGCATCCAGGCTGTAGAAATCGTCCACAACTTTTGTTTGGCTCAGATACAATGTCAAACGTTGAAATAGAGGAATTTACAGGTCTGTAAACCTTGTATGATTAAAGGGGAAGTCCACCCTAAAAGATAACTTGTTCTTAATAAAAGTAGACACATAAGAAAATCTGATTGGTAAAAGTTTGAGGAATAAGAAATAGGTAAGGTATCAATTTTTAAAGTTTTCAACAAATTATAATCGATCAAGAAAATCAGGAAATCTGTGACGTTTTCTGCGACCTCCCATACAATGGAATAGAAAAGAAAGTATGCAAAATATCAAATTTTAACTGAAAAGAATATTTGTATTCCATTTTAAATGCACCCTCGATAGTAATCACTCCAAATATTTTACATGTAACCTCTGTGTACAACAGCTCTATTACCTCCTCATCAAAACTTCACAGAAGAATAAATTTCAAACTAGATTTGTAATACTTGTTTCGAACAAGTATAGGTGGGCTGATCCAACAAAAAATTGAGACAAAATAAAGGGCACATTTGAGATATCTTATTGTCTCAGCTACAACATACTCGAAGTTCAGCGTAATCGAAGCTAAAACGACGTAGATATTGCTCGCGAAAGACGGGAATGTAGAATCCAGTTTTGAGAAAAAGTCATGTCCCATAGAGAATACACGCAAAATGTGAAAAATTGACATGCCTCCATTAATCGCAAAAAAAACGCCATGATGACTTTGTCAAAATGAAGAATAATAGTTTCTGCATTTGTAGAAAATTGTCTCAGCTAGAACATATCAAAATTTGGAAGAAAATCGATCAATATTTACAGAGCTACAATCAATTTTCCGTAAATATGCTGACGTCATAAGATGCAAATTGGAATTTTGAGTTCGGAGGCCATTATGATGACGTCATGAGTTAATTGAGGGTCAAATGAGACATGAAATAATATTTTCGATTCATACTTTTTTTTTTATAGAATTCTATAGAATTCATTCATATAGAATTCCATATCAAAATATGGAGAAAAAATTGGGGTCACCTTGCATCCTAAAGAGCTACAATGGATTTTATATAGGCATGTTTTTGCCCGTATATGCTATGCATTACAAGAGCTCGCACGCACGGACGTGTATCTCAAACGGACGTTCATTCCATTAATAATGGTCAGAAAAAGGTGAACAAGGTATCAAAATGCTTGGAAAAATGTGCCAAATATGATGACAGAAAAAAAAAAGATGATTCTATGTTGTGTAAATGTTTTACGCGCGAAAACGCGCGCGCACGCACGTGAGCGCGATTTTTTATAAAATGCTTAAAATGGCCTTAAACGTACGCAAAATTATTTTGAGACTATTTTGAGCATTTTTAAAATTTTGCGCGCGGACGTACGCGCACGCGCGCTTTTTTGACCTGAAATTGACCGGACGGATATTGACCTTGATCATGATAAATATGAATGAGAAATACCTTTTGGTTATGAAGATATGATCATGTGTTGATTTTCCGAAAATTTTACAAAATGGCGCCTAGATGACGTCATCAGTGAAGGTCAATGTTAAAAACGGTATTGTGCTTTGTACATATGCCTATAAATATGTGTGCCAAATTTGAAAGCATTTGATTGAGCCATTTTCAAGTAATCGTGCTTACAAAAAAGTGGTTTGAAATAGGAAAAATAAACTAGATTTGTTATACTTGTTTTGAACAAGTATAGGTGGGCTGGTCTAACTAAAATTTGAGACAAAATAAAGGGCAGATTTAAGATAGCTTTTTGTCTCAGCTACAACATACTCGAAGTTCAGCGTAAACGAAGCTAAAACGACGGAGATATTGCTCGTTTTGAAATCCAGTTTTGAAAAAAGTCATGTCCTATAGAGAATACACGCAAAAAGTGAAAAATTGATATTCCTCCTTTAATCGCAAAAATACGCCATGATGCTTTTGTCAAAACAAAAAATTGTAGAAGATTGTCCCAGCTAGAACATATCAAAATTTGGAAGAAAATCGATCAATATTTACAGAGATACAATGATTTTTCAAAAAATATGCTGACGTCATAATATGCAAATTGAAATTATGAGTTCGGAGGCCATTATGATGACGTCGTGAGTTAATTGAGGGTCAAATGAGACATGAAATCATATCTCCGATTCATACTCTATCAACATATGAAAAAAATAGGGGTCACCTTACATTCTAAAGAGCTACAATGGATTTTGTATGGGCATGATTTTTTCCCATATATGCTATGTATTTAAGAGCTCGCACGCACGAACATGTATCTTAAACGGACCCTCACTCCGTTATTAATGGTGAGAAATATGTTAACAAGGTATCAAAATGCTAGGGAAAATGTGCCAAATATGATGACAAAGAAAAATTGGCGATTCTTTGTTGCAAAATGCCAGAACGCGCGAAAACACGCGCGCATGCGCGTGTGCGAGATTTTTTATGAAATGCTTAAAATGGCCTAAAACGTATGTAAAATTATTTTGAGACTATTTTGATCATTTTGATATTTTGCGCGCGCACTGACGCGCGGACGTACGCGCACGCGCGCGTTTTTTGACCTGAAATTAACCGGACGAATATTGACCTTAATCATGATAAATATAAATCAAAAATGGCTTTTGGTTATGAAGATATGATCATGAGTTGATTTTCCGAAAAATTTACAAAATGGCGCCTAGATGACGTCATCAGTGAAGGTCATAGTTGAAAACGTTATTGTGTTTTGTACATATGCCTATACATATATGTGTGCCAAATTTGAAGGCATTTGATTGAGCCATTTCAAGTAATCGTGCTTACAAAAAAGTGGTTTGAAATAAGTAAAATAAATAATAAAGGCAATTCTAACGAAATTATAAGGTGGCCTGTACGATATACAGCCCACCTGATGATAACGGCAATTTTAACAAAATTATAAGGTGGTCTGTATTAGATACAGCCCACCTAATAATAAAGGCAATTTTAACAAAATTATAAGGTGGTCTGTATTAGAAACAGCCTACCTAATAATAAAGGCAATTTTAACAAAATTATAAGGTGGTCTGTATTAGATACAGTCCACCTGATAAATAAATAAAGGCAATTCTAACGAAATTATAAGGTGGTCTGTACGATATACAGCCCACCTGATAAATAAATAAAGGTAATTCTAACGAAATTATAAGGTGGTCTGTACGATATACAGCCCACCTGATAATAACGGCAATTTTAACAAAATTATAAGGTGGTCTGTATAAGATACAGCCCACCTAATAATAAAGGCAATTTTTACAAAATTATAAGGTGGTCTGTATTAGATACAGCCCACCTGATAAATAAATAAAGGTAATTCTAACAAAATTATAAGGTGGTCTGTATAAGATACAGCCCACCTAATAATAAAGGCAATTTTAACGAAATTATTAGGTGGTCTGTACAATATACAGCCCACCTAACAATAAAGAATAATAAAGGCGATTTTAACAAAATTATAAGGTGGTCTGTATAAGATACAGCTCACCTGATAATAAAGGCAAATCTAACGAAATTATAAGGTGGTCTGTACGATCTACAGCCCACCTGATAATAAATAATTAAACAAAGGCAATTCTAACAAAATTATAAGGTGGTCTGTACAATATACAGCCCACCTGATAATTACAAAAATAACATTAGTAACACTACCAACTATAATAATCATTGTTGTCATTATTAGTGTGATACTGCTTTTAATACTACTCCTAATACATGTACTAGGAAGAAGGAGGGGAAGAGGAAGAATGTTGTTTATTTTTTGTATAATCGAGGCATACAAATGCACAGGGAGGTAAAAGAGGTAAAAGTAAGGAGACGAAGAGGGAGAGAGAGGGAGAGAGAACGAGAGGGGATAGCCTATGGCCCGGGTTCAAATTCAGTTCTCTTTAATTTATTTGAACCAGTACTGATGATCATAATTTTATCTACCATGTGATTGCCAAGTGTACGCCACACCGAATAGCACTAGCTCACATTTTGTTATTGTTGTCAAGAACTTGTTGGCATGCAGCCAGTAGATTTTCATCATGTGTTTGATCTTGTATTGAAAAAAAGATCAAACACATCATCATAATCTACAGAGTGCAACCACAAAATTCTTAACAACAATTGAAATTTCTTTCAGGAAGCCTAACACTAAAAGCTGTTTTTGATTCAAAGAGCATCGTAGAGACAATGAACAAATAAGAATAATAATACATTCACTTCTATTTACCCCGCCAAATAATCCGAACAAAAGAATCAACAGAGGGTAATCAACTGTTAAACGAATTTATGATGAGTCCTTGAAAAATTAATTAATACTGCTTGTCAAATATTATTGAAGAACAGCAAAGGCGAACGCGATTGTCCCTACAATTCAGTAATCATTGCTTGCATTGCTTTTCTCTCAAAATTACCGTGCGATATCAAGCTACATAGAACTATGATCGACAAAAAAGATATTGTCTTGAAAACAGTCAGAAACATTAGAACTTGAATGAATAAAACATAATGCAAATGAATAAGACTAGAATGAATAGGACACGAGTTCATTTCTACCATTTAAATCATCCAGTACCAAATACCTGAGCAAAATTCGAACCAGATGCATTTAATGGTAAACTTAAAGACAACGATTCATGACAATTGTCAATTGTCATGAGTTTATCGCCTAGACGTATTGCAAAAGATAATCAGAATAATAATGATCAGAATGATACCTCTACTATAAGGCCTACTTCTACATGTACTATACTACACTACTGCCATTGTAGATTATGCTGATAATACAGATAATAATAATGATATGATAACAATTATAATAATACTATATACTTATACTAATCGTCATCAAAATCATCATGTTCATATTCATCATAATGATTACAATAATAATGATTATAATAATTACAATTATAACTTATTTTAACGATAATAATCATGATAAGGATAATAATCACAATAACAAACATAATAATTACAAAAATAACATTAGTAACACCACCAACCATAATAATCATTGTTGTCATTATTATTGTGATACTGCTTCTAGTACTAATCCTACTACATGTACTAGGAAGAAGGAGGGGAAGAGAAAGAATCTTATTGTTTATTTTTTGTATTATCGAGGCATACAAATGCACAGGGAGGTAAGAGATGGAAAAGTAAGGAGACGAAGAGGGAGAGAGAGGGAGAGAGAACGAGAGGGGGTAGCCTATGGCCCGGGTTCAAATTCAGTTCTCTTTAATTTATTTGACCCAGTACTGATGATCATAATTTTATCTACCATGTGATTGCCATGTGAACGCCCACCGAATAGCACTAGCTCACATTTTGTTATTATTGTCAAGAACTTATTGGCATGCAGCCAGTAGATTTTCATCATGTGTTTGATCTTGTATTGAAAAAAAGATCAAACACATCATCATAATCTACAGAGTGCAACAAAAAAAATTCTTAACAACAATTGAAATTTCTTTCAGGAAGCCTAACACTAAAAGCTGTTTTTGATTCAAAGAGCATCGTAGAGACAATAAACAAATAAGAATAATAATACATTCACTTCTATTTACCCCGCCAAATAATCCGAACAAAATAATCAACGGAGGGTAATCAACTGTTAAACGAATTTATGATGAGTCCTTGAAAAATTAATTAATACTGCTTGTCAAATATTATTGAAGAACAGCAAAGGCGAACGCGATTGTCGCTACAATTCAGAAATCATTGCTTGCATTGCTTTTCTCTCAAAATTACCGTGCGATATCAAGCTACATAGAACTAAGATCGACAAAAAGATATTGTCTTGAAAACAGTCAGAAACATTAGAACTTGAATGAATAAAACATAATGCAAATGAAGAAGACTAGAATGAATAGGACACGATTTCATTTCTACCATTTAAATCATCCAGTACCAAATACCTGAGCAAAATTCGAACCAGATGCATTTAATGGTAAACTTAAAGACAATGATTCATGACAATTGTAAATTGTCGTGAGTTTATCGTCTATGTAGACGTATTGCAAAAGATAACCAGGATAATAAGGATCAGAATGATACCTCTACTACTAGCCTACTTCTACATGACTATACTATACTACTGCCATTGTAGAATATGCTTATAATACAGATGATAATAATGATATGATTAACAATTATAACTAGACTTTAATTCGTCACTTTGACGAATTAGGTGATACGTATGCTATTTTTGTATCATGAAAGTGTGCCGATCATGATCTAATGATAATATTCATAAATACGATAATAAAGATATTGATGATGATGATTTATTTGTTTTAAATGACGATGACAATGATTAAAAGTGGTTTAGCGCCCCCTTCAGATATTCGATAGACAATTGTTATATGATTAATTTACTAAACAAGCTCAAATTTTCGCCTGATTGTAGAGCAGTTTCATGATAATGGCTTTATTAATTCAGGGCCTATCTCACTGAGCGGTGAATGCTTGCGAACGTAGCGAATTAGGGGTATTGCCATAGTTTGTAAAATGTTGTAAAAGGTTGCAAGAAAGATCGCAAACAGTTTTTCTTGTCGCAAAGAAATTTTGAACATGTTCAAAATTTCTTTGCGAATTTATTTTTCCGCAAACAGTTGTAAGCGTTTGCAAAACAGTTGCAAGCGTTTGCAAAACAGTCGTAAGCCTTTGCAAACGGTTGTAAGACGGGGTCGCTGAAGTTCTTTTTGTTTCGCCAATGCTATAGCGACCACGTGATCACATGTTTCCTATATAAAATCGACCCATTGAGATAAATTTGCCATATAGGTCGTCATGCCGAAGAAACAAGGTACTAAAAGGAGAGCCCCGGCCGAGGAAGAACTCCCCTCAGTCCAGGAGGGTGCTGCTAACCCCTCTGCTGCTGCTGAACCTCCTGATGTTGTAGAAGATGATGAGTCCTCTTCCCCATCACCCTCTAATGATGGTGAGACAAAACGGAAGAAGAAGAAGTCAAGTGTTGCCTATGCTTGGACATCAGCAGACAGAGAATTGTTGGCAGCCTTTTTTGAGAAGTACCCCATGTTCTACAACTCATATTTAGATGAATTTAAGGACACGACTGCCAAGAGAGAGGTGGTGAAGCAGTCATGTCATGGGTTTCCTGAAAAATGACAGGACCAGGTTCGTCAAGGTTAACTCCAAGAAGTCTGGACAGGCAGATGAGCAGTTCACAGCTACGGACCAGTGGATTATGACCAACTTTGCCTCCCTCCGCCCACATATCAAGAAGAGACGTGGCAAGGTAACACACCAGGTGAGAGTTCCCCCCCCCCCCAAAAAAAAAAAAAAAATAAAAAAAAAAAATAATAATAATAAAACAAATAATAAAAAAGAATATTATAGTGATTTACTGTTCTTTTTTTCAAAACATTGTTTATTGTACTATATGCATAACATGCGTTTATATTTTTCTGTTGCAGTTTCCTTCTTCCAAGGCTTCCTCCAACCCAACATCACAACCGCCATCAATTGCCTCTTACAGTGATGAGGAAGATCCCATCCCATCCGCCCCATCCACCAGCACTGTTTCTGGGCACAAGGTAGTGGAAAAGGAGGCCAGCAGGCAGAGTGCTACTGCCAGCAGAAAGTCCAGCCGGGATTCCTCGACCATCCATGAAAACACCGATGAACTGCTTTCACAGGTAACACACTTGTTCCATTTTTAATTTTCTATTTCTGCAGTGCAGTTTCTTCAAAGCTGCATTTGTCTATCAATCACTCACATCCAAAATATTATATGTAGTGCTGTATGAATAATATGGATTTAATCATGTGCTTTCAAGTGCTTTCTGGGTATTCTTGTATAATTGTCGAGTTTCCTGTACATATATATACATATATTGCACGTCTGTGAGAAGTCAATGTATAGTGCTCTGGTAGCCCCTTACTTCCAGCACCTTCCTCTGCATTAATCATTGTTCACAACTGATTCCAAGATTCGTCTTGGGGTCACATGTCATCAATTATGATCAAAAATTGATGCTAATTGTTTTTCCTGTGTTCCAGATTTTGGCCAGAGCAGATCAAGCAATGCAGCAAAGACTAGGACAGAACGTATCCCTCTCGAGCCACGAGGCAGAAGTCAAGAGCTTCGCCCAGTATCGTACCACTCTTATGACTAAGATTCCAGAAGGCCAGAAATGGATTGACTACAGCCAGCAGGTGCTGGCCCTTACTATGGAATGTAGCAGTAGACGCTGCCTTCAGCAGCAGCAATACAGTCAGCAGCAGCAGTACTTTTATCAGCCACAGCAGTACTTTCAACAGCAGCAACAGCAATTCCCTCCGCAGCTGCTACAGTACACCCGCCAGCCAGTTACGCTGCAGTCAGAACAGAGCGCCACCAGTACCACCACCACCTTGACTCCTGTGACCACAGTCAGTGCTGGCTTAAACTCCAGTCTAGGTCCACTGCTGAACTTCCCAGGAAGTGAATTCCTGGCCAGCAAGACCAGCACACCCACCAACACCACTTAATCCGGTTAAAGAGTTTGAATAGATTTTTACATTGTAGTTTATGTAATTTTATTATTTCAAGTTGTCATTTCCTGTATTGGTGATTTTAAGAGTTAAAACACCTTTTTTTCATTTCAGTATTTATGTTTCTATCGTATTACCAATAAAGTAATAAGTATGATAATATTACGGTTCATAAGTATGGAGTTAACTTTGCATGTACAATTTCCAGAAAAGGTTTGCAAACTTTTATTTACATTTCACATTGAAACCCTACAGAAAAAAACGTAGATAGACAGGAAAGTTTTTTACATTGTAGTTTATGTAATTTTCTTATTTCATGTTGTTATTTCCTGTGTTGATTTTGAGAGTTAATAAAACACCTTTTATCTCTGTATTTTTTCCTTTATTCATTACCAATTAATTATAAGTTTAACATCATTTCAGTTTACAAATATGGAGTGAACTTTGCATGCAAATTGCAAGTAAAATTGTGAAAACTTTTATTTACATATCACATTGAACCCCTAAAAAGGAATTTTTATGCTACTTTGAATTCATTATTATTTGTGGGGTACCAAATAACGTGGATTTCGTAATCTGGTCAATACGCGAAATTAAAATTACAACGAACAGACGAACCACAGTGAGATCTCCTTCAATAATTAGAAATGCTAATAATTTTGGATGTCCGCGAAATGGTTATTTGTTCAATCCACGAAATTTGGTACCCACGCAACAAAATGAATTCACAGTATTTGATCGATAACAATTTTACAGAAACCAAGTCGTACAAATTATTTATTCGCAAAGACTTTATTACATTTTTCACAATCATAATGTGCCTAATAATAAAGGTAAACTAACCGAAATTTGTCGTACTTAGATCAAACTTTGCAAAAAAGCAACGGCATCATCAGCAAAATTGATGAATGACTAGGGTTTCAGCATAATAATAATAACAATAACATTTAAATATTCTTTAAACGTGAAAACTCAGGATATTAAAAAAACACTTTTGACCCTCCTTTGCATTACTAAGATTGTGGTATTTTAGCATTATTACAAAATATGATTATATTATAGACTACCTGCATACAAAATTTGGAGTAATCGGTACTTGGAATGTACTCTTGGCAAAACACATGTATTAATTAAAAAGCATTTTGGGGCTGTAAAAATATCTCAACTCCTTCTCAGGCTAAACATATTCTCTCATCTTCCATAGGTATAAAACACATATCTGACACGATGGCGATAGGGCCGATTTTTTAATGTCACAGAAAATCAAAACTTACGTCACCATGTCGGTAGCAAATTGAAATATTGAGGCACTATCCTTTAAAGAGTACACTCTCAGCTTCAACATAACAATTTGAGAGAACTATGACCAAAGCTAAGCAACATATAGCTTCCGAAAAATGGGAAAAGGTCAGTAAGACTATGACAAATATTACAAAAATGATCATGAAAAATCAAAGTTTATGGCATAATGATGACGTCATAGCGTCCGATCAGCAGCCTTTGGTAGTGCTGAACACAGTTGGAAATCAGGTAGACCACTTTCTGTACTTGTTCACATCTACAGCCTTGTCCTGCCATGAAACCTTGTCGATGGTGGTATAATAGTCTCTAAGATAGTCTCTCTAGGCTCTAGCACTTCTGGTTCCAACATTTCCTCCAACAACTTGCAAAGAGTCAAGAGTATCTTCTGACCTCCAGCTTCCATCTGCCCACCAGTAATGGTCTGCATCAGTCTCTCCTCTGTCAGCTCTTCTGGTGATCTTCTGTGGTTTTCTAGCGGCTAACAAGTTGTGGAGACAGCAACAAGCCAGTACAATCGTCTCCACATTTCCAGGCTTCTGGAGCATTGTAGTTAACAGACATCTGAATCTGTGTGCTAGTATGCCAAATGAATTTTCAACAATTCTTCTGGCCCTGGAGAGTCGATAGTTGAACAACCTCTCTGGCTTGGTCATGTTCCTGGTGGCATAGGGCTTCATCATCCAGTCTTTGAGGGCAAAAGCATCATCCCCTACAAAGAAGTAGGGGATTGAGTGATCATCGTCAGGCAGGGGTTCTGGTGGAGGTAGTGCTGCTGCTCCCTCTTCCAAAACGGAGTAGAACTCGCTATCTTTGAAGATACCAGCGTCTGAGCAGCTGCCATTGGAACCAACATCTAAGTACATGAAGTTATACTGGGAATCCACTACTGCCAACATTACAATTGAAAAATATCCCTTATAGTTGTGGTAGGCGGATCCTGAGTGAGATGGAGCCCGGATGGCCACATGCTTGCCGTCAAAGGCTCCCAGCGTGTGGTGGAAGTTCCATCTGTCTGAGAAGCCTTGAGCAACTTGTTTCCATTCTTCCTCGGTTGTAAGAAGCTTGATGAACTCTTCATGAAGTTCCTCGTAGATGGCCTGGCAGACTTCTGACACAATGGTCACTATGGTGTTGGGTGCAACACGAAATCTATAGGACAGGGACATATAACTTTCACCACTGGCCAGGCGCGGATCCAGGATTTCTTAGGGGAGGGGGCCCAACTTTTTTTTTTTTTGCTCCCGAAAATTTGAAAATCGCGCCGGCCGAAAAGTCGCTCAGTGGGGGGGGGGGGGGGGGGGGGGGGGGGGGGGGGGGGGGGGGGGGGGGGGGGAGTAGTGAGCACATTTTTTTTTTTTGATCCTCAAAAAAAATTTCAATTTGCACCCCCCCCCCCCCCTTGAGCGCCAGGGGGGGGGGGGGGGCCCAACCCCAAAAAATCGTAAAAATCACGTGATTTTACATGATTTTTTTCTCAAGGGTGGGGGGGACCCGGGCCCCCCGGGCCCCCCACCCCTGGATCCGCCACTGCCACTGGCCATGTATCTCAATGCAATGGCCAGCTTCAGACCAGGCTCCAGAGCTCTTCTTAGGTTGGTGTCCTTCTTCTGGATGCGAGGGGTTAACCTCTCAACAAGCACATTTTTTTTTTTTTGATCCTCAAAAAAAATTTCAATTTGCACCCCCCCCCCCCTTGAGCGCCAGGGGGGGGGGGGGGGGCCCAACCCCAAAAAATCGTAAAAATCACGTGATTTTACATGATTGTTTTCTCAAGGGTGGGGGGGACCCGGGCCCCCGGGCCCCCCCACCCCTGGATCCGCCACTGCCACTGGCCATGTATCTCAATGCAATGGCCAGCTTCAGACCAGGCTCCAGAGCTCGTCTTAGGTTGGTGTCCTTCTTCTGGATGCGAGGGGTTAACCTCTCAACAAGCACATTTTTTTTTTTTTGATCCTCAAAAAAAATTTCAATTTGCAATCCCCCCCCCCCTTGAGCGCCAGGGGGGGGGGGGGCCCAACCCCAAAAAATCGTAAAAATCACGTGATTTTACATGATTTTTTCTCAAGGGTGGGGGGGACCCGGGCCCCCGGGCCCCCCCACCCCTGGATCCGCCACTGCCACTGGCCATGTATCTCAATGCAATGGCCAGCTTCAGACCAGGCTCCAGAGCTCGTCTTAGGTTGGTGTCCTTCTTCTGGATGCGAGGGGTTAACCTCTCAACAAGCTCGTGAAACAGGTCAGTTTCCACTCTGAGAAAGTTATTGAAGCTATTGACATCTCCATCATGTAATTGCTGCAAAAGCTTTTCATATTAACCGAAGTCTCTTCTCTGCAGCAACCACTCTCTGACCCAAACAGTCTTTGTTTTCTTCTTCCTTTCTTTTTTTTCTTCATCTTCTTTCTTTCTCTTAAGTTGCACGATAGCTGTAGCAGCAGCCAGGCAAAGCAGTTCTTCAATTTTAGCAGCACGTTGGGCCTCTTCCTGGCAGAAATTCATTTCCACATTCTGAAAATCCATCTTGAAAAAATTACTCGACTGCGGCCACAAGAAATCTGAATGCTGGGGAAGGTTGCTCACCAATTTTATAGGATTGGGTCCATAGATTCGCCTTGTACTTTACCAGGAGTTGGCAAAAGGTCCCAAACATTCACAAATAGTGGCAAAGGATTCGCAAATAGTTGCTAATCTTCGCAAAAACTGTCGCTAACATTTGCTTACAGTCGCTAATAGTCGCCAACTGCCTTTCGCATCACTTTCGCAAACATTCGCTCAAATGTTGCTAATTGTCGCTAAACATCGCTAAAAGTCGCTAAATATCGCTAATGGCAGAGGCGAACCCTGATTTTCGCCAACATTCGTTAGAAAAGTTGGCGAATCCCAAATTCGCTACGTTCGCAAGCATTCGCCGCTCAATGAGATAGGCCCTGATGAGATATCCTGCGAACAAATTAATGGCAGAATAATGAATGGGAATAATAATAACTTGAATTTGTCACTTTGACAATTAGATTATACGTATGCTAATGTTTTAAATAGTGAAGAATGTATTTTCACGATTTATATTATCTTCTAAAATGCTTTCTATTAAAGGTAAAAACCAGTATTGGAAACGCCCCAATTTCAAAAAAATGAAATGGCAGCTCTTATTACCAATCATGTGAAAGAATATGTTTTGACTAATACATGATGATAACAATTTTGCCGGGAAACCGCCTACTAATTGATATGTTTGGTAAATTGGTTTATCTACATGGTCTGTGAGAGATAAACACACGTGTCGCGCACGTGTGCGTATAGTCTCATATACATCTTTCAGTGTACAGTGCTTGTAACTTTACGAAGACTGGGCCACATTTCTTATCATTTTGATGATTCCAAAACCTTGCAGTACACACCAATACTTAAATGCTAGATGATCAACCTTTTCTGATCGATTCCACGTTTCTTTCACAATGCAATCGCATGACCATAACTGGTCTTTACCTTGAAGGTCTATCCATATGAAAAGTTTCAACTGTGTAGTATATTAACCATTATGGATCTATGGAAGATAGATTGAGACGATATATGACAATTGACCCCATACAATAAGCAGTTACACCTTTGACCCTAATTGACATAACGAAGAATGCATTTTCACAATTTCATCTTCTTCCATGAAATGCTCTACCCGCCATGTTTACCTAGATTGTGCTGCGCATAGATTCAATCGGATTATTTTGGGCCATTACAAGAAGTGGGTTATTAATGTGGACAAATGCTCATGTACCCTTTAAGCTCATATCATGTATTTTATTACCAGAGGAAAAAAAATTGGTCAGTCACTCAATAGTGTATGACAGTAAAGAATAGAAAGTAAAGGGGTTTCCTTGTTTAATTTGAATACTAGAAAAATGCTAACGTTTATATTTCACAAATAGGACAAACGTGACATATGAATAATTCCTACAATGTTCTACAACATTTGCGAATTTAACTTTCACCATCTGATCAAAAAAAAAAGACACAACTTTTATAGCCCACAGTCTCAGCTATAACATACCAAAATTTGGGAGAACACAGAGCACAAAATAAGCTAGATAGTGCTCAAAGATTAATGTCATGTAGATTCATGATTTGAACTAAATTGGCACCTTCCACAGGCTTAACACGCAAATTAAGAAAATCTGTCAAGTTACCTTTAATCGCAATTTTCACTATGATGATGTCATCAAAATGAAAAATAATATGCAGTTAACTTGTAGACAATTGCCTCAACTACAATATATCAACATTAAGAAGAGAATCAATCAATATTTACAGAGATACAATCAATTTTCCATAAATATGCTGACGTCATAATATGCATATTCGTGTTTTGAGTTCCAAGGTCAATATGATGATGACACGATATACTTAATGGCCAAATGAGACATAAAATCACATCTCCGACTCATACTCTATCCGAATATGAAAAAAAATTGAGGGTTCCCGTCCATTCTAAAGAGTCATAAGGGTTTTGTGTAGGCATATTGTTGCCCATATATGCTATGTATTACATGAGCACGCGCGCACGGACGTTTATCTTGAACGGACGCTCATTCCCTTATTAATGGTCATAAAGAGATAAACATGGTATCAAATTGTTCGGGAAAATATGAGGAATACTGTGTCAAATAATCTAGGATGAATTATTTTGCGTTCGGCCGTGACAAACGAAAACGCGCGCGCGATTCTTTATGAAATGCTTTTGCTAATAATGGCGTACGCTCGCGTTTTTTGACGTGAAATTGACCGGACTGATATTGACCTTGATCCTGGTAAATATGAATGAGAAAGGTCTTTTCGTTATGAAGATATGATCATATTTGATTTTTACAAAATGGTGCCTGGATGACGTTATCAATCAAGGTCAAGGTTGAAAACCTTATTGTGCTCTTTCCTCATGCCTATATTTTGTGTGCCAAATTTCAAGGCATTTGATTGAGCCATTTTCAAGTTATCGTGCTAACAAAAAAGTGGTTAGAAATAAGACAAATATTCTAACGAAAACATAAGGTGATCTGTATTATATACAGCCCACCTGATAATACATTACATTTATAATGCGCTTCATACAATGTTTCTAAACGCAAGAGAAAGAAGAAAGGATGAGGATGTGGGAGGAAAAAGGACTTACCTAGAAGTCATTTCGAATATACTGAAATAACTTTCCATCTATCACTGTACGTCCCATATGATGTACACTGAACACTCATTTCATGTCGTGGGAAGTTTTTTTTTTAAAGGTAGAGCAGCAAGCCACATTCCCCAATACGCGCATACCTCCTAGTTAATTTCAAACAGCTCATCAATATATAAGACCTGAAATGACCTCAATGCAAGCAAGCACAAACCATCTGCAAGTAAAGCATTACAGGGGCGTAACCAAAGGGGGGGTGTGGGGGTGCGACATCCCCCCCCCCACCTCTCAGGATTGCGCTGCCGTCGGGAAAAAAGAAAAAAGGGGGAGGGAAAAAAAGAGAGGGCAAGGGAAAAAAAAAGAAAAAAGAAAAGAAAAAAAAAGAAAGTAAGGAAAAGAAAGGACAGAAAGGAAAAGAAAGAAAAGAAAAGAGAAGAAAGAAGGAGAAGAAAAAAAAAGAGGGAGGAGAGGAAAGAAAGGAAAAGAAAGAAAACAAAGGGGAAAAAAAAGAAAAAAGAGAAAAGGGAAACAAAAGAAACGGGGGGGGGGTGTGAAAGAGAGGAGGGGGAGGTAAGAGCCTGAGAAAGCAGGAGTGGGGGTAAAAGAAAGGGGGGGGTCGTTGGGTGGAGTCGTCTCGTCAAGGAAGCAGAAAAGACACGAGTAAATATGTTGCTGTGTCGGGTCAGCTGTGTCGGTATTTTTGCTCGATACTCGTGTACTATATCAATGCAGAAGTTTGAAGTCGGTGAGATGTATATTGTCGGTCGACCAACAAGTTTTTTTCCCTACGAACTGTGACTTTGTATCCACTGTGACGACTTCGAGAGTGACTACAACTACAATACTTGTATTTTCTCGAAGTTTCACTTTCCTATAATATCAGCTAAAGAAATCAGAGATTTAACATTTTCAGGGAAACTAAATTCAAACAACGATACGACGAATCGTCTTCCTTTCTCTATATTTTGATGAAACGCCAAAATTTCAGCGCTTCGCGCGGGAGGGGAAAACTTCATTTAGACGAGTCGAGAACGGTACAATAAATCGTCTTCTTTTCCTAATAATAATTTAGGGAAACGTCTAAGCTTCCGCGCTTCGCGCGGGAAGCCTAACACCGACACCCCCTAACGAGCGCGCTTCGCTTGCTCACTACCGCCCCTCCCTAAAATAAGATCCTAGCTCCGCGCCTGCATTAAAATATATAGCTATGAAGTTGACTAAGTGGACAAAATAATTCGTATATTTATGTCGTCGAGGAAATTGATCATTTGCGCATACGCAAGTACTATAGATAGTCCATAGGAAAAACAATTTAGCCTTTGGCCCCGGGTTTATAGGGTTATTTGTAGATATTGAGACACTTAATTCTGTCGGTAATTGGTGGCTAGTTTTGTCGGTAATCGTTGGCCTCTACACCAACCCCAACCCCACCCCCCCCCCCCCCCCCCCCCCCCCCCACTGAAAAAGGTCTACCGACGCCCCTGATACAATATATTAGGTCATCGTGGAAGTTCTAGAAAGCAACAGGGGAGGGATCAAAATAAGCTTTGAAGGCCACTTATACGTAAAGAAGAGAACCCATTCAGACGGGAAAATTAGATGGCAGCCTTTCTGCTTATTCCCATTTATACAAATCATTTTGTTGCAGTTTGATGTCAGTTCTTCACGATAAGCCAATTGCTCTTCTTTCGGTGGTTCCGTGAGTCCCTTAAAGTCAGTGAAAACAAAGTACTCGAATGAGACGGGGTGTTTTACACACTAATATATATATAGTAAAGCTACATACACTTAACTGAAGGAAAGAAACCTATAGAAGACGGACTGGATATTATTCAAAATACTATTCTAAACAAGAATGTACTACATGTACTACATTACGTTACAATTTCACGAGAGAACTAGAACTCGAGAGGGGAAGAAAAAAAGTGATGAAAATGAAAGAAGACTAATAGCATGAGAGGAAAGAAAAGAGCTAAGAAGACAAGAAAAGGGTGTAAAAAGGAAAAGGAAGAGCAAGAGAGAGAGAGAGATATCCTTGAGCTTTGGATCGGCTAATGAGTAATAAATGAAACAGATTTTGAGCGGAGTAATTATCTCTTGCTGGAGAACTTGCATAAGGAGCTAAAACTTGATGTTTTTTTAATTCAAACATTATGGGGAATAGCAAAAAAACGGCTGAGCATTTATTGCACTAATTGCCAGAGGAGCATTCATGTCTTCCACGAGGCCGCACTTTTGGATCGGAGAGCAATTTAATTGTCGGCGGAGCATTGTCTTTTGCGGGGTACTTTTGGGGAGGAGCAACCATTATTGTCGTAGTAGCCTTTGTATTTTACGGGGCCCTTTTTTAGCGGAGCAATTGTCGGCGGAGCAAATGTCACCGGAGCAATTGTCGCGTTTTGCGGAGCAATTGTCGGCGGAGCAATTGTCGGCGGAGCAACTGTCGGCGGAGCAACTGTCGTTCGAGGAGCATTTGTCACCTGAGCAATTGTCGCGTTTTGCGGAGCAATTGTCGGCGGAGCAATTGTCGGCGGAGCAAATGTCGGCGTAGCAATTGTTGGAGGAGCAATTGTCGGCGGAGCAAATGTCGGCGGAGCAATTGTCGGCTGAGCACATCGTCGCCGTTTTCACGAACCGGCACAGCCCAACGCGCAACGAAATAAGTACATTCTGAGAAAAACGCGTTTTACGTTTAGCCCGTTTTGAATTCGCCAGAAACATGCCTTATGTCAAATTTTATATCACAAAATACATATCAATGAAAGGAAAATATTCTGTATTTTCTATACATTCCATTTGTTAAGCATAATGACAATTACTATTAATATTACGAAGCTTTGGACTCTCGTGCCGGTTCGTGAAAATATTATTTTGCTGTTTACGTAGCAAAAATATTTTCACGAACCGGCACAAGCCACTGTGTCGTTTTTCCTATGTAACTTTACGCGCAAGACAAAAGCGCTCGCGCTGTCTTAGCGCGTATTTTATTTTCACGAACCGGCACAACCGCCTGTGTCGCGTCGTCTAGGTCTTGTAAGCGCAAAGATATTTTCACGAACCGGCACAGCCCATTGACTTATAACGGCGCGTGCCGGTTCGTGAAAATATGAATCGTGCTTTTTGGCTCGTGTGTCGTTTTTGTCATTTGTGTAACCATGGATATCTCAAAAACTAAAGCGTTTTGGATGCTGAAATTTGGTGAGATGAAGGATTGTTGATAACTTATGCTAAAAATGCCAAAAAAAAATTAAAACTACATTTTGAAGGGATTTCGGTGGCTTGTGCCGGTTCGTGAAAACGGCGACGACATGTTGGCGGAGCACATGTCGGCGGAACAACTGTCGGCGGAGCAACTGTCGCGGAGCACATGTCGGCGGAGCAACTGTCGGCAGAGCAACTGTCGCGGAGCAATTGTCGCGTTTTGCGGAGTAAATGTCGGCGGAGCAATCGTCGGCGGAGCATGTGTCATGAAACCCATAATGATGATGTCACGATACACTTAATGGCCAAATGAGACATGAAATCATATCTCCGACTCATAGTCTTTCAAAATATGAAGAAAAAAAATTGGGGTTCCAGTTGCATCCCAAAGAGCTACAATGGATTTTGTATAAGCATGTTTTTGCCCATTATAATTATGCTATGTATTACAAAAGCTCGCGCTCACAGAAATTTATGTTAAACGGTCGATCATTCCGTTGTTAATAGTCATAAAGAGACAAACATGCTTTCAATTTGTAAAAATATGTGGAATATTCCCAAGACGAAAATCCAATTGAATCCCCATTGAATGTCCCCATTGAATCCCAATTGGCAATTTGGAGTAAATGGAAAGTGAAACAATGGGTACCAATTGAAACCAACTGGCTATTGGTTTTAATGGGGACATGGTGACCAATTGCCAATTGGTTTCAATGGGTACCCATTGTTTCACTTTCCATGTTCTCCAAATTGCCAATTGGTATTGAACTGGGATTCAATGGGGGCATTCAATGGGGGCATTCAATGGGGATTCCATTGGTAAATCGATCCAGTTAGAAGAACCAGTGATAAATTACTGATACTTCATAATCGATAATGGCAAATGTCCACCAACTCGGTATATTCCAATCTCATTTGCATTAACTTCATCACATAGATCATTTGAAGTGAATTCAAGAGTTACATTTAGTGCGACACAGGCTCGTACACAATATGAAATAAATATGCATGTTGTTTCTTGGTTAGTAATCATATAATCACTATATTTATTGCTAAAACGTGAATGTAATTGTAACATGATCAGACAAAATAATCTATTGGTTAATAATTGCCGAAGGAAAATAGAAATCACAAAATTGATGTGCAATGTCATAATTTGCTTAACAAATAAAAAAAAAAGAAGAAACAAATGCTTGGAGACGCCCGGACTCGAACCAGGGATCTCGAGGTAGGAAGTCAAATGCGTTACCGATATACCAAAACATTTCCCATAGCGATTACATGTAAACGAAAAATGGAATTCTGAAATCCCACTTTGCAAGTGAAAGATGAGTATGATCCTGGCATCTGATCGAAAAATAAAGGGCACATTTATGATAGCTTATTGTCTTAGCTACAACATACTCAAAGCTCAGCAAAAATGAAACTAAAACGACGGAGATATTGCTCGCGAAAGACGGGAATGTAGAATCCAGTTTTGAGAAAAAGTCATGTCCCATAGAGAATACACGCAATATGTGAAAAATTGACATGCCTCCTTCAATCGCTAAAATACGGCATGATGCCTTTGTCAAAATGAAAAATGATGATAATTTAGCTTGTAGAGAATTAATTTAGCTACAACATATTGAAATTTGGAAGAAAATCGATCAATATTTACAGAGATACAATCAATTTTCTATAAATATGATGACGTCATAATATGCAAATTCGTATTTTTAGTTCGAAGGTCATTATGATGATGTCAAAATATTTTTAATAGCCAAATGAGACATTAAATCATATTTCCGACTCATTCTTAATCTAAATATGAAAAATATTGAGGGTCCCGGTGCATTCCAATGAGCTATAATGTATTTTGTATAGGCATGTTTTTGCCAATATGTGCTATGTATTAAAAGAGCCCGCGCGCACGGACATTTATCTTGAATGAACGCTCATCTTTTTATTGATAGTCATAAAGAGATAAAAATGGTATCAAATTGTTCGAAAAAATATGAGAAATATCATGATAGAAAAAAAATGGCGATTCTATGTTTTGTAATGGTGTTACGCGCGGATGCGCGTGTGCGCGATTTTTGTATTAAATGCTTAAAATGGCCTGAAACGTATGCAAACAAAATTTGAGACGATTTTGAGCATTTAAAAATTTACGTACGTACACGCGCGCGTTTTTTGATATGAAATTGACCGGACTGATATTGACCTTGATCATGATAAATATGAATGAGAAATCACTTTTGGTTATGAAGATATGATCATGAGCTAATTTCACAAAATGGCGCCTAGATGATGTCATCAGTCAAGGTCCAGGTTGAAAACCTTATTGTCATTTTTCTACATGCCTATACATATGTGTGCCAAATTTCAAGTTTTTTTATTGATCCATTTTCAAGTTATCCTGCCAACAAAAAAAGTGGTAAGAATTAAGAAAAATAAAGAAATAAACTAGATTTGTAATACTTGTTTGGAACAAGTATAGGTGGGCTGGTCGAACTAAAATTTTAGACAAAATGAAGGGCACATTTGAGATAGCTAATTGTCTTAGCTACATCATACTCAAAGTTCAGCGTAAACAAAGCTAAAACGACGGAGATATTGCTCGCGAAAGACGGGAATGTAGAATCAAGTTTTGAGAAAAAGTCATGTCCCATAGAGAATACACGCAAAATTGAACAATTGACATGCCTCCTTTAATCGCAAAAATATGCCATGATTCCTTCGTCAATTTGTTAACTCCATTTGTAATGAATTGTCTCAGCTAGAACATATCGAAATTTGGAAGAAAATCGATCAATATTTACAGAGATGCAATCAATTTTCGAAAAATATGCTGACATCATAATATGCAAATTGAAATGAGTTCGGAGGCCATTACGATGACGTCATGAGAAAAGAAATGGTCAAATGAGACTTGAAATTATATCTCCAATTCATATTCTATCACAATAAGAAGAAAAAAATTGGGGTCACCTTGCATCCTAAAGAGCTACAATGGATTTTGTATAGGCATCTTTTGCCCATATATGATATGTATTACAAGAGCTCGCGCGCACAGAAATTTATGTTAAACGGTTGATCATTCCGTTATTAATAGTCATAAAGAAATAAACATGGTATCAATTCGTTTGTAAAAATAGGTGCAATATTATGAAAGAAAAAAAAATGGCGATTCTATGTTGTGTAATAGTTTTACGCGCGAAAACGCGCGCACATGCGCGCGTGGGCGATTTTTTATAAAATGCTTAAAATGGCCTAAAACGTATGCAAAATTTTTTTTAGACGATTTTGAGCATTTTAAAATTTGACGCGCGCATTGACGCGCGGACGTACGCGTACGCGCGCTTTCTTTGACCTGAAATTGACTGGACGGATATTGACCTTGATCATGATAAATATGAATGAGAAAAAACTTTTGGTTATGAAGATTTGATCATGAGTTGATTTTCGTAAAATTTTACAAAATGGCGCCTAGATGACGTCATCAGTGAAGGTCAATGTTAAAAACGTTATTGTGCTGTGTACATATGCCTACCGGTATACATATGTGTGCCAAATTTGAAGGCATTTGATTGAGCCATTTTCAAGTCATCGTGCTTACAAAAAAGTGGTTAGATGTAAGAAAAATAAATAAATAAATAAATAAATAAATAAAGGCAATTCTAACGAAATTATAAGGTGTCTGTACGTTATACAGCCCACCTGATAAATAAATAATAAATAAATAAATAAATAAAGGCAATTCTAACGAAATTATAAGGTGGTCTGTACGTTATACAACCCACCTGATAAATAAATAATAAATAAATATATAAGTAAAGGCAATTCTAACGAAATTATAAGGTGGTCTGTACGTTATACAGCCCACCTGATAAATTTCTCAATGACATCTCTACCATGCCTACGAAGGAGAAAACTATCAAAATAACCTTAAATGCATGGTTAAAACTAGATGGAACTTATGCCTAGATATACTTTGCCTAGTTCTGATATTCTTTTAGTAATGTAGAACACAGCAAACCTAAATGGTTTCTGTAAAATTCTGGTTTTCTCAATACATTCAACATCAGTTTAACGGTAAAAATCCCTCTTCGGTTTAGGTAAAGCACACTATAGCTAAATGCATTAATGTAGTTCGGTATTTACGTTTTAGGGTTTTCACTTATTTCCTGAATTACATTATGATACATATATATATATGTATGAATATCTTATTTACCTACGATACTGTGACATGATATAAAGAGTGTGCCAGTCCGTATAATATGGTATGACTAATGGGATCGGACATAGATTTGTGTGGTTTCCCAGGCAAAGACACTCTTTTGTCTCTCTCTCTCTCCCTCTCTCTCTCTTTCTCTTTTTGTATAAAACTCCAGGGTCCATGAGTTAACCCATATCGGTTGTATACTCTAAACAAAGAAGAAGAAAGGAAAAACACCCCACACATAATAAGTTCCATGAAAAAATTGTTTTAATTTACAGAAGAAAATTATTTAGGCTAGGAGCAAGGTAACCTCAGGAGAATCGTAAAATGTCGGGTGAGGATTTTGTCTTTAACTTAATGTAGAGAGCCTCCTTCCTACATAATGTAATTATGACATAATTATTTTAATGGCTATAGTAATTGTAGCGGCATGAAACCAAAATTGTACAAAAGTCTGAAGTTGAAAACTTTTAGGCCAAATAGGAATTATTAATGAATTAGTTGCACACAAAAAAGGTATAATTATTGTTAATTGGTCAGCAGATACACTATCTGCCTTTATAGCAACAATGTGTTTAATGATAAGTCAATCTCTGGTTGGTCATTCGCACCCGGCCAGCCCACTGGTACATAATAACAATAATCCCATTGGATACGACTTGGGGCATGCATGTAAATTGAATTCCAATGATACTAATTCTGAGAAGTATATTGATGTGCCAAGCACCAATCCTGCTTGCAACTAGCCTTTTGACAAGGCCTCGTGACTCTGGCTATTTTCCACCCCAATCAGCGGCTGAGATGAATCTAGAGACCCGTGGCTACTCGCTCTGTCGTTCACTCTGGTTTCGCGATTAGTCTCTTTTTAGTCGCTCGGCTTCTATCAGACATGTGGCCTTGTTTAAAGACTAGCTTGCACCAGGAAGGAAGAAGAAAGTTTCGCTTTTGGATCGAAGTTTCACTTTCACATTTGGATCGAAAAGTTACTGAAAATTGTGGAAACCAGGAAGTCGTACAGTTGGTGAGTTAAAATATTATTGATTACACGTATTACCAGTCTTCACACTTTGGAGTTTGTAACATATTTAAGCCCAAAAGGGATACAAGTTTTAATATTGCAAAAGTTACATCTCTGTATATCCAGCAGTCAGTGCACTCTATGTGTTCACAGAGTTTTTGTTATGTATATATATATATATATACTCAAGTGACAAAGTCACAAATTTGCAGTGAACTTGCTATATAGTTTGATATTATTGATTGATTATTGTAAAAAAGTTGTTCATAAATGTGAATTATATTGTATATGTTCATGACTGTGGTTTAATATCATACAGTATAAGGCGTAGGAGAATAGTTTCGAGAAGTTCGAAATTCGTAACTGTAGTGGGAGTATGCTGAACTGTGTATATTAATAACAATTACACACATGGGTGTACACACAAACACACAAGTATCGTTGAGTTGTAATTCCTAATTTTATTGTAAATTTCCTTAGATTTAAATGAAATAAATCAACACATGTATACAAATTAAAATGAATCGAAAATCGTATGTTCAAATTAAAAACATAATGAAATACTGATTGGAAAATCAAAGCATGACCTATACCTTAACAAAACAGAAAATAACATGTTTACACTCGCAAACCAAAGATTTGGAATGATCTAGATTCGTTAGTATACCAGATTTTATTTACTGAATTGTGGGAATAATACTCAAAGGCGATATCGGTTGATATCAATTGGAGCCCCCCCCCCCCCCCCCCCCCCATTTTCTGTTCTGCCTGGGGAGAAGACTAAGGTTTCCACTTGCTGGGCGAATGCCCAGACCGCTATTTCACGTGATTTGATTTGCATCACAATACCCACTCATTGAGCGAGAGATATGAATAACTTTGTTTGGTTCTTCTATGTGTATTTCCCTCTGGTTTCGTTTTACTTCGTTTTACCACATAATACTCGACTGATGTGCATCAGGTACCTGCTCAATGCCACACGACTGTGAAATTCAGACTCACGCAGCCTATGCTTTCCATTTGATACGGGTTATCCGTCACTTCTACATGATATTCTGATGGAACCAAGGACATATTTTGTACGAAGGGAATCTACATAAGACTGATTTCTAGATCATTTTATCGTGTCAATATCGGATTCACGACCCAGTGTTAAACTCTCCTTTTATCTTGAGAAAGATATACAGTAAACGCCTATTTTGTAAATGAAACGTTCCAGAATAGATCTGTCATGTTACTTGTTGCCTGTTTCTTTTATTCGACCTGTGCAAGATGTTATTAGAATCCTTTTAGCTCGGCTACCATTGGATAAATAGGGACTTTTAAATTTGCACAACGACAACGTGGATTGCTACGATCGACGTATTTTTAATGCACTGCCTTGAATGGACGTCACACGTATCAGTCCACGCAAATCTAAAAGTCCCTAATATTTCTGAGGAGAGGACTCGTGGCCTCATTTCACGACTTATTTGGCAAAAAGCAGGATCTAAGCAAACAGTGAGTATAAATGATATTTTTACTCGTTACCAGCAGTAGCCATCTAATATAAGTCAATCGTAATAGAACGACATACAATCCATGCACTACACAAACCCTAATCCTAACTATTATATAAATTTGACTAAATGTTGTTAGCATTGTGAGAATGATGACAACATGGACTATAGCCACATTAGAATGTTTTAAGGTACTCAAATCTATAAATTGGCGATGAGAAGTCATTTAACTCGAGTCAGTGGCGGGGCATGGGCTCGGTCATTCGGGGGGGGGGGGGGTGGGTGGGCAACAGTCTTTAGTCTACTAGATCAGCGTTTTTCAACCTTTTCTTCAAGTCACGACACCCTTTTAGAAATTAAAAATTTCGCGTCATCCCAATCCAAAGTCTTCATAGAGGATAGAGAATTTCGCCTAAGGACCTCTTTCCCAAAAATATACTATCCGGATCTAAAATAAATCGCTTTTATTACGGCATAATGTTATTTCATCAATATACACTACGTAAAATTAAGTATTCGGTCACCTCGTTATTGGAAATCATCCTGATGTATCATTTGTGCGTGAAGTAAAGCGAACTTTGTTGCTGGATAAATTTCATTTAAGTATAATTTTGATTTTATTTTGTTGTGTCCATGGCTCTGTACCATAGTACAATACTACTCTGATATATCATTACAGTCCGTCCATATCTTGACCCTTACATTTCCTAAGCATAATACTAAGTGGAGAAAGAAATTTTGCTCGTCCAGGGCCTTTACTGTGGAATGCATGCCCTCAAGAGATTCGTAAAAGTGTTGAAAAACAATCTTAAAACGTATAATGTTTAATTCGTCATATAATTTATCGTTCTGTCATTTTTGTATAATCTTTATGTTTCTTGGTTTATAATGCAGATGCTTTTATGTGATGTCTTTAGAAAAATAATGTTAACAAGTACGCCTTGACGATTTGATTTCGAGTGGCCTTATGAATCTCATATATTATAATTATTGTTATTACTATTATTATTATTGTTATTTTTTTCGTTATTATTATTTCGATATAAAGATACGAGTAATGATGATATAAATTCGTCGGAATACTACCCGAACTATGATATTCGGGCAGCCAGGTGCGTAAACATCGTCATATCATCATTAGGGGGGAATTCATGGACCTCGCTGCCTGAAACTATCCTTCTTTTTAAGTTTTACAATCGAGGGAAGCGAGCGATGAGAAATACACGTCACTTTCTCTAAAATATATTTCCTCATCAGAATACACAAAGTGTTATATATTTAGGCAACTTGCGGTTGCTGATACCTTTCTGTTATGAAGTTGACGTTTTTCAAAAATATATTTTTGATGTAACTAAAATACTCTCGTGGCACCCCGATTGAAAAACGCTGTACTAGCTGATCCAAATTAGAGGGGGAAGCTTGACTAGGCCGGGAGGGGATATACCCCTTGCCCCTTAGACTCATGAGTGGGTTGCCAATTTGTCTTGTGATTTTCAAAGTTACTTACGTTAACCCTAAAAGGGCCGGGCTATTTGAGGTTTTAGTACGGCCGGGGGTGGGGGCATTATGGCCCCCCTTAAGATCTCGGCCGTGAAGCGGCCGATCTCCGCGACAATTTGCACGCATGTCAAGTGAAGTGTATAGAATAATATGATAATTTCAATATTTTTGAAAAATTCACTTATTTGCATATTTATGGTAATTTATGCAAATAGGGTCATAAAATCACATTTTTACCCATAAATCATGTACGCAAGTATGCTAAGTACTGATAACTCAGAAATAGAGTTTATGATCAAATAGACAACTTGAAAGTCTGTGTACTTGGAGAGCAAAATAATTATTCTATTTTATATACTAATGTAAAGCGCTTTGAGCATGTTTATGTAAAGGCGCTATATAAATATCAATATGTATGTATGTGTTAGGTTCGAGGGGCATCATAACATCCATATTAGGCTAGAAGGTTCCCCTAGCCTTTTTTCAATCAGTATTTCCTGAAAGCCCTTGGTATGTAGGCTGGGGCCAAGCCTTTTTTGGGGGCGCACTATTTTGGCACTCATCGAAAATATTTGTGGTATAAAGCGGTATCTAGTAATTTGTTATAATTTTAGGATTTCAAAATAAACACATTTTTATGTTTCCTCAAACCAAAAATGCCGAATTGGCAACGAGTTAGGAGTATAAAATCGGCCGTAAAAACTTAGTAATAAATACACATATCTGTGTGGCAAAGCGATAGCCTCGTAACTGTGAGGCCCCAGGATAAAAACCGTGTCGATGTGCCTTTTTTGTGCCCTTTTGTGAGGCATTTATTACTTCTTTACTGTCAATTATGGGTCCCCTAGTTTTTAAGCAAAGTTGCTTTAGCAATCACGCAAAACAAACGCTCGCAAATTATTATTCAAACAAATCTGAGAATGTTTAATATTATCTAGATCTATTAGGAATAAATCATTGCCAAAATCATTCCATAAATTGGGATAATTTTTTTCCACCTTTATGACCAACAGTTTATAAAAATACAGATTCATGTTTTTTTTAAAACTATACGCATGATATAGAGGCCTATATGTACTTTTTCAGTTTAAATATTCATATACTAATGTGGAACACTGCCAGTGGCAGGGCCCGGCCCCTCCCCCCCCCCCCCCGCCTTGGAAAAAAACGTGTAAAAACACGTGATTTTTAGCTTTTTTTTGGGGGGGGGTGGGGGATGGTCCCCCCCCCCTGGCGCTCAAAGGGGGCGGGGGTCAAAATTATCAAATTTTCGAGGGCCAACAAAAATATGCCCATTTCCCCCCCCCCCCCCCCCAACTGAGCGAATTTTCGGCCGACGCGATTTTCAAATTTTTGGACGCAAAAAAAAAACAAAAAAACATGCAAGTTCCCAAACAGTGTTCTATTGTAGTTTTACTCTTTATAATCTATTCAACAGATATTTTTGAGCTTCCAAGCACCTATCATCCATAGGTTACAATCAGTGATTATAATTTCTTTTATGTAAAACCTACCAGCATGAATATCATTACAAATGATTTCAATCAAGGTACGGTTCCTTTCAGAAAGTTCCTTTCAAATGAGTTTTTCTTTTTTCTTTTACCCCAGCCGTTGGGCATACATTTTTGTGATTCCAGGTAGAGTTATTTTCCGTCTCTCTCTTTCCTTTGTGTTGAAAAAGTAGAATGAGTATAAAATTCCCCGCGTGTAGAACGATGACTTCCAGCGTGCTATCGTAGCTCGGCTTCACACCGGCAGAGAGGCTGTTCACACCGCGCTATCGCGCTATCTCTGCGGTGTGGAAGGTACAACGTCGTTTCGGTCCGCCCAACAGCGAGCCACGGCGAGCCAAAACGGCGTGCCACTGGAGCACCTCTTAGGGTGGTCCACGAGAGATAGCGTGGTCTAGCCATGGGCGCAATATTTTACAGACACTCATAATGCTGAGCAACCTATAGCAAAGATTTTTCACATCCTACCGGGTACCCACTAGAGTGGCAAATGTGATTAATGTCTTGCCAAAGGACATTAGTATCATGCTGGGATTCAAACCGTCAACCTTTGGATTTAGAGTTAAGTAAATGGACCTTAAAGAGAAGGTTGAGTTCTGGGAAGAGGTGAAAAATTATTTGTGAGCGTTACTCATTTTTATTATGCAAGTGTGGAAGAACATCAGATAAGACATGTTCCCTGAAAAGCGTGGCTCTTCAAATGCCTTCATATTCTAAATATGCATGTAACATCGTAAAAGTCGGGGGCCGGCTTTTTACGCCACGTGTTCGTGTAGTCCCATATAGATCTTTCTGTGTACAGTGACTTGGCCAAATTTCTTATCATTTTGATGATTCCAGAACCTTGCAATACACACAAATTCTCATATGCTAGATGATCAACCTTTTGATCGATTCCACACCGTTTCTTTCACAATGCAATCGCGTGACCAGAACTCAACTTCATCTTTAACACCACAACATCTGCACATACACATGTATTCCAATATAGTTTGATGGCATCTCACCCACATCCTAGTACAGGTAACTCCTTTCTTTACTATGCCCATTGAACACTTCATTTCAGTTTCTACAAGGGTGCACAATTTTTGGAACAGTATTCTTTAAAAAAGAGTCAACATACTTCTGACTTTAGCAAACAAATGAAAAAAAAAGCATTGAAGGTTAAATTTGCAAATGTTTCTTAACAGTGCCAGAGTGCCTTACATCAGGGATGTGACAGGGAAATTCCCCCAAAGGAGGAAGATTAAATTGGGGTACGAGGGCAATGCCCCTGGCGGGGGTCTAAGGACCTACTCAAGGGGGTAAAAGGGGGCTGTACCCCCTTTACGCAGAAAACTTAAGGATATAGTTACGTGAAAGGAGATGTTTTCCTTGCATTTAAAATTTAAACTTTGAGAAAATTTGTTTCCCCCATCTTGCTTATAAATTGGGAGACCATTACATTGTTCAGTTGAGAGAAAAATGCTGCTAAGGTAGTGAGGTCAATGCTAGATGTACAATTGACGATAATCTGAAAGTTCTTTTCCCCCTTTTCGTTTTCCGTCTTGAAATCTTGAAACCAGTAGAAATCTGCTAATCGGCGGAGGAATCTCATCCCTGTAACATGTACATTGCATCATGATTGTATTGTTGATATGTATGCTGACGACATGACTCTAACAGTCAGCGGAAGTAATGTAACAGAAGTAGAACAAAAGCTAACCAAAGGTATGGAAAATAAATTGTCACGTATAACAACAAACCGTCTAGTTCTTAATTCGGATAAGACAAATGTGATGCTTATTGGACCACGATCAGTTCTTAACGGAGTAAATTATTATTCTGTCACACTAAACGGCACCTGTTTAAAAAAAGTATATGTGGCAAAATGCATGGGTGTCATGATTGACGAGGAGTTACGTCGGACGGAACATGAGGAAAAAGTTATTAAAACTGCTCAAAAAATATAAGTGTAATTAAGCGAGCCAAAAGTTATGTTCCAACAAGATCAGTATGCCATCGTTCTTCCTCATTTCGATTATTGTTTCTCGGTTTGGTCTGAGCGATTTCAAAGACAAACGATTAAATTACAAAAGGTTCAAAAACGCGCTGCACGTGTATTGCTGGGAGAAGGATTTGAAGTATGTTCAAATGATATGTTTAGTCGCTTAGGATGGATGCCTATTCAGACACGTTTCCAGTTTGGACGTGCAGTGATGATGTAAATCAATGCATGACATGGCACCAACATACTTAATAATAGATTTACGTCAGGTCAGTTCACAACATGATTACAACACAGGACATGCTCTAAGGGATGCATTACTTGTACCTAAATTTAGGACGGACACATACACAAATAGTTCTCTAATTTCTGGAATTAGAGTATGGAACCAACTTGAAAGTTCTATAAACGTCACCTACACTTTCAAAAAAGTTGACTTCTGGTAATGCGATTGAATTGTGAAAGAAACGTTTTGGAATCAATCAGAAAAAGGTTGATCATCGAGCGTATAAGTATTGGTGTGTACTGCAAAGTCCTGGAATCATCAAAAGGATAAGAAATTTGGCCCAGTCTTGGTAAAGTTACAAGCATTGTACACAAAAAGATGTATATGGGACTACATGAACATGTGACATAAAAATCCGTCCCGTCTTTTATGATATTATATGCCATATTTAGAAAATTAAATCATTTGAAAGCCATGCTTTTTTTTTCTGATGTTCTTCTACACTTGCATAATGCAATGATAACGCTCACAAATTATTTTTCACCTCTTCCCAAAACTCAACCTTCTCTTTAAATGTTCAAGTATAATTCTTGAATGATCAGTTATTTCATGGGGATACTAATTCATTTGTATAATACCAGTTTAAATGCTTGTGTATTTATCTATTTTGTTTTTGCTGCTGTTATTTGTTTTATTCTTACCAAACAGGGCCTCATGGAAGACCACTAAATTGGTAATATGTGCCACCCTGTATAAATATCAGGGGGGGGGATTATTTTTTTATATTTATTTAATACTAAAACTATACAAATAATTCTTCTAAATATAATTATTTTTCATCACAATAACATTATTCGATTAATTTAATACATGTTCAATTCATAAATTATGATCGATTTTTTTTGGGGGGAATGAATTCAGTTAAAATATGAAATAAAATGAAAACCCTTCCCTTACTACCCAACCAGGAAAGTTCCAAAACAGTTTTCCATTGTAATTTTACTCTTTAGAATCTATTCAACAAACATGTTTTTGAACTTCCAAGCACCCATTCTCCACAGGTTACAATCAGTGACTATAATTTATTGTATGTAAAACCTACCAGCATGAATATCATTACAAATGATTTCAATCAAGGTACGGTTCCTTTCAGAATTTTCCTTTCAAGTGTGTTTTTCTTTCTTCTTTTACCCCAGCCGTTGGGCATAGATGTGTGTGGTTTCCAGGCAGAGTCACTCTTATGTCTCTCTGTCTCTTTATCTCTTTGTTGTGTTGTTGGATTCACTTTTATTGTTTATTTTGTAATTTAGGGTCATGTTTTTGTACTAAAGGTCAAGTAAAGATCGGAATAGTCATCATCGAATATTGACAATGGATATTGTTACACCTAGAAATATATATTTTTATTTGTTCATTCGTTTTTTGATTAGGTGCTCCATAATACAGGGTGGTCTCATCAGTACAAGAGAGACCCGCATTACACAATACAATAAGCCAGTTCACGGTTGCAGTCTGAGCATGAGCAGATAAAGGTCATTGCAGAACCAATTTTGAAAAACACGGAGACGAAATACTAGATACGTGCTCATGAAAGTTATATAATCATTATTCATTCATGCACATTTAGTGCACTCCATGATACACAGGTGGAAGTATTCTTTGAAAAGGGGAAACAAAGGTTATTTATATAGCACCTCCATCGCTGTAGGAGTGATTATTTCAAAATGTACAAAGTGGGACCTCTTCATGTTTTGAAGATCTGTGGATATTCGGGGTCATTGCAGTAATGTGCTAACGGTGAACTGGTCTATTAATATACCATGTAAAAAAGATAAACATTCAAGAAAAGCCAACTAGTTGAATTCGTTACAAAACAAAACAAGAACAAAATATAGATTAAAATTGGAAAATGGTAGTGGATTTTGATAACGACTAAAATATACAATTAAGCTGGGAATGTACGTTAAAACATTAGAAGAATAAAATACCATAAAGGGTTAAAGTGAAAGATCAGACACTTGGATTGTTCCTTAAAGACTCAAATGATGGAATTTTGTTTAGAGAGGATAGGCAGCCTGG
Organism: Strongylocentrotus purpuratus; assembly: GCF_000002235.5. Lineage (NCBI taxonomy): Eukaryota > Metazoa > Echinodermata > Echinoidea > Camarodonta > Strongylocentrotidae > Strongylocentrotus > Strongylocentrotus purpuratus. The sequence goes on along the minus strand of NW_022145601.1, from coordinate 31,744,279 downwards.
TAAGATCATTGACTTGATATTACGAATAGGCTACCCTATATGCTCTAGGGTGTTTGTGAACAAAAAGTGGGCCTAGTGTTAGTATATTGTAGAAGAATAGGCTGGACCGTCAACATTAACATTTTTGTTATGTAATTAGCAGCAAGATTAATTATCATTTTATTATGTTATCACCATATACTGTTGTACATAGAGTTTGGACAATTTTGTTTTTACCTGTTTTCTTGGAATGATTGTGACAATATACTTTGTTCTTGATAGATAACATTTATATATTCTTAGGACATTATAATTGATCAATCTAAAGCGTCAGAGAGATCTTAGCCTTGATCTGAAATAAATACTACGTAACGTTTATCTTGCCTTGTTATGTATGCAGTCACCAAAAAGTATGCATTCACATCTGTTTTTAACAAGTACACAACTGTACATGGGATGTTCATTGATAACCAGATTTGCTTGTATGAATAAAGCAACATGCAAGCATTGTCCTGTACATGAGACAGTCAGAGAGTCTCGAATTAAAAAAACCCAAAGAGAACACACTTTATTTCAGCAAGCTTTCTTTATGTCGTTTAGTTTAATTTTAACCAGTTACTACTTTGCACACATACAAAGTACTACAAATTAAGAAATTTGAATTAGAATTTCCTTTAAAAAGTATACCTTTTTTCTATGTGATTTCAAAATCTTTGAAGCATAACAAAATTCAAAAGTGATATTTAGGCAGTATTTTGTAGACTAATGATTTGTGTGTGATTTTGTGTTTATTGTAGTAGTTGTGAATGATTTACGACCATTGCTATACTGGTCTCATTTTGATCTCCAATCTATTTAGACCTATTTAAGCTAGTGCATTGATTCCTAAAACAGATTGAGAGCATGGATGGCGTAATTAGTCTGCTAAATGTTTGCATAATCTGATTATCCCTTTACAGATATTTCTATAGAAGTTTAATTTTCATTTGTTCACCTTGCGCAAGACCTTGGGAGTCTCAGTGCTTAAATAGACTGCAGACTTAAAACACCCTTTTCTCTTTAGTAACATTTCTATGTGACTGGACATTCTTCTCTTTTTCATTTAGGTAGGGACATCCTATTGTGGGTGATTGTGTACTTAAGGTATGTCATTTGTGTTGAAGGAGGGAGAGAGGGGTGGGGAGGCACTAGCTAGTTGTACCTCCCCCTCCCAATAATTTATCATTACCTTTTAATTTCCCTTGATCAAAGCAATAGTCACCCAAATAAAATAAAAGCGAATCGTCATGAAATGACATACAATCTTTAAGAAACCCTGATCCTGACTAATAAACTCTCATAATTAATTTCAATAAAACTCATCATTAATGGGAGAGTGATACAATTTTGTATATAACTTAACAAGTGTAAGGTATTTGGTTTTCATGTGATATGGAAGATCACAAGCTCCCTAAAAGCAATTTAATTCGGTCTATGTAAACTTGTTTTTAGCGAGAGTATTTACAATTAATCAAGAACTGTTTGGCTTGTTTTCATACTTGTGGATTATATTTATTTCTTTTGTTAATACACTTCAATAAATATTTTGATATCCATTGAAAGCTAGAGTATTTTGTATGATTATGTTGACGAATTGCAACAATAAAATTATAGTAATGCAGTAGTATTTCCAAAAATGCATCAAAGAATTAGTTTACATCATCCTCGTGGTGTATATTTCTGACAAGTCGGCCGAGAAAAGTGCATATAAGGTACTTCATATCTATACACATTTATGAAAAAGCACGTCCAATTCATATACATGCGCATAAATATCTTTGGTAAAATGTGTCAATCCAAACACAAGCAATGTTGTGTGCAAATTTTATAGGAACGTATGGCGTTTTCTAATGATACCAAGAATCAGTTTTACGAATGAAAGTTATTTGTAAAATATAGATGAGTGCATATAAGGTACTTCATATCTATACACATTTATGAAAAAGCACGTTCAATTCATATACATGCGCATAAATATCTTTGGTAAAATGTGTCAATCCAAACACAAGCAATGTTGTGTGCAAATTTTATAGGAACGTATGGCGTTTTCTAATGATACCAAGAATCAGTTTTACGAATGAAAGTTATTTGTAAAATATAGATGAGTTTCCACTTAACCCTTTCTGTTTCTTTTCATTATTGTTTACCATTGTTTAATGCTATAATTAGAAAAAAATCCTGTACAAAATGTAAATTTCTCTCAACGTCTATAGTTGTAGATAACCATATTAAAAATTTCCTTTTTTTATGATGATTATGCTGATTGTGTACGCATGCACACATTTTGGTGAAACGGATATAATTAATAAAGAAAAATCGTGGCACATATATGACTGTATATAATTGTGTTTATATATATATATATATATATACATATATATATATATATATAAATATTATATATACGTGTAAAACATAATTGTAAGTGTTAAAATTCAGTGATAAATGATCACTAAAATCATTACATCCCTATCGCCTTAATTATCGAGGCCTATAGGGATTTGAACCAGATACCTCTAATTTCCCAAACAAGAATCATTCCTCATTCGTTTACCATCGTCCATGATCATGTAAATAATTTGCAACTTTCTCATAAATATCTAGCATACTTGACCCATGCTCTAGACAGTGATATTAATTGACCACCATAAACGTTTTTCTTAGTGAAGCAATGTGTGTTTGAAACGACCTCGTTTGTTTGTCAAGTGTATGCAAGCTGCGCAGTGAGAGTTAAAAAGTCTTTGAAAATTAAATTTGTCCGGAATAGACCAGTTTACTAACGTATTCAAATGTTATGCATACTTTGTAAACAAAGATTGTTCTTGACTACCTGATATCTTGTCCAAAGCTGGCCCGACATAGCAACACGTAATTTAAGCAGACTTGATTCTAAGTATTGTAATTCATTAATTAATAACTGGTCACAGTAATAACTCATCACTAGGTCCCCGGAGAAGAAACATCTACATGTATAACATAGTAAACCGGTCATTTCTTAGGACGTATGCCCAAGGCACACTTTGAACCGTCATACGGTGGACCCCATGTTTGTGATTATTTATTATACAAGTATCTCTATTTATATTTTGACATTTCTTCTCAGCCTGGATCCCATCACGATGAGAAAGGGGCTTTTTAAAAGAACCGAAGAGATGACTGAACCCCCGAGGGATGACAGGCCAAGTGCAAGGTACAGATATTTTAAGCTTAAGCCCACTGTGATACATGTATACCTTTTAAATCTGCACTGGTCATAGAATGCCAATGACTGAGTAATTATATAATATTAGATGGCCTTACGTGTGATACAAAAATGTATTGCTCGAGCTTTGAAAATATTAGACGAGTCGAATTAAAAGTTGTATTTAGACAGTATTTTGTAGACCAATATTTTTTTGTAATTTTAAGTGTGTTTCAGTAGTTGTGAATAATTTACGACCATTGCTACTGGTCTCATTTTGATCTCCAGTCAATTTAAACCTGAGTAAGCTAATGCATTGATTCCTCTGAAATTTAAGAGCATGCATGGCGTAATTAGTCTGCTAAATGTCAGCAAAATCTGATTATCCCTTCACAGGTTTTTCGTTAGAATTTTAATTTTCCTTTTTGTTCACCTTGCGCAAGACCTTGGGAGTCTCAGTTCTTAAATAGACTACGGACTTTAACATACTTTTCTCTATAGTAACATTCTATGTGACTGGACATTCTTCTCTATTTAATTGAGTTTAATAGGGACATCCTATTTTTGGTGATTGTGTACCTAAGGTATGTCATTTGTGTTGAAGGAGGGAAAGAGGGGTGGGGAGGCACTAGCTAGTTGTACCTCCCCCTCCCAATAATTTATCATTACCTTTTAATTTCCCTTGATCAAAGCAATAGTCACCCAAATAAAATAAAAGCGAATCGTCATGAAATGACATACAATCTTTAAGAAACCCTGATCCTGACTAACTCTCATAGTTAATTTCAATAAAACTTATCATTAATGAGAGAGTGATACAATTTTTTTATATAACTTAACAAGTGTAAGGTATTTGGTTTTCATGTGATATGGAAGATCACAAGCTCCCTAAAAGCAATTTGTTTCGGTCTTTGTAGACGTATTTTCAGCGAGAGTATTTATAATTAATTACAAAACCGTTTGGCTTGGTTTCCTATTTGTGATTTCTTTTCTTCTGTTAATATGCTTTAATAAAGATTCTGATATGCATGGAAACTGAGCTTTTTCAAAATTCAACGATTATGTTGACGACTTGGAATAATAGAGTAGTGCAGTAGTATTTCCAAAATTTCATCAAATTATTACATCATCCTTGACGTATATATTTCTGACCAGTCGACCGAGTAGATTGCATATAAGGTACTTCATTTCCCGCCCCCGCACTAATGTCCTTTGATAAGACATTGATCTACATTTGCCACAATCCACCCAGGTGAAGTAAATGGGTACCTGGTAGGAATTTGTTCCTTGAAAGGCTAGAGCGCCGTATGGCAGCCATGCTAAAGTCAGGGTAATATTCGGGAGCGCCAGGAGGGTCAAATCTGACTGACCTGAGCGCTAAACAAGAACCCACTATTATTATTATTATTATTATTATAGACATATATGAAAAAGCACGTTCAATTTTTTACATGCGCATAAATATCCTTGGTAAAATGTGTCATCCCAGTATATAGACTGACAGTGCAAAAGAGCAACACAACAAATAAAAACATAAGGAATTGCAGGAAACATGGCACACAGTACCGACATTGTCGGTCAAGTAGAATTTAGCCTTGCAAATATCAGCCTGAGATGATAAATGATCACTAAAATCATTAAACCCTTATCGCCTTTATGGAGGCTTATCCGGGATTTGAACCAGATACCTCTAATTTCCCAAACAAGAATCATTCCTCATTCGTTTACTATTGTCCATGATCATGTAAATAATTTGCAAGTTTCTCATAAATATCTAGCATACTTGACTCATGCTCTAGACAGTGATATTAATTGACCACCATAAACGTTTTTCTTGGTGAAGCAATGTGTGTTTGAAACGACATCGTTTGTTTGTCAAGTGTATGCAAGCTGCGCAGTGAGAGTTAAAAAGTCTTTGGAAATTAAATTTGTCCGGAATAGACCAGTTTATTCTTCAAATGTTATTTATACTTTGTAAACAAAGATTGTTCTTGACTACCTGATATCTTGTCCAAAGCTGGCCCGACATAGCAACACGTAATTTAAGCAGACATGATTCTAAGTATTGTAGTTCATTAATTAATAACTGGTTACAGGAATAACTCATCACTAAGTCCCCAGAAAAGAAACATCTATAACATAGTGAACCGCTCAATTCTTAGGACTAATATGCACAAGGCACACTTTGAACCGTCATACGATGGACCCAATGTTTGTGATTATTCATTATATAAGTATTTATATTTATATGTTGACATTTCTTCTCAGCCTGGATCCCATCACGATGAGAAAGAGGCTTTGTAAAAGAACCGAGGAGATGACCGAACCTCTGGGGGATGACAGACCAAGTGCAAGGTACAGATATGTTAAGCTTAAGTCAACTGTGATACATGTATACCTGTTAAATCTGCACTGGTTACAGAATGCCAATGACTGAGTAATTATATAATATTGGATGGCTTTGAGTTTCAGCGACCTCGAGGATCAACAAAGCGAAAGTGGTGAGGATGACTCATCTCTATCACCTGAGTCTCCTTCGAAAACTTCGACCACTAAAGGAAGAATGCCTCTGAAACGAAAGAAGAAATTTACATAAAAAAGAAAGAAATTAAAACCAGTATAATGTGACTACAAAAGTCTGAACATTAATATTGAAGCAAACATAAACGAAGGACAAAGCAACTGTGAAACTGTAAACAAAATAAGAATGATAACAATGTTCTCTTTATGACGTTAAATATGCGAAGGAAACGTAAAGTGCTGAAGCGAAAGAAAATAATTATATTCTATTGGCTCCATCGCCAAAAGTGTGACATAGCATTTTTGCACGAGACTTATATATTGTAAAATATTGTATCAAAAGAATGGAAGGACTTTGCTTGTTTGATCATGGTACAAACCATTCCAAAGGTGTAGCAATTTTAGTCAGGGAAAGTCCTCCTTTTAATGTCATCGACAAACATTTCAAAAGTGATGGTAGGGCTATTGCACTAAGGTTTTCGTATCAAGATCAAATGTATTTATGTTTAAATGTGTATGCTCCAGCAAAAAATTAACTGAAGGAACATTTCTATTCATTTTTATGTATATGGGTGAAAAAGATTAGAATACAAAATGAAGTTTTAATCGCAGGTGGAGACTGGAATTGTGTACAAAACATAAAAAAAAGTAGACACAAGTGGAGTCTCAAATGCATACTTACCAAAACAGAATATTGTTAAATTTCAGAAAAAAATAATAACTTAGTAGATGTGTGGAGGAAAATGTTCACAAAGAGGAAACAGTTTACGTGGAGGCAGCTGCCAGTAAACATTTATTCAAGACTAGATTATTGGCTCATGTCGAGAGAGCGCTTTTCAAATATTTATTCAATCGACATAAAACCAGTGTTTAAGTGTGATCATAACGGGGTATCCATAACAATTAAAATATTAGCACAAAGTAGGGGAAATGGTTGTTGGAAACTGAATAATTCTATCCCGAAAGATGAAGTGTTTAAAGAAAATGTTACACGCATTATTCGTAAGGTTAATACTGAATATTTCAACTTAAATGTTTTGAATGAAGAAGATGTAAATTTATGTGAGGGAAAAATTACAGAGAATGAATGCTGGGAAGCATTGAAGTTAGTGAAGGTGAACAAATCACCTGGAGGCGATGGACTCAGTGTTGAATTGTATAAATGTTTCTGGGGGGGGGGTATCAAACAAATGGTAATTGACAGTCTGAATGAGGAGGGTTACGACAACAAACAGTTGTCTTGCACACAAAGTCAAGCTATTCTTACTTTATTATATAAGAAAGGTAACACAAATGTTTTAGATAATTGGCTACCTATTTCGCTGTTAAAGATACTATGTCTCTTTTGAAGCCAACATCAAATTCTGTAAAACTTTGCAGGAATTATGAATATGTCATGTATGTCCGATCTGTGAAATTTAAACGTTAGCAGAGTCCTAATATTCAAATTATGCAAGGAAACCCGTTCACTTGCTAGACTTCACTATCAGACACTATTAAGTGACTGGCTGGCATTTTTCATCTTTGGTAATAATATACATAAAATGAGCTGTAAAGGGTACATGAGCAATTGTCTACATCAATAACCCACTTCTTGTAATGGCCAAAATTAAACTGATTGAATCTTTGCGCAGCATAAAACGTACGAAAATGGGACATAGTACCTTTAAACATTGCTTATAAACGTGCAGCTCGTATTCTTTCAATTAGATCACAGAAAGTAATCTACAAACTTGTATCTCAGGATCAGGCTGGTTGTTACAAAAACCGCTCTGCCTCTGAATGTACCAGACTTATTCAGGATACCATTGATTATTGTCTTTTTGCAAACAAACCAGTTGTTATGATGTTCTTGGATTTCAAAAAAGCGTTCGATACTGTTAGTCATGATCTTTTTATTGTCCTTGTTACGGGAGCTTAAATTTAAAGATTCGTTCTTAAGATGGATTCAAACTTTATATAATGGTGCTCATGGTGGTGTTTTAAATTTTGGCTGGATATCTGAGTAATTCGAAATAGAAAGAGGCGTTTAATAGGCAAGGCTGCCCACTTTTTCCTCTTTTATTTATAATCATTGCAGAGGTTTAAGCTATTAAAATTAAACAAAACGCCAAAAATAGAGGGAATCCAAGTCCCATACTTCAATGACGACAAATGTGATTTTAAAGATATACGTATCGTTCAGTATGCAGACGATACGACGAATATTACTAATTCTGTTCAATTTTTAAAGAAATAATATAAGAAGTAGAAATGTTTGGAGAACATGCGGCACCAAATATTAACTGGACCAAATCAAATCTTATGAAACTTCATATAAATGACGATGAAGTTGAAGATTTATATGTTACCGAAGACCCTATAAAATGTCTTGGTATATTATGTAGGTACATCTTTTTTTGACGTTCAAAATTTAAACTAGGAAAGTAAGGCTACGGTCACAAAGGTTCGTACGAACGATAATTTCGTACGAATCTCCCTGTTTTTCCATTGTCTTCCCGAATTTCCATTGTCTGAAAATCGTTCGTACGGCATTCGTAGCAGTTCGTAATGGCATTTGTGACCGAGGCTTTAAGTAGAGAAAATAAAGAATACCTTGGATTGATAGAAAATAAGGAAACTTACATTAAGTTGTGATATGTATCGTATTTGTAGAAAAAGTAACACATATTAAAAATGAAATGATTTGGTATAATAGCGATATTAAAAATATGAATGAGTTATTGCATGGATAAGAAACAATATTCTCAAAGTTAAACAAGTCTTAGTAATCAGTATCTGGAAAGAAGTTGATTCCAGTATTAATTTTCAAGAAAATGAATTACTTTCCGCCTTCAAATTGCCAAAGTTAAACAGTGCATTTCCGAAAGTGAATGGTAACAGGCGACTCCATTGATGTAGCGGGCATGAGAGCCAAACACTATTATAATGTTATGTTAGAAAGAAGAAAAAAAATTGGAACGCTTATTTTGATTTACATAATGAATTTGACTAGAAGACGGTGCTTCATTATAATTTTTACTTTATAAATGAAAACAGAATTAAGCAGTTTAATTTTTAATTCATTCATAGAATATTAACCAGTAAAGAGAATTTATGTAAATGGACGATTAAAAATAATAATCTATGCGATATCTTTGAGATCCTAGATATAACTAACCACCTTCTCCTGGCTTGTTAGAAGGTTGCGCTTTTTTGGAAGATTGTATCCAAATTAATTGATGCTTTGTTTAATCTAATACAATTTTTTTAACGACAAAATTATTTTAATAGGTTATGACATAGAGAAAAGAGAAATCATCTTGTCAATCTTTTTTTAAACTTTGCTCACTTTATTATCTATATAAACTATATTATAGAATGTTTTAAAAGTGAAAAGCACAGGATACATGCAGTATATTTGATGAAAGATTTAAAGGTAGAAATTCGATACAAACGAAGTAAAAAAAACAACATATTTTCAATATTTTAGTTAGTGCTTATGTCACATTAGTTTCATGTTTTGTACCATATTTTATGTATGTTACATTTACATAAATTCTGTATATACAAATTGTTGTAAAAAGCTGTTATTTTATGATATGAACAAATAAAGTCCCTCAAAAGAGGATAAATAGAGAAAAAAAAATTTTTTAGATGATAACGTTTGGTATAATACTCCTCGAGTTATATTAAAATGTGTCTGTGGATCAATTTAAACAAATCATCATTTGAAAGGATATTACTTCTACGTTATGATAATTAAGGAATTATATTCACACATCCAAATGATACGTTCACAATAAACGTTTGATGTGTGGTTTTTCTATTTCTGGGACGCACTGTATTTTAAAAACCAGACAGTACATGGCTCTTTTTTCTACATCATTAAATACATGTACATCCCAATAAACAGAACACTAAAAAGTAACCTCTTTTGGGAGTGTAATTAAGTGATTTTAAAGTATAGTGCCTTTTGAACTAGATTTAAACGTTATCGACACGTGCCTTCATTTAAACGAAAAAGGTACTCCTGTTCACGTTTTCATCTAACCTAAAAACCACCAGTTTATCACGCGACTGGAGTAACGTGATTCCATTTACCTCTGTAAATCAAGTGTTTATGACCAAATAACCACTTGACCAAGCAACGAGTTTTTGTCCGTTTACCGATGGTGGCGATAAATACGTAATTATTTGGTCTTGTAAGCACCTTTATCGATTGGTTCCACAGGTTATCCAAGGTTGATGGTAATAATCACGTTACTTACACCGGCTAATCGTCTTATTGTTCTGTCCGTGAATCTCTGGTTATATTAAATTAGTAATTGTGAGGTGTCTTACACACCTCTTTAAATGGTTTCAAAGTTACCATAAATTTCTTGGTTATGATCACGTGGCTCAAGCTGATTACTAATCTAAGCTGTGAATACGTGATATGTAGGTGTGGAAATTATTAATTATTAAGTGTTTTAAAACACCTTTTTAAATGGTAGTTAAAGTTGCCATAAGTTCCGCGGTGATGATCTCGTGACTCAAATGGATTATTAATTAAAGCTGGGCATACGTGACTTTTAGGTGTGAAAAATTAGTAATTATTAGGTGCCTTAAAACACCTTTTTAAATGGTTTCAAAGTTACCATAACTTTCCTGGTGATGATCACGTAGTTAAAACTGATTACTAATCTAAGCTGTGAATCCGTGATATTTAGGTGTGAAAAATTAGTAATTATTAGGTGTCTTAAAACACCTATTTAAATGGTAGTCAACGTTGCCAGCAGTTCCGCGGTGATGATCTCGTGACTCAAACGGATTATTAATCTAAGCTGGGCATACGTGACTTTTAGGTCTGAAAAATTAGTAATTATTAGGTGTCTTAAAACACCTATTTAAATGGTAGTCAACGTTGCCAGCAGTTCCGCGGTGATGATCTCATGACTCAAACGGATTATTAAAATAAGCTGGGTATTCCGTGTTTTTCAGGTGTGAAAATGAGTTATTCTTGGGTGTCTTGGTGGTTTCACAGTTACCATTTAAGTTCCGTGGTGATAATCCCGTGACTGTTGGCATATTTCGAGTTGAACCAGCTGACACCAATTAATTTGCATATTGAATATGGGGTGCGTGCAGATCTATGTTTTTTAAACAATTTATCTGAATTTACAGCATATTTCTTAATTACTGATGATTTAGTTATATGCAATTCATTTCGAAAATACTACGAATATAAATTATCAGTTATTAGGACATTACGCTACTTCGTATAAATTACATTTAGTTAAACATGAATAAGGGAAACATTAACTATGAACTAAATAATTTCAATAAAGTACAAGTATACGAAAAACTTTCGATAAATTTAATTATGTAAGTCTACTTATTGCCAATGCCTTTGCATTGGAAATACAGACGTACCGGTATTGAAGTATTGTTGCTGTTCAACTGGTTGGAAGTTTTACCAAATGGTTCTTGGCTCAGCTAGACCAGTTGAATTATAACTGGCCTGGATCAACTGGATCATTTAGCCCATTTCAATTTCCAGGGTTACCAGTTGGCATTAACTGGTTCATCAACTGGACCAGTTGCAACAAGCTTTCTCTTCTGGGATGTTTGCACCCCCCCCCCAACTCCCTGTAATCCCAAACTGCTTCCGGCGCGCCTGGACGTAATTATGGAAGATCCAAGACATGATGTTCAGAAACGGGATGAGAACGTCATTATTTTGGTTCATTTATTGTGTAACATTTGCGCAATTATTGGGTTGAACGCGGGTTACAGTAACATACTTCCTCTTCGACGTACATTTCACGTGAATGAAGAACATGATTCATCTCAAGTCAGCCTCGTAATATTCACGTGAATTTCACGCAGATATTTTGACTAAAACTATCACTAACGCTTCACGTGTTTCTGTGACGCGATAATTTCGTTTATGAAGATGTAATTTCATAACCAAACAAACACGGGAGTATTAGGTTTACAAACCATGGTCTCCAAGGTAGGGATAATCACGTTATTACAATGGTGATATTGCAGTGACAATTGCGTGATTTAGTGTAGGTGTGTTTTAAGTTACCTAGTGCAATAAACGTATTAACACATTTACGTAAATGTCAGGTGTTTGAAGAACGTAACTCTCCTCAAGTCGATGCCTTGATATTGACGTGATTTTCACGTGATTTTGTTTATTGGGATGTATGAAGATGTAAGCAGAACATTAGAAAACAAAAACAGTTGACAGTTTTGTGTATGCGACCCATTTTCACAATCCTCGACCGTCATTACAGTGGAATAGAGGTATATACGTTTGCCACAGGTTTTACGTATTAACATGCTATCATCATGATTTCTTAGAATTTTTGCGAAAGATTTAGAATGGATTCCATTTTCAGGGTTGGCCGATAAATACCGGGACGGGAAATGCCGGAAAGCAAATTTTGACGAAAACGGGGAAATACTGGGAAAAACTATCATCAATACCATACTGGTGTAAGAATTTCTACACCCTGGTTTTTACAGTGTATGCTTCTTATATTCTAGTTGTCAAACATCGAGTCAAACAAATGGATTCGATGACGTCATCATCAAAGTAGCAGACGCCATATCAGAAGATAGTGATTTAAGGAGACTTGGTCTTGAGTTGGGAGTCCAGACATCTAATATCAATAGGGCATTGGAGACGAATTGGGCTGGAGGAAGAAAGACAAGTAATGGCAACGTGATGATGCTTCAGAACTGGGCAAAGACGGTCAAACCATCCAATCAATTTCAAACTCTCAGAGCAGCTCTCAAAAAGGTGGATTTACTAGAGGTGGAAGAGACATGTTTCACAAGCAGCTGCAGCGGTAAGCTTCCCTATATAAATGATATTGTATATGAAATTACTTATAAAGCAACTTGATTACTTCTCGTATATGAAAACCACGTCCTTAGTTTGAGTAAAATTTTCCTCTACAAACTACATCGTATATTCACACCCCGAAGCAGTTTCCATTATAAATTACTTCAAGAAGTGTTGCATTGGTATCCCCTGATACATGTATGTTGAAGAGAAAATCTTATGCACACATAATTACGAGAACATGAACTAAATTGTTCAAAAAGTTTAATTCTGTGCTGTCATTTTCATACTATTTATGAAATGATACGAAAAATGTTTTCTTTCGCTGATATACTTGTTGTTGACAATTTAATACACAGAGAATCATGAAATAGGGGTTAACATGATATTACAGCATGGTAATCTTATGCACATATATATTATACTAGAACATGTGAAAGAAATTGTTACACGTAATAAACATTAGAGCTAAATTCCTTTCACGTGTCATTAAAGTTCATTTTTCTGCTGTAATTTCATCCTATTTATAAAATGATACGAAATTGTTTTTCTTTCCCTGAAATACTTGATGTTGAAAATGTAATACACAGAGAATCACGTAATAGGGGTTAACAAGATATTACAGTGTGGCAATCTTATACACGTGAAATAAGATGTTACACAGAATTAAATATTATAGATCACGTTCATCAGTGATTCAGTATTTTTCTGAAAGATCTATTATATTTCGATAAAACACTTAAAATTTCTTTCATACCACTGGAAAATAGTTAAAATTAAATTGTGGCAAGATATTTTAGTTTCCCTCAAAATGTTGCGTTGTGGCAGCATTCATCATGGTACATAACATCGTTTAGCCATTTTATGAATGAACCTGCATTTAATCAGCAGATGTACGAGATTTATTGTGTTATTACCAACGCTCCTTCTCTCCCCTTTCCTTTTCTTCTCTGCAAGTCAGTCTTTTCTATTTGTATTTGTTATTGTTGTTGTATCTAAGTTGAGGGCTGCGGGCACGTCAAGCTACTTCGCTTATTTCTGTAGCCCTCCTGCATCTAATGTATGTTAATTATGCATTCAATATATTTGTTTAAATTCGTTCATTATCTGTATAAAATTATATACACTTAAAATATTGTATCAAACCATATTATGTTCATGAAAATGTATGATGAAAAAAGAAAAAAAAAGATGCAGAAACCAATAAATCAAAATCAAATCAAATAACACGTGATAACTACATAGAAATTGCCTGGAAGACTTTATTTTCAATAGCGTCATGTGATCCACAGGTTCAATTTACCCGTCAGAGAAATTGCGCCTTGAAAAGCCAAGTCTTACGATCATTAACTTTAACTTATCTGATAGCGTTTCATCGGTTTATACGCATATAAATCTAAGCCAGTGGCATATCCACCTAGAATAGATAAACCAAGGGAGGAATCCCTCCCGACTGAAAAAAAGCAAAAACTACGGCTGCCGAAGACAGCCCGGCATAACCACTGCAAATTTCATGTCATTAATTTTAATGGGAGGGGGTTCAAATGCACGGATCCGCGTCCGTATGCCGGGTTTATCCTTTGCCGAATACTCATTATCAGCAGAACCTTTTTAAACAGAAACAACAATACTTTTTCAACTTCCTCGGCAGTGATTTTGAACCAAGTTGGTATCTAATTTTCTTACTTACATTATTATTTTTAAATAATGCTCTTCTCTTTTTCCTCAGGTGACGATAATGCAATGCCAAGTGACATAATGAAGTTAAGAGAACAACTGAAAAGTAGATATCGCAGAAAATTTGGTCAGATCAAAACATCGCCTGTGGACCCTCAGTCACGAACATGGCTTCAGCACATCTATGTCAGTCTCGTCCTGATGTTAGGATTTGAAGGGGAAAACGAGGAGCCAATAGAGTATGACGAGTTGTTTAAATTCATCAAAACTGACACACCGAAAGGTTTTGTAACACGATTAGCATTTATTGGAGAAGCTGGTGTAGGGAAATCGTACATTCCCGACGTATTAAGCGCTATATAAGCAATATTATTATTTATTTATTATTTAAGATAGCTCTTGATTGGGCTGAGGGTAAAGTTCTTCAAGATATCAATCTGCTTTTTCTTGAATCATTTCGAGAGATCACAGAGAGCGCATTCTTTGGGGATACTGTCATGGGCCATTTCCCAGATGATTCAGAAGTAAAGGGGGAATGGGTTGATGAATATATCAGGAAAAATCAGAGAAAGGTCCTTATCTTATTGGACGGACTGGACGAGGCACAAATCAACATCAAAAAGCCAAAACGCAATGACGCTATCGTATCGATCGTAAGAGGAGAGCGATTCATTGATACTCCAGTCGTCATCACAACCCGTCCTTTTGGAGCTGATCAGATCAAGAGCATCATGACGATTAATGACCATTACACGTTTGGTAAGGTTAAGGGCTTCACAAAGGACAGCATGGCAACATATATCAAAAACTATTTCAAAGATGATTCTGATTCTGCTTCGTCCCTCATTAACTTCATTGATACAAACCAAGTGGTTTCTGAGTACATGGCACCCTTCCCGATATTCTGCAGTATGCTATGTAGCCTGTGGAAAACGCCAAGTGAACGGGAAAATACTCAGACAATGGAAACATTCTCCCAACTCTTGAAGCGTCTCGTCTTTTCACTTCAAGAGCAATATTTTTCCAAATCAAATGGATTAGAAGAGGGCTATGAAAGGCGCATGAAGAAAGCTAGTGAAAGTATGAAAGATATTGGTTGTATCGCATTTCAAGGGCTGTTGGTTAAACAGCTCATCTTCGATGAAAAGGCGCTCGACTCATGCACAGAGGCTGCAATGACTGCATGCGAGGTCGGGATTCTTAGCAAGGAAATAAGGTCAGCACCCGTGCAAATCAGAGAAATTCAGCGAAAGCAATTCATCCAAGAATTTTCTTTCCCTCATAAGTTACTGCAGGAGTACATAGCGAGTTTCTACCTTGCATCGCTGTTCCACGAAGATCGTCTAGAATTCAACAGAATCCTGGCAGACACCCTTTTAGAAGACTACAAGGAATTCAGGTATGTCTTGTACTTCACTGCAGCTCATGGAGGTGAAGTAGGAAAGTCGGTCCTTGAAGCTCTATGCAATGAAGTCGATGACATTGGGTTCATCATCCAGTGTGCATTTGAATGTCACGATTCAGAAGCCATTGAACCCGTCAGGAACCTGTTGAAGACGGAGATAGATCTTACGTTACCTTCTATTCTTTCAATCGCCGCATTTCTCTTCACAATGGAACCATTAGGGAAGGAAGTAGTAAGTTTCGTGAATAGAATTATAGACGTGCCTCATTTTTATTCATCTAATTGTAAATTTTATTATAGTGAGGGAATACTGTCATCAGTTGAGCGTTTGTAAATTGCATATGCAGATTTGGCTACAAACAAAAGGACAACTACACATTATACCGTCTGTTATTTTTTCCGGCCTTCTGACCCAAAATCATTTAGAACTGCCATGTTGTTATTATTTACGTACTATAGTGGGCTGTATTCCAATGTGTAAACAGTCTCACATGAGAACAAGAATCATGTCACCGTTTGCTTCTTCCTTATACATTTAAAGGACTTACTAAGAAAGGAAGAGAGTAATAATGTACGGCTCTTTCAGGATTAAACAAAGAGAAAAAGCTGAGCCAACCAGACGAATTATAGAAAATATAGGTCATTCTATATTCAACATGCCCTCGATAACTACCTTAATAGCTATTCACTTTTCAAGTATACTTATTACAGATAACTAAAACAAACGATACGTCTAAATCTGATTTGTCCTCTTCATATAACCTTCCATAATTCGTGATGATAAGAATGTGTGTGTTTGTGTCCATGCTATTTAAGTAATACATGCTATCAGAATATAGCCTAATGGTGAAGACATCAAGAAAATAACTTGGTATTTCTTTTTTCCTTTTACAAACGAATGCATACTATAAGATATTTTTACACAAATTAAACCATTATCATGGTATGTTTGATTATAATTATTGAAATTATTATTTAAAGATCGAATGCTATAATTAATTTGTTGTACAGGTAAGAAGAAGTACCTCGATTCGTGAAACATTGGGTGTCAGCGAGTCCTTCGAAGCTAACGCATCATCGTCTGATGTAGCAGCAGCAGTAGGACTCTTCACATTGCAGAACTTACGAGAGTTGACCATTCATACCGAGCGTCTGGATGACAAATTCTACACAGGAATGTCTGCTGCAGCTCCACAGTCCATGGTTTTTTATTATTATATTAACGTTGATAAATCCTAAATCATAATTATCATTATTTCTTAATCGATGCATGATATGTGTTGCTTAATAAGGTTAAGAAAAAAATGTTAAATTCATCAACAAAATTTAGTTATTTACACTCATGATTTCGGTCAATTCTTTTCACAAAGGTGAGAAGTGTAAGCATCATGAAAGGCTTGTTAAAAGGGTCTTGCTCTCCTCTTCCATTAGCTCCACCCACCTTCTCTTTTTAACTTATCATTGATATCTATCTTACTCTGTATTTTTCTTTTTGTCTCTACGTGGCGGCGCCTGGGACATCAAGAAAAAATCTGACCCCCAGTCAAAGGGATAGAAGATTATATTTGCACTTCACACAGTATATGACGCAGGTCATTTTCCATTCGGGATGGGAAAATGTTTCCTTGATGCTTTTCCTTGCCGCCAGTGAGCCCCTACACTTTTACGATTCTCCTGCCGCGATTGTTGATACACACATACGCTCAGTGGCGTAATGAGCCAAACATTTTGAGGTAGCCAAGCCAGAAACGGCTCCGGTATCAATCCGTTGGTTGGCGGGGAGGTGTGTGTGTGTGTGGGGGGGGAGGGGGGTTACGTCCGCCCTTTCCTGAAATTAGAAGTCTATGCAGCTATTCTATTACATTAACATTTCATAGTATAGCAACTCCATGGGTTAATTACATATTTTATTTTTCAAAATGCTGTCAAAATTTTGAACTACAGATATATTTAGGTCGGGACTTAATATGGCACCTTTTTTTCTTCTCTATTCATATTGGATAGGCGGTGATAAATATCATTTACTTTGGGCGACCTTCCACTTTCGGGGAAGGAGACTCATTTCTCTCTAATCATGTAATTTTAAAGACAAATTATTATGCGAGAAAGCATATCAATAGTAAAACTTTGCATTCTAAACGATCTCAGAATCTGAATAGTGTGTCACATTGTTTTGAAGTACTTTAACTCATTATTCATTATACATATAATTCACATTTTAATGGGTTTTTTAAATAATTATTTATAGGTAGGGAGATCACTTACAAAAACTTCTTGTGGATATGTCCCGTAGTCTATCCGGAATTGCCGCATCTCTTTTGCAGTAATATTTTCACCCATCTTCCCTCAGTTTAGAAAGAAAAATCATGATATTGTATAAACCTATAGTAAAGGAGGCTTGGTGGGGTATGAGAGGAGCTCGCCTTTTCTTTTAAGGAAATGTTGATAATTGAAAGCAAAGACTTACAGTCAGAAGACGTAGCTAGGGGAGGAGATTTACCAAGAAAATTCAGCCATTTACATGTTTCAGGAAACACTTTCTAGATCCCCTGTACATTACAAAATAGGACTTGCAAAGTAGCTGGATAATGGTTTGACGGTATATATAGTTGCGTCATAGTACCAGGCGTTTCATTATCAAAGAAAGTTGCAGGGGTTAATCCCAAAAAGCGTAGAAATTATGTCTTTTTCTTTCTCCTTTATACTTCTTCTTTTTCTCTCCTTTTTTTCTCAAAACGCTTTTGGAAGGGAAAGTGCAGATCTCCCCCCCCCGTCCCAGTCCCAAGTCTGGGAGTGATCTTCATTTGGGGAATCCGGTGTGACCTGCACACTGAACCTAAAAGAGTTGTCTTTTATATATTTACCGGACGAGACCAACATCCCGCAAACTGGCCTATTGCCGCAGGGATAGAGAGGGCAAGAGAGAGAGAGAGAGAAAGAGAGGGGGGAGGGGGGGTGTGTGTAGGGGATAATACCATCTGCCCCCCCTTCTAATTTGGAACTGTGCATTAAGGACACTTTTGAAGTTTTGACCACAAGGATAATTATTCAAAGTCTGACCTCAATATTCTCACCTTCTCTCCTCTCTCATGGCGATAGTCAGCATTATTTACCAAATAGGTATTCAAATCGATTTCGGAGGAATGCACGTCTCCGCCTAAACATTGTATACACGTACAGGGGAAGCAGCGCCGATCCCCCACCACACCAGTACGCCAGTGTCTACAAGAGACCAATCATTCGAGTAAAATTGCATATTAAAGATAAACTCCAGTTCTGGTTAAAAAAAAAAAAAATTAATTCTCACAGAATCAAACTTACACTGAATGTTCAAGATTTCAAACAAATGACATGTGCCAAACAATTTTGGAAGAAAATGTATACTGGCCGAGTAATGAGCTTAGAAAGACAAGGAAATCAAGGTAGTACTAGCCCCGACACCACGTGTGTTGTCCCATATATAGCTTTCTGTGAACAGTGCTTGTTACTTTACCAAGACTCGGCAAAATGTATTATGATTTTGATTACTCCAGAACCTTGCAGTGCACACCAATACTTACATGCTACATGATCAACTGTTTCTGATCCATTCCACACCTTTTCTTTCACAATGCAATCGCATTACCAGAACTCTCCTTTATCTTTAAGTAGCGTCTTTGCGCTAGCGAATGTATATGTAAAGGCCCGGTCACACAGAGGGGACGCATGGGGGCGCACGGCCAGCGCATTGGAAATTTGAATTTTGGGCCAGTGTGTTGTCGTTCGCTAGGCGTGCGTCATCATTCGTTACTCGTTCGTCGAGTGCGCTGGACCCACGCTATGCATTCGTCGTCATTCGCTGTGTGCGTAGGGATTTTTTGAGCATGCTCAAAAGTGTGCGCGGAGCTGGACGCATGAGTGTACACGCCAAAGGCACGCCAGACATGCGTGGAGCGCGCTAGACCAGCGCCAGACATACGCGGAGCACACGCCCTGTATGCGCACAGCGCGCTAGCTACACGCTGTGCTTTTTGTGTCAGCTCGCTAGCTTTTCCAAAATTATGACAAAACTTAGGCACACGGCCTTTTCCGATTTGCAATGCGCGTGCCGTGCGTCGTAGAACGCGGTGCATGCGTGGACCATTCGTCCAGCGCGCTAGCAACACGCTGTGCATTTGTGGAAGTTGTTACCATGTGCGCTCTGATTACGGTCTGTGTGCGCACTGTATGCGCCCTGTATGCGCTCACCGCGCTAGCAACACGCTATGCATTTGGTGTCAGCTCGCTGTAGCTACGACAAAAGTTGGGCGCACGACAACGCACTGGCCAAAATTGCAAATTTCCAATGCGCTGGCCGTGCGTTCCCCATGCGTCCCCTCTGTGTGACCGGGCCTTTAAGAAGGCGAGGGGGAAGTCCCCCCCCCCCCCCATCCACCGAGAATTTCTAACCGAGAAAAAATGAATTGCCTTTTCTGTTTAGTTAGGAATTATTAAAGGTAGTCAAATTATTGAATTTTGAATATTTTTTTCACAAATTTTCTGGTGATGTGAAGCCAAACTTCAAAAATAAAGAGAAGGGGCAACTGGATTTACATCTCTTGTAATACACGTATATAAAGCCCAATAGATAACGCGAGACGCCGTTCTTGTGTTAGACTGGAAAGTCGGTCTTTAATTATGATGATGATTGAACATAGTTATCCATCATTTACAGCTGTAGTAGGGTTATTACATTATTGAACACGTTGAACTAGTAATATCATATCGGAATCATATAACTCTAACTGTAACTAAATCAACAAGGGAGAGAAGGTAAAACAGTTTTACCCCACCCGCGGCGATGTAAATAACGGTCCAAAAAGTGAATTTCCAGCTGAAATATAAAGATCTCCATTAGCTGGTGAATATGAATGTGACACCCGTTCTACACATTTTTACATAATAGCAGTAAAAGAATGGTCCTTTGTTTACCTGAGGAACTGTATATTTTTTCCTCTTTCTTTGTCCATCATGTTCATAGTGTGGGTTGTTATACTTGAATGGAAGAACATTGTTTTAGCTATCTTTTTGAAAAAGGTAAAAGAAAATTCAAATAGCGTGCAATAAGTAACCTTTTTATTGAAGGAAATTAATTAGAATATATGATCAGTTTTCCCTGTACACCACGCCATTCTTCTACAAGATATTCGGTTTACTCAATCTGTGTGTTTCTTTCAATCTAGCTAAAAGAAAGCCAATCATAGTCGTAGTATATATTTATCGATGACATACCATCATGATGTTACAGAACTGAACATAAGTAATACTTCAATTAAAGATGTTGATATCAATATTCACTTTATTCAATTTGTCCTGCCACGTCACCAGATAAGAAGCCAACGAACTACCTCTCGGATCTATAAGCATGTTTAAAAGCACTTATCATATAAATAGTATTTCGAAGGTTTTTTAGAAATCATTTATTGTCAAGAGTCAAATTCACGCTCATATCAATATAATATTCTGACCACGCCGACATGAAGAAGCATTAATAATGTAAAAAGACTGGACTTAAGTGTGATAAAGATATATATTCATATGAAAGTGTGTTTTAAAAAATCGCATCCTATTAATAGTAGCTCGCATTTTAATTTTTAGAAATTTATAACATTTTGTCAATAGTCTCAAGAAATTTGTTTATATGTTCATTGTAAATACACAAATATAACATTTGTATTCTGCTTGAACACTCTGCTAGGTTCTGGAATCATCAAAATGATAAGAAATTTGACCCAGTCTTGGTAAAGTTACAAGCACTGCACACAGAAAGATGTTTATGGGACTACGTGGCACGTGCGCGATATCTATCAGGTCCAAATAGATATAATAATTTAGCACATATATCAATTAGTAGGCGGTTTCTCGGGAAAATTTGTATCATCACGTCAAAACATATTTTTTCACACATGATTGGTATTAAGAACTTCCATTTCATTTTTTGAGAGGGGGGGGGGGGCGTTTCCAAAACTGGTCTTTACCTTTAATGATGTTACATTAATGACGGTAAGAATAATTATATCAGACGTGTCGTCTATACTTGATAATACTATTCACTCTATTCAACATATCATGTCACATCACCAGATTGAGAAGCTAAAGCACTGGGACGCAGATCTGGGTTCTACAGCATCCTCTCATTACGCGAGAGGTCTCTGCTCCATGCCAAATATTCGATCACTGGATCTGTACAGTGTGAAGCTGAGTGATGAGTTTTACTCAACGATGGCCTTTGAGGCATCAAAATCAAAGGTAAACCCCAACAAAATTTGTTTTTCCCCAATAGTTTTGCATTCTTCAAACTGAACATGTGGATTATTTTCATTAGTCACAAGTGCTCTCGTATCAATATAATTAACCGTTTGGCCGAGCTGACAAGGAAATAAATCATGTGAATAAAATGGACTTTGGTGGCAGAATGAAATAGATCCATATAAAAGTGTGTTTTAAAAGCACGTATACTATAACAACAAAATTGCATTTTTAAAAAGAAATTAGTTTTGTATTGTAAATACTGTAAAACAACCTTTTGGGCTGAAAGTGTGTTTTTACGGTGTATAAATAAAATCAACAACAACAAAAAGTCTCAATTAGATATCAAATGAAAACTGTAGGTAAACAGATAACAGCTTTTTATTCTGTGATCACTGGTTCTGTACGATGTAAAGCTGAGTGATGAGTTCTACTCAACGATGGTAACTGAGGCATAAAAATCAAAGGTATACCCGAACATTATTTCAATTGGAAACGATTTGTTTCGAAAATTTTTTTGCATTCTTCAAATTAAACATATGGGGTCACTGTATTTTCAAACTTTTAAAAAAGAAATCATTTATTTGTATTAGTTACGACCACGCTCATATTATTATTATTATTAGTTTGGCCAAGCTGAAAATGAAATAAATCATGTGAATAGAATGAATTTTGGTGTCATAATGATATAGATTCATAAAAAAACATGTATAAAAGTACGTATTCTATAAATAGTATGTGACTTTAAAAAAAGAGAAAACTATTAGTTTGCCAATAGTCCCCGGAAATCAATTTATATGCGATTGTAAGTATACCGATATGACATTTTAATTCTGCTTGAAGAGACACGGTCTCTCTTTTCTTACTATCTATAATTAATCACATTTGTTCGTCATTCTTCGTCTCGTCGTTCCTTCGTCTATACTTGATAATACTACTCACTCTATTCAATCTGTCTTGGCACATCACCAGATTGAGAAGCTAAAGCACTGGAACGCAGATCTGGGTTCTGCTGCATCCTCTCACTACGCGAGAGGTCTCTGCTTCATGCCGAATCTTCGGTCACTGGATCTGTACGATGTGAAGCTGAGTGATGAGTTCTACTCAACGATGGCCACTGAGGCATCAAAATCAAAGGTATACCCAAACATGATTTCAATTGGAAACGATTTGTTTCGAATTTTTTTTGCATTCTTCAAATTCAACATAAATATGGGGTAACTATATTTTTACACTTTTTAAAAGAATAATTTATTTTCATTAGTTACGAGCACGCTCAAATCAATATGATTATTAGTTTGGCCATGTTGAAAAGGAAATAAATCATGTGAATAGAATGAACTTTGGTAAATGATGTAGATTCCTTTAAAAAAAAGCGTGTATAAAAGTACATATTCTATAAATAGAATGTCGAATTAAATAAAAAGTTATAGTTTGCCCGGAAATTAAGTTTACATAGCATTGTAAATAAACAAAATAACATATGCTTGAACAGACACGGACTCTCTCTTCTTACTATCTATAATTAATCACATTTGTTTGTCTTTCTTCATCTCGTCATTCTTTTATCTAACCAAACCCGTTGCCCTCGGGCCTTTTTTGTCCTTATATTTCTCTGTCTCTGTCAAGGTCTCTCTCTCTCTCTCCCCCTTCTCTTTCCCTTCTCTCTCCCTTCTCTTTCCTTTCCTCTAAAAGGCTAAGTAGAGGTTAATCATGTTATATTAATCACAATAGAAAATATTAAAAGTATAAATGTCGTCTATACTTGATAATACTATTTACTCTATTCAATCTGTCTTGGCACATCACCAGATTGAGAAGCTAGAGCACGACACGGCAGATCTGGGTTCTGCCGCATCCTCTCACTACGCGAGAGGTCTCTGCTTCATGCCAAATCTTCGATCACTGGATCTGGACGATGTTAAGCTGAGACATGAGTTCTACTCAACGATGGCCACTGAGGCATCAAAATCAAAGGTATACCCAAACATGATTTCAATTGGGAACATTTTGTTTCGAAAATAATATTGTATTCTTCAAATTCAACATATGGGGTAACTGTTTGTTCACACTTTTTAAAAAGAAATTATTTATTTTCATTAGCTATCAATATTATAAATAGTTTGGCTATGCTGAAATAGAAACAAATCATCTGAATATAATGAACTTTGGAGTCATAATGATATAGAGTCATATAAAAGTGTGTTTTAAAAGCACGTATCCTACACATGGTAGTTTACATTCTATATTTAGAAATTATTTTAAGTTGGTCAATAGTCGCAGGAAATATATTTAACATGTGTATTGTAAATAGACGGATATTACACTTTTATTTTGCTTGAACAGACACGGTCTCTCTTTTCCAACCATCTATAAATGATATTATTCGTTTCTCTTTCTTTATCCCTTCTGTCTCTTCTTACCACACCCTTTTCCCTTTGGGCCTTTTTCTCTCTATCTCTCTGTGTCTTTCCTCTTGCTTTACATTTCTAAGTAGAGGGTAATAATGGTACTTTAATGGCAGTAAGAATATTTAAATCAGACATGTCGTATATACTTGATAAAACTATTCACTCTATTCAACCTGTCATATCACATCGCAAGATTGAGGAGCTAAAGCACGATACGGCAGATCTGGGTTCTGCTGCATCCTCTCACTACGCGAGAGGTCTCTGCTTCATGCCAAATCTTCGATCACTGTATCTAGACGATGTAAAGCTGAGTGATGAGTTCTACTCAACGATGGTCACTGAGGCATCAAAATCAAAGGTATACCCAAACATGATTTCAATTGGAAACGATTTGTATCGAAATATTTTTTGCATTCTTCAAATTAAACATATGGGGTAACTGTATTTTCACACTTTCTAAAAAAGAAATAATTTATCTTCATCAGTAACGAGCACTCTTAAATCAATATTATAAATAGTTTGGCTTTGCTGACAACTGGGAAAATTTATCATGTGAATATAATTAGTGTCATAATGACATTCTTGTAGATGCATCTATAAACACATGTTTTTAAGCGCATATCATGTAGACAGGCTTAGTATTCCGCGTTGTTTTTTCTTGGATTATTTATTGCCCCAATAAGATATCACATGCACAACAAATATTTGTTGTTGTTTTGAATTCATGTATATGTTTGTAATTTTGTTTGTACTATTTGCAGGTCCCCCAAGTACAACAGTGTTTTAATCACTGATGGGGTTACCCTGGGTAAATAAAACAAAATAAATAAATAAATAAATAAAGATATAAAATACCCTTAACAGAAACAATAACAACAAAGAACAAAACTAAAGAAGAAAAAAAGGATTAACAAAAAAAAATGCCTTTTCAGTAGGTCTGTATGTCTGCTCTGTGTTCTGCATTTTGTCATTAAAGTTTCTCAACAAATATAATCAAGCCAGCTATGTCTTTCGTGTGGGATGCTTGATGCCAGCCCCTGTAGAAATGTTAGATTCTAATAGGCCTACTACGAATAACTAAAAACAATATCTCAAGTCTTTATTTCTTCAATTTATAGATAAAGGTAATTAATCTATAAAAAATAATTAGCAACAGTAATCAAATACAAAATATTTCTAATGTATTACTCAACTAATAGTTTTTTTACAGTACATAGTAATTTCTGTTACCATGAATATTTGGATTATAATGTTTTTTTCGTTAAAAACGCATTAGGAACCAATTAATGTGATAACTTAAAGGTAATACAAGGTTTTGGGAATTTTGAAAATTGAGTGGATAGTGAATCTTTACAATTTTGATATATTTGGATGCCCCTGTGGGTGAATTATAAGCACTAAACAAATTAGCCCCTAAAACACTTCTGTTTTCGAGAAAAGTTGAATATAAAAATTTACCGGTGCTCCCGGTAAATTTTGATAAATTTCAAATAGCGCCTATGGCCTTACAATGGTAGCTGCGACCATGAACATCTCAGAATATGTAGTTGTGATATATAATTTCCAAACGGGAATAACTAATCGGTCGATTTTAGTCAAGAAACATTGTTTCAGAGCTAAATTAATATCTTGACCTTAAGAGGGAGCTATACAGCATAAAGAGTTTATTATTTATAATTTCATAACTTCAGACTCGATTTCAACCGCGACAACGATCACTGAATATTGTAGGACCGCATATGCTTCCAATATGTTAATTTGAACCAAATTCATGACCCCATACCAAAACTTTGTAATACCTTTAATGATTTTATCTGATTTTAGCCGTAGTCCACATGACCGAGTTATCAGGTAACAACTTTCGCCTAAGACTGTTCTCACAATTTCCTTGTAAAATATACCTAATATCAACAATTTGGCACGCACAATGCCCACCCCCCCCCCCCCCCACTCCGGTAAAGGGGTACTTTTCATGCAACAAAGTTCTGCTCTTATTGCACAAAAATTGGGAACATGCATACGCGTACCCTAAATAACACTGAGTGTGTGTGTGGGGGGGGGGGGGCACAATGTCAACTCGCGTGCCTGCCCATTGACAGATGTATCACATATCTGAAGCAATATGTATTCATGCGAGTGTCCTGTTGTATTTAGTGAATTTAAAAGAACTAATAAAATGCTTACTAATCCACGTTAAAGGAAACAGATGAAATAAGTCTACTGAAAGCAAAGGGGGAAAAGTATAACATACTCTCTTGAAGATATCCTTTTGATGTAATGTCATCCCACAGATACAATACCTTAAGTACCTTTATTTAAATACATCATGCCATGCATATTGAAATGCTTTTTTGTTTATTATAATATGTTGATTCATTTAAATTATTAAAGCATAAATAGAAACAAAATAATCAGACTTAGTGAATGATAAAGTTACTGAGATGCAGATTCATCTGATATTAGCTGTGATTTTAAAAGGTGTTTATGATAGTAAAAACAATAATTGGATCGCATCGCAAATTTCACTTTGGTGTGAACTGAAAATTGTCTTTGCACACTAGATCCAGACGCTGATTATGCGGGATATTTCCATAACTCCATGTCGACTACACTCCATTCTCTCGCTACCACGCCTCCAGTCACTCAGCTTAACGGATATCAAACGAGTTGACATGGACGATGAAGAGACACTGGTATGTATCTTTGCTATTCCAAGATCGAAGTCAAAATCCTCTTTTTGTTCCAATCTCAAAAGGAAGGGGTTCAGAAAAACTAGACTGACTTAATACGAATGATAAAGAAATTGCCGAAAAGAATAATGTATTTTGTCTTAAAAACAAGTAAAGACGGCATACTACGGGCTGTTAGGTCAATCTACTGATGGTTTTATATGTCAATTATCTATACATGCACGGTTATAATTTTTTTCAATTTGGAATGAAGTTTAAACATGCATATTTTGTTTAAGTTCGTTAAATATCGATTGATGAATGATTGCCGTTTGCTATTTCTTATAGAGATTTTTGTTGCATATTTTTTCATCATCAAATGTGTAACTTTCAGTAATGTGAAATCATTTAATTTTTTTTTTTAGTCTGGCTGAACGAATATCACAATCAAAAAGATGATAATGAATACTACAATCCCGTCATCTTCCACTGAAAAAGGATGATTAATCCTCGTTAGTTTAATAGTTAGTTGGCTTTGGTCATGTTGGTGAAAACAGACGAAAAAGAAACATTTTAACGGAGGTCTCAGAAAAAGCGAAGAAATAATAAAAAATGTTATGGCATACAGGGGGTAATCCTCAATTTTTTTTTTTTTAGAGTCTTATGATATACAAACCCTTTTTTTTAAAAGAGGGTGGGGGGGGGGGGAGAGTAATACACGTTTAGGCCTAATGGAACATAATCTGCTGGATCACTAAAATGGAAAACAGAGAGGTATTTTTAATATTTTGGAAAAAGAAATCGGTTATAGTTCATCCGGAACGGCATCGAATATAATTTGTAATGTCAATGGAAGATTCTCTATATGATTTAAAATCTTGGCATCCAAAAGTTTACAAATTTTGTATTCTTTGTCCCGTTTTCCACAAAACTACTCGTTTGTTTATTTCCTCTTATTTTAAACTGACAAAAACCCTTTAGGTTTTATTATTGTATATTTGTGAACTATTTACTAAACATGATATGAACAGTAAAAGTAATACATTAAAACAGTAATGAGTCAGGTTTTCTAATATAATTTCTAACATTAGCGATGGTTTCCATTGAAATCATATGTAGTGAGACATTATGTATCACTGTTTCATGTAGACTCGTCAAATAACCTCAGTAGATGAGATATCTATGGATGGTAGGCTTGTGGCCAGTCTGTGGAATCTTGGACTTCATACATCATGTCCCCGAGTGAAACAACTCCAACTGAACTGGTCAAAGCACGAAAACGAGTCATCAGATATCATCACATTGGCTTGCTGTCCATTCCATCATCTAACCCGACTTCACATTCAGGGAAATTGGCTTGGTACATCGTCTACTGCACTGAATGATACCGTGTCATTTTGCAAGGCGGTTGAAACATCATGTCCCCGACTCACCAAGCTGTCCATTACCCGCATCAACCTGTACACCAAGAAGGCAGCTGAGATCATCCAACTCATGAAGACTCATCCACACCTGACAAACATAGAGTGAGTCTAATTTTGATTCACCAGGGTAATGATTGCCACATTATAATCAAAATCTTAGAAATGTACATGTTCAACACATTGTGGTACGACACATTTGGCTTACCTTTTTATTGTGATTATTTTCTCTCTTCTTTTCTTTACCTCTCTCTCTCTCTCTCTCTCTCCCTCATTCCTTCTCTCTTAATTAATTGTCTTTATCTTTACTAAAATTACTTTTTTGTACTCAAGTACAGTCAAAATAGTAATTTACCCAAACAAATTGCAAAATAATGTATCCCAACTAGGAATGCTTGTAATACTTTAAACAACAAACTATAAGTTTGTGAAAAACCAAATAAGGCAAAGCAGTTAATATTCCGTAATATGAAACATTTATTATTGTCTTACATGACATTATGCATTTAAATACTAAATTCAAAGGGTTTTAGCTCTTAAAATGGTGTTTTTGATCATAGTGAACACAATGACAACATTTTTAAAGACAACATTAGAGAGATGAAAATTCCTATTTCCTACCCGTTTCCATCACCTGGGTGGAGATTGGCAAATGTAGATTAACGTCTTGCCAAAGGTCATTAGTGCCGCGGCGAGACTTGAACCCCGTACCTTGGGATCTGCAGTCAGGTGACTTATCGACTAGAACACAACACCTCTACATTCAGCATGATGTTCAAAGACTTGCTGCATCCTATATTCACAGTTATGATACCATGGTTTGTAGTCATGCAATATAAATACAGAGCAAAATTATGCAAGGTCTGATGTGTACTAAAATAGTCATATGTTCTTACACCATAAAGCATACATCTCTGATGGCCTTTAAATAGAGTATTGTACGTCAGATTAGTTCAGAAGATAATGTATTGTGTCCCCAAAATGTACTCTTTTATTAATATAGTTTGGATTCGTGTGGAACTAACGCGGATCTTGATCCACTGATTTCTGAGGTAAACAGTGAAGGCAAGTTGACTGTCACCGTGAAGCAATAGTGGGGTAAGATATGACAATATATTACATGCCCATCCTTCGATAGATTCTTCTCCCTCTTTCTGGCATTTCATCGATTCAAAGTAGGCTATTTTTTATTATCCATATTTAACTCCGCCCAATCGATACTCAAGAATAAACAATGCACATAATTTAAGCTGTCTTTAATGTGTTTGTTCTTGCCTGATTAATATGATCACGTATATCAATAGTTTTGTTCTAGATCTGTGTAATGATATCCGGAAACTGAAACATAACAAATATCGAGAAAAAGACTCTGCACAACTATATGAACATTTTTAGTGAAAAAGTACTATTCCTTCATGTACATGATGTATACGGTAAAAACGCTCATTGTACATCGTCCTCTTCTTTTAATAAGCGATATCACCTTCATATCTGATGAAAAAAAGGAAAAAAAATACTTTATCTTATTTATTGCTCGACTTATAGAAATGTGTCAAATGATCATGTAGTATGCATCTCAGCAAGAAAAACTCTATTTAGAACCGTTGGTTCTTCAATCTTCACATGCTTCTTCAAATGTTGCAATATCCATGAAGTTGAATATACGAGTGTAAATTGGAAAGAAATTCCAACAAATTACACTGCTCTATCTTAGCAAACATAAACTACACTTAACACCTTGGCAAGATGTAGAAACATAAAAACATGCTTCTTAAAATATAGCAATACCCATGAGTTTGAATATATGAGTGTATATTGGAAAGAAATTCCTACGAATCACACTGCATTTTTCAGGACATGTGTTTCAATCAAACTGCCTGTGTATTCTTAATTCTGTTATCAAAACAACAACAAATAAAATTTCATGAAGAAATGGTGTCATTAAGATGTGTGATAGGTACGGGGTATATGCATATACACTGTTGGTCATAATGGTGGAATAATTATTTTCACCCCAATTTATTGAATGATTTTGACAATGATTTATTCCTATTAAATAGATCTAGATAATAGTATACATTCTCAGATTTTATTGAATGACAATTGGGGAATGTTTGTTTTGCGTGACTGCTAAAGAATGTGTGTGCTACTATGCTAATCAACTTGGGGACCTACGTCCTTAAGTCATAAC
The DNA here is from genome assembly GCF_000002235.5 of Strongylocentrotus purpuratus. Lineage (NCBI taxonomy): Eukaryota > Metazoa > Echinodermata > Echinoidea > Camarodonta > Strongylocentrotidae > Strongylocentrotus > Strongylocentrotus purpuratus. The sequence continues at coordinate 31,713,699 of NW_022145601.1, read as the reverse complement.
TGACAGTAATGGGGATTAATGCATCATAAAAGGGCACTTATATAGCACATCGACACGGTTTTTATCCTGTGGGCTCACAGTAACTAGGCCATTGCTTAACCAATGAATCATGACTGTACGCAGCGGGCGCTAGGGGTACGTCGACGCCCTCACAAAAACACAAAAAACGAAGAAAATGCAATAAATTGTCAATAATTCATTGCATTTTGCCCCGACCCCCAACATAAACAAAATCTTCTATGTGGGCATGCCTTGAACCATAATGCATGACCCAAAGGAGGAATTTTTCCTGTTGGGAACTGGGGGAAAATGCAATGAATTATTGAAAATGTCATTCAATAAAATGTGAGAATGTATACAATTATCTAGATCTATTAGGAATAAATCATTGTCAAAATCATTCAATAAATTGGGGTAAAAATAATTATTCCACCATTATGACCAACAGCGTATGTGTCTCCTCTTCCTCTGCCTGCTACATGGTCATGATAGTGACATCATATTTGTAATAAAATCTTCCCTGCCTGAATACTTGTAGTACCTTTTTGAACAAAATTATTTATCGATATCAAATTGCTTGCAAATAGTAGTTAAATTCAAATATAATTTTGGGTTTACTAAATGATATCCTAGCATTTTACATCAGTTTCTCTCTTCTTCGAATGCAGACACGTAAATGAATCCATCGCCTTTCTGATTGGAATTTAGATGTACACGAAACAAATAGTTACTATATATTAAAATATTGTGTTTTACTCGTTAGATATCTGACCTACATGAATTTCAATCTCTGGAAGCTTATTCATAACTTATTTTTAAATTATTGTTGACTTATAATTTATTTTAAGAATGTCCCTATTGTCATGAATAGTATAGCTGTCAAAAGGTGGTTATATACACATGCACAACTTGAATTGATATATATATGTACTCATCCCAATAATATCATAAATGTAACTTTCTCTTCCTCCCCGCTCCTTTCTGTCCCTTTTCTATCCATGCTATTTTTGTTTAAATCTTGCTTCCATCCTAACCTAATTTTCCTGCATCGCTTCATATTGTATGCATATGTTTTTCATTTTTGAGAGGACGTCACTTCAAGCTTATGCTTAACCCTTTTTCTGTATATACCATGTCATTATCATACATCTAAAGTTATAAGATTGTAAATGCAAATATTTTGATGTATATGGAATAAATAAACACCATATGAAATAAATATCTAATTAGATAATTTAGAAATTACCTTTCTCAAATTCAACTGCAAAGATTCATTGCTTATTTGAAAGGTACTTATTTTCAGAAAACCATCATTATATATATATTGTTTCTGGAATTCTTATGTTCCCATAATCATAGCGGAGGTTCTAATTTGTGGGTTGGCCGTCAAGCAACAACGTATGGACGTTGGAAGATCACCCTTATCAGACCACATGATGGCAGCAGACAACTACGGACTTCAAAATGAAACTTGTCGAGTGTTGCGGTAACCGGGCTACCCGAATAATAACTAATGATACTAATTGAAGGATATGTAAAGTTAAAATGCATGGAAGATATTATTATAAACATATTACTGAATATGTCCTGTCTTGATACTTTTAATTAATAACTTTATAATTATGTTGAAGCATTTGAAGAAGGTTGATTTATTTTCGGAGCGAATTTTTAAGGTTAAGCAAAGCATTTGTTCTTACTGCAAGCACATATCATATCATAATATATCAAAACGACTGGACGACTAAAATATCAAATGGCTAAGGGCAGCAATTTATTTGTCTTTTATTTAGATGTCATTTAATGGCATTTAATCAATTCTAGATAGAAGTGCATGTACTTAGTATACCATCAGTTTACATATATTAAACCAGAATCTTATTTCAATCACACTTGAAGCTTCAAGATATTAAAGTTTGACGGCTTGTGAACCCTTAGAATTTTACTTCATCTTATAAAGGGGGATCCTGGAGGTGTCAATAGGATAACCATAAAATGTTAAAACAATCTATGCAATACAACCTAGAGCCTACGATAAACAGGCTACAACGTACAAGTTGTGTTTTTTTTTTTACCTAAGGCTTCTTCATTTCCTCTTTTGTAATTCAGTCCTTAAGTCCTTAATTTACAAGTAACTTCAAACAAATAAAAGTGATTTGATATAATTGTGAACTTATTTTTAATCCAAAAAGAAATTGTACTGTACAATCTTTACATTTCTGGTAAATAAAACTAACAATGTGGAACGTCAAATGTGAAATATGAAATGGACCGAACCGAATTTGAACAAATCTAAACTCTCTATTGATTGTTTAATACAATTCCAACCGGATTCTGTGTACTCATATTGGCTATTATGTAATGAGGATAACATACTGTTGCATTGTACTATTATAACAATGTCATCAGGAATCTAATCCGTAAGGATCTGTTGATATATCATTCATCACGGTGATATTGTATTCTGTAAGAATTTCCGGTGAACCAGGATTTGTTTCATGAACTACAGGTAAAGTAATTGATATAAACTTTTCCCTGTTTATTAAACCGACAATTCATTCATTATCAAGAAATATTGTTGGAAATACCGTGTGTAGAATGAATATACTCGATCAAGACGAGCTTTAGTCTTATTTATGTCCTATCCAATAAATTCTTGTTTTAGACATTAAAGAATTAAACGTATTTTTTTCTCTCAAAATGTTATCGTTATAGTCAAAAAGTGAACATTCTCATTTCTTGATAAGATGTACCAAAACATGATAACATGTGGGATGCGTACATGTGTGTAAATATGTCATAATCATTATATTATATATTTTTTTTAGAAGTATATTTTATGTTTTGGTTTGCTCTTCAGTCAAATGGAAATAGAACGTCCATACACATTGGATTCAAGTTGACATAATTTAAATTAATCATTATCAATTTCTATATCTTGAACTACTTGTCATGTATGGCCAATACTTCATTGAAGTATTGTTCATGGTTGTTAGCCTGAGAGTCTGTCGTGCTTCTTGAACATTATAAGTTTGACGACAATACAATGTTATAAAGTATGATTATATTTTGCAGAGTATGTACATGGTTAAACTGTGACAAGTGATCAGATCGTGCATACATACCATCTAGTGACATGTTTGTTACAGTCGTGTAATGTAATATAATGTAATATAATAATGTAATATGAGAGATTAGTAACCTTATCTCGTTTAAATATTCTTGTATTCAACTAATCATGATAATATTTTCTATTGAATTAAGTCAAATCTTGTGACATGCATGCAACTGCCATTGCTGCATTTAGAGAGAGTCTACCCTATCTCGTTTTAATATTCATGTATTCAACTATAATCATGGTCATATTTGTGGCATTTCATGTCAAAATCCTTTAGGCAGTAAGAGAGAGGAAGTAGTAATTTCGATCTCGTAATAATATTGTTGTATTAAACCTAATCAAGATCAAATGGTGTATACCTACAATCTAGACCTCTTTGAGACATGCATACAACGGTCGTTGTAGTAAGACAGAGAGTAATACAAAGAGAAGTATGACAGGGGGTAGTAAGACAGAGAGAAATCTTCATTAAATGGTTTGACAAAATGGCGTTTGATGGAACAAATATCTCGATTCACAGGATTATTGTCGTTTTATTTAGTAGCATGAGAATACGTTTCTATTTCCCATCACAATTATGCAATGTAAGTTATGTTCATGTTTTTCCTATGATGTGAAATCTTATAAATTGTCAAAGGTTTATTCTTATCTACAGTCACATTTAATTTCAAGTTATATAATATTTCAAACATCCAATGCTCCTGTACAGTGTTGTCACTATTACATTTTATCAATTTATACTCTATTATAAATTTCTTTCCACTTATGTCTATGGTGTAATGATCGTTTCCAATAATGTAATGATTTTTGTCACGGTTAGTGTGCAGTACACCTGAATAATGGAAAGTGAAGTAGAGTCTTGCTATGTACGTTACGTTGTGAGAGGTGTATTCTCTTCGTTCGAGCTACATTGGGAAAAAATAGATATAGCTCTTCTTACAGGCTCTTTGATTGCCTTGAGAAATTATCTTTGATATATTTCCCATGTTCATTGAATTGCTGGACTGCTTAAATGTGTTATTGATATCCGAAATGTATTGGATGTGTAAATATATGTATATATATAATATGCATGTATAATGTTCTCAGAAAGGGAATCACTTTGCATTCATTCATTCACGTCTTTTTTATATCTAAATTTATTTTACTAATACACCTGAGATTGTACATAATTGCATGTTAATAGTGGAAACATAGAATACGTATGACTAACTTAACAGTATCTAGGACTTGCAGAATATGGAATTTGTTGTAAGAACAACAAATGTTTGTGACTATCTCATCAGTTATTGTAGAGACAACAATTCCATGTATTTATCTAAGCAGTAAGACTGTCATTTGCTTTAAATGATTGTTTTATCATGTGATAAGCAACTTATTTGGTTATGTCGTAGACCTAATAGATCCGTTGCTAAATGTGATTTATATGTTTGTGCAGTTGTCATGTTTTGTTCATATTAAGAATTATTGTTACGGTCATTTTGTAAAAATATTTTGATTGTGTGTGTGTGTTTGTATGTGTGCGTGTGCGTGTGTGTGTGTTTTTGTGTCGATTTAATCGATTGCCAGCTCCAGGAGGACAACACTTACGTTGGTTTTATTTGTCCGGCAAGAAAGATCTGTATTGTTAATCCAAATACATTGTTATTATTCATATTCCTATTTCTGTATATTGTGAGATTTATCAGCATGAATAGACTTTCATCTAGACTGACCATAGTAAGTTTCACAGTGTTGAAATATCAATTATTCAGTGAACCAACTTGAACCAAGATATTAAATGGTAACAAATAATATCTATTTACAACAAATCACTCATAGTGAGATTTCCCAAAAATGCAGACATTTCGACAAAATATATGACTACTTGTTTCTTTTTTCTCACAAGCCTAGGAAGTTGTCAATTGAAGACAATATAATACCTTCGACCTTTACCAACTGACTGTGTATCAGAGTTATTGTACGTGACTGTGTACATTATCAGAAATATACGCACTTACAGAGAATTACAAACAGATAATATGTAATAATGTAATAATAGATAATGTGTCTTTGTACATAATGTATACAAGAGAAAGTTTGATCTATAACTGATTGAACTCATGGGATTCAAACATTTCTTGTTGTTGAGAGATGGTAGAAGGAGATATATCGTAAGAAATTGAATAAAATAATTATGAAAGCCATGTACATTTTAAATTATCGCCTCAGAGCTTCATTTACGTAAACTGGAATAAGTCGGATAAGAGGTGGGCAACATGAAGAAAGAAAGAGGGTAAAGCGCTTTTCACAGACGAGAAGAAAGGATTGGATTGGAGAGTGTATGAAAGAGAGAACAGGCGTGGTGTAAGTAGACGCTGAAAGATGGAGACGGACCAAGAGAAAGTGAGAGAGAGAAAAAGAGAGAGAGAGAAAAAAAAAAGAGAGATTGAGATGGGGAGGATGAAGAAAAGAAAGGCAGGGGAATAGCGACAGAGAGAGAAATAGAGAGAGAGAGAGAGAGAGAGAGAGGGGGGGGGGCTATACGATGACGTTACAATATAAATTATCGTCAAATTCGTACTCTTTCAGAATAGAATAACGTACTTTAAAAAGTTATTTGGAGTATTTTTTTAATTTTGACGCGCGCGCGTACATTACTATGCCCAGATATTGACCCTTGACCTGAAGTTTATGTGTACCAAATTTGGTTAAGTTTTGATGACTGGTTATGAAGATATACATAAGATTTACGCTAACAGCAAAGAGAGAGGGGGAGAGAGAGAGAGATAGAGAGAGAGGAAGATGGGATGGAGGGAGGGGGAGAAGGGAAGAGAGGGAAAGGCAAGATGAAAAGAACATAATTTGACCCTCTCTTTATCTGTCTATGGCTCTGTTATCTCGCATCCCACCCACATGATACCCCCCCCCCCTGCTTAATGGCTCAAACTTTGTAACGCTCATCATCTTTTCTTGTTTCTCTTCCTCTTCCTTTCTCTTCCTCTTCCCGTCTCTTTCTTCTCCTCTCTTCCTCTCTCTGCCGCTCTCCTAATTTATTTTGTTCTTTTTGGGGAGGGCGCTCGTGCCTCTCTTTCTCCAATATCTGCGCCGCTGCATAATTCATGCCAATCATCAATTATTTGTTTTAAAAATAAACAAATAATAGTAAACTTCCTTGCTCGTAGATCCAGATGCTTTCAATCCGTGCAAAAACAAAAGTTGTAATCACGTTTTTTCGGTCAGAATAATTTTGTATATTTATGTTCAGAATAGTAATTTACTTTTCTCTCTTTTTTTATTTGATAGGAAATCACTACTCTCCCAGTTTGATGACACCATGATTTTTCTTCGTGGATTGCCCTTTTATGGCGGGTTATTAAATCTCATCTGAGTACTCAGAGCAACCAATTACATCTCGATAATATATTTTTTGAAGTTACATCTGTGCTAGAGCGAAATATAGTTCCTATCTTTTATGACATGCATTTCGTTATATTCAAATACTGAAGAGAAAGTTATAAGATTTTATTCTGACAGCGGTGTATCGTGATTCCAACATGGGGGGGGGGGGGTGTCGTTGGGGGTAATTACCAAAATATCAGATGAATGCAATGCGAAAGAATAATGCCATAGGATGAAAGGAAGGTGTGGGATGGGTCGAATCCTTTCTTCTCATGTTCATTCCCCCTCTCCCATTCCTCTTCCTTAGTGCTCTTTCTTTTCTAACTTTCTGTTTCCTTCCTTTTTCTCCATTCGAAGGGGAGTGGGTGCCCCATGTCCCCAGTAGATAAACCACTGATATATCAGGCATCATTACCTAGGGTGGATATAATCTTCTGATCATCCCTTCTCTCTCTCTCATAACCCCCCCCCCCCCCCCGTAATCTTCATTCGGTTCTATTCAACATCACTTATATACCACTTGAATATGCGAATTATGTAACATGATAATACAGACACAGAAATAAGTTAATGAATTTTAATTAAGACATTGATACATAATAACATATGGTAATGATAATAATGACATAAGTTAATTAGGGCAAGTTAAAATAAAATTAGAATAATTGACATATGTTAATACATGTAAATTTTAACACAAAATTAATACATACACACCCCCCACAGGCGCGCGCGCGCACAGCCACTAGACGACAATGAGAAGGTTTAGTTCTGGACAAAGTAGAAAAATGAATCGTGAGCTAAGAAATTAAATTTCTTAGAATTGAACAATACAATGAGCGCAGATGAGTACGCGTTACAGCCTCTCTCACTAACAATGGAACAACAAAGAAATTAGGATGTAAGATTTCCTTTATGCATCCTCTGTTGTTTTTTTAATCAGCTGATCGTCTTTGTATGTATAATGGGCCCTCATCCAGATTATTTAATATCTTTGTTTACCTTTCTGTTGGAAATGAAATAAATATGAATATGAAATGATCCGAAAATTAAGGTTTTCTTCACGTTATCTATTTATTTGTGTATTATGTGTTTTCTTGTACGTTAAATTATTTTGAAATAGAAATTGCCTTCAAGTTATATGTACGGTGCCATGTCAAAAGAAAATAAATATCCGCTCTCTGGTAATTCATCTCATTTGATTTTGTAACTCTAGCACAGCATTTTCAACCGGGGTGCTGCAAGAGAATGATTTGAAAAACGTTGATTTTGTAAAAAATCAAATATCAGAAACGGTTAAAATATGTAATTACATGAGAAAATAAAATTTTGAAAATACTAAAGTATCTTCCTTCCTCGCTCGCTAACAATATATTGACAGCGAGGCAAATAAGGGCAACGAGAGGCCCGAATATCCTCATATTCGTGTAGCAAGGTCATGACCGAATATATCACTTTTTATATATGTACATTCGGCGGCAAGGTGCCCGCATACAGTACTTTAAATCGTTTCTAGTGTATGGATTACAAACTACTTTGTTAGTAGGTCTTTTTACCAGTTAGAAAATGTCTTCTCCTTTTTATTCTTAAATGTGCCTATACGTGTTTGCATAGCACTTGACGAGTTCCAGAGTCATGCAAAATTAATAGTCTGTAAAGACTTGGGATTTGGGAGAAACTTTTCATTTCTTAACAGGGTACCGTGACTAACAAAAAGTTAAAATAACGCTGCTCCAGAGAAATGTATTTCTATGCATTTTGAAAAGCGCTGGACAATTACCTAAAACTTACATCCTTCGTGGAAATCAGCAACCGCACTGGCGTTGCATAAATTATAATAACAGGGAAATGTGTAGTAATGAGGAAGACAACGTGCTATAGTATTTGAACGAATATGGGTTCATGCAGGGGATCTTATGGGCTCGTAGCCATCTCTCAATGAGTCAGATCGTCTTTCGCTATTGAATCCTGATTGTCCTCGGGGGGGGGGGGGGGGCGGGGAATTGTCCTCGGGGGTAACTGTCCTCGGGGGTAATTGTCATCGCGGGTAATGTCATCGGGTGGGGGTAATTGTCCTACGAGGTAATTGTCCTCGGGGGGTAGTTGTCCTGGGGGGGGGTAATTGTCCTCGGGGGATAACTCTCCGGGGGGGGATAATTTTCCGGGGGGGGGGTAAGTGTCCTTGGGGGGTAGTTGTCCTTGGGGGGTAGTTGTCCTCGGGGGGTGATTCTCCGGGGGGTAATATTCCAGGGGGTAATTGTCCTTTGGGGGTAGTTTCCGGGGGCAATTTTCCGGGGGTGATTGGCCAGGGGGTAGTTGTCCTAGAACCCCCCCCCCCCCCCCCCCCCACTCAGAAGTCGAAATGACCGCATGCGTGTTGCCAAAATGTAAAAAAAAAAGGGGTGTATTTGACTTTTCACCGGAGATTTCTTTAAAAAGGGGATGCTTTTTCTTTGTTCTCTCATCTCTTTGGACTCCTGAGAAATTATTTCGAATTTAGGGGGGTACATTGAACATTTTTCCTGATTTAGGGGGGTCTCCAAAGTAGGAAAAGCCCGCGAAATGCCCGCGAAAGGGGGGTTCGGAAATATTGGCAGTCCTCAGATAGGGGGTGCTTTCAAAAAGAGGGAACGAGCATATGCGTACCCTAAATAACATTGAGGGGGGCTGGGCCTAGAACCGAGCACAATATGCTATGAGGTTTAGGAATCATCAAAATAATGAGAAAATTGCCCAAACTTGCTAAAAAGTCACATGCATCGTACACAGATATGAGTATATGGGACTACACAAACATGTCGCATGGAACAACCTTTAGCTGTTACTTGTCATATTTCGATTACGAGGGCATTTGAAGAGCCATCCTTTTCATGGGACATTTGTTTTCTTACATTAAAAAGAATGAGAAGAAAAACAAAATCACAAATTATATTTTTGACTTTTCCCCTGACCCAACCTTCTCTGTAAAGCTACATCGAATTTATGCCATCATTATGACCGAGTGTCAATGCAATCATCTCTGCCATCGTCATCACAGCTTTAAGAATATTTTTTTTCGTTGGAAGACATATGCAATGACAAACCAGACAATGGACGACCACCACGCGAGGATGGTATACTCAGTATGGTTCCCAACCAGGAGTTGGCCACGAGATTTAAGATTTAAAAAAATCTCCGTCGTAGCCTAAAACATGGGTATAATCATGTCCATTTGGGCATAAAATATTAAAAACTGAATGATACACGCCTTTAAAACTAAAGCAATAAAAACATGAGGATACATAACTACTACCATGACTATGACTTTGAAAGTTAACTTTGGGTATAAGATAAAACTCCTTCGTGTATTCGGGTCAAAATTCATGAGTTATTAATGCAAACTATTTGAAAGTGTTTACAAATTTATACCACTCTTCGAAAATAAATTTGCGTTGTTAATAATGATTAAAAATGAATATTAAAGAAAAAGCCGCAAACGAAGGAAAGAGAATAAATATAGACTTGTAACGAACGAAACAAATAACTTGGGTTGTGAATCCCCATGACCCTAATGTACGGATAGGTCTACAAGCTCTCGAGACCGATGGCTGTCCGTTTAGTGGGACGTCCCATCAACGAACATACACTGAGAGAGACAGTAAGGACAATTTGAAGATGAAAAGAGCATTAAAACGTAGGATATTCCTGACACAGAGAAATGAGAAAGAATTACAATCCATTGGAAATGATTAGCGAATTAACATCTTTATCATGTCTTTAACTTCGTTTCTCTTAATACGACGTTCAGACTACAGGGTAAACATTATTGTATCGACTTTGAATTGCTGTACTACATATTTTGCAAGTCGGAACAGGGAGGGGTGATAGTGATCAGAGCCTGAGGAATATTTTCTTTCGGTAGAAGATGTAGGCGATGACAAGCCAGAGCACGAGGGACCAAGCACCGAGGATGGCATACTCCGTGTGATTACCAACCAGAGGTGTCCATGAGAACGGGAGGTAGGGACTCATTATGTCCACTCCGATGTAAATGAGGATGGAATTCATTCCTAAGAAATAAAAAGATGACGAAAAATATAGATGAACTCGATAGATCCACCGATAGATTAGTAATATATTTAAGGGAAAGAATACATGCCTGCATTGACATGACAATGATGATGATGATAATGATGATGGTGGTGATTGTGATGATTATCATGGCGATGATGATTAATAATGATGATGGGGAGGAGAAGGAGAAGAGTGGTGAGGATGATGAAATTGATGATGATAGTCATGATATTGACAATGACGTTGATCATGATTATGATACTAGTGATCATAATGCCTGAGACAATAACAACAATTAATAATGGTGACAATGATATATAACAATAATTATGATAATAATAAAAAAGATAATAATCGTGACAATGAATTGATGACAATTCCCCCCCCCCGTGTTTTATAATACAAATGTTTACTTCTTTGAGGAGCACGGTGAAAACTATGGCCCGAGGTAAGCTCGCAACTGTGCTATGCCTCGAGACTACAGTTGAGAGGCATAGCGTAGTTGCGAGATCACCAAGGGCCATTGTTTTAACCGTGATGCGAAAAAACGAGCATCAATGACACTGCGCTGTCAAATAAAATATTGTTTTCAATGATTTGTATTTTTACCTGCGAAGATTAGCGGAGCTCCGTTCCAAAAATTCGTTACGTCAATAAGAATGTGGAACAAGGCCTGAATCATGAAGGCTAATCCACCGGTGAGGAAGATATATGAAACGGACCTTCAAGGAAGAAAATGTCGACAACATGAAGGGATGACAATAGACTGTTTTACTTACATATGGCAAATGTATGGATGTTTCTTTCCTGGGGACCTAGTGTGCACATTTAGTAGTGCGCACATTTTTGTTTTGGCGCTCGAAAATTTGAAAAATTTCGCACCCCCCCCCCCCCCTTTGAGCGCCAGGGGGGGGGGGGGGATCTCCAAAAAAGGTAAAATTAACGTGTTTTTAGCATCATCAGGAAGATAAAGACAATGATGATGTATTGTACATAATGTATGAAAGCATGCAATGATATTATAAACGTGTGCTGAGCAGGGGGAAATTACATACCTTTGTATATTCTAGAATATTAGTTTAGTCTGACATGTCTGACATAGCAACTTATATGTTGCTATTGTTTGTAGTATTGTAATAGGTGGAAAACTTTGGCAAAGTTACATGCCACTTTCTCAAGTTAGCTCATTGATGACTGACAGATGATGTCAAAAGGGGAATGAGATTTGGAGGATTTTTAGGGCGGAGCTTAGCAAGTTTGAAGACAAAATATTTCAAAAAATATATAAAAATCTATAAAATCATTCAGAAGTTTACATATCAAAATATGAGATGTATGCAGGACTAAACACCAACAGGAATACCCTTGTATTTGAATGGCATGGGCCCTTTCAAATGTTGATATAGTTGTTTTTAAATTAAACATAGGCCTATTTTACTTCGCTGAAGTTGTAAAGGAGTACAATTGTTCCTTACCATAAGGTTTTATTTATGGGTATCCATCCATCAGCCATGTGGCATTTGCTCAAAACAGCACTGCAGGATATCTGGAAATAAGGAACAACATTACGCAATTAACAACTGCTCTATGGTTGATATATTTATCTGTTTTGTAAATAATTAAAAAGTCCTGAAGAGTCTGAGTGAATAATGATATCAAAGCTGGATTTATTTAGCGCTCTGCGTAACACGGTATATCGTCCCTATCAAAGCGCTTTACATTTATCATCATTAACCCGGCCATCGGATTCGTTCGTGAACAGAGTGTGCACCATCTCCACTCCTGGGCAGGATTCCTACTAAATAGTCACCGTGAGGGTATATGGCAATGATTGACACAATTTTGTTTTGGTTATCCTACCAGTTCCTCATTCGTCCACCTTTCTCTCACTGACACAGTTAGGAAGAAGGCTCAAAATAGAGCATCCGAACAAGATTGTAATGGCAAACTTTTCAACAATGAACATCATGGCGTCGAAAAAAGCTGAAGAATCTCTTACCAACAGTGAACCCCATAGGAGAAGTCTGACCATGCGCCCTCTCACGGTTGAATGGAGATGTAGAATCTTGCCAGCCTGACAGAAAATTTTAACAAAATATGAACAACTAATGTAGAAACAACATTGTACAATCCCTTTATTTCAGTAGCACTGTATCAATAATTCAAGTTGTTCAAGATGAATAAGCTTTTACGGTACATGTTTATCAGAACAAAGATGTATCAATAATAAGCTCTAATCCTTTGATAACGGGAGGAAAAAGATCACTTACTTATACATAGATGTTTATGGAGCATGGCTTGATTCAGAGAAACATTCATTCAGATTTAACGTTGTTAAAAAACTTTTATAATTTGCAATTGATTGAGTTTCCTTATCACCGATTGACCGATGACCCGCCGTGAGACCGACATAACGTTGTAATGAAAAGGAATTTTGACGTTTGATCATGTGATTTTACAGGCTGTCGATCACATTAAACCTTACAACAGGTTGTCGATCTCATGAAATCTCACAGCAGGTTGTCGATCTCATGAATTTTCACAAACAGTAGTCAAAAGATCCTTCAGATTAGAATTGTTGTCATGTGGCCTGTCGGATTCATTGACCGTCATTCTTGCAGGCTTGCGAGACCGAAAACATCGATCTAACGTTGGTCTCACAGCTAGTCAATTGTCAATCGGCTGCATAACTGAAAAAATAAAAAAACGTAACGTAGCCTACAACAGGGAAATAATAATGCAGTCAAATGTCGTTTACCTGTAGACCAAACACACAAAGCGCAATAGAATTAAAAGTTCCGAGTATTCCTTCCGGGTCAACCGATAGGGTCGAATGATATATCCTAGCGCATCTAGGTTTAGGTATGATGTGGGCTTCTGTGAAGAACAGACGGTCGATGTAGCCCGAGGCTCCACCGGTGCAATTCGTAAGCTCACCGTTTTCTCCAACCAGCGGACCACCAGGTCCCTGATAACCGCTGAACAAAATGGAAACAAAGTGAACTATAAAGTAAAAGCAATATTTGGACAAACAAATCTGATCACGGCATTACGTTGTAACGAGTAGAAGAGGATTTAGATGTTGATTTTAGAATTGAAATAGAACTTGAAATAATCTTTCTATTTTGCTAGATTCCATGAATTTAACCCATTTGTGATTTGTAAAACTAGGTTGTCATATATATATATATGTATTAATCATAAAATTTTATTTCTAATCTAAACGATAAATAGAAAAAGATATCATTTTTCTGAACATAACAATATTTTTGCCTAACGAGTACAAAACAAGAATAAAATCATGCCCCGGAAAGTATAACATCATAAGACTATGAAAACATGAAAAGGAACTTTCAAAATGCACAATGTTATTAGTAAAATAATGATGGTATCATGCAATTCCTCGATCTTATGCCTAACAAGATTGAAATGTAAATCTTGTGATTTTTTTTTTAATGGCTCTGAACTCACAGTGGACATCCGGGTACTGGTAGTATAAAGGTCACCAGCACTTGAATACCCATACAACAGACAGCCAGGGGTAGTTCAAGGTAGTCTATGACGTCACGAAACATCATGTAATATTGACCCTGCGTCAGTGAAAATGAATCAAACAGGTACATTAGTTTTCACTATGAGAAGTTGAAATTTTTTCTTTTTTTTTCTTCGAATAAAGTCTTTATTCAATTTTTCTCAAAGCATAAAACAATATAAGCAAATGTACAAAGTGATGGATACATACATTTGACAAAGAAAGGTACAATGGAAAACAAGATTATACATGTAGTATTAAGATAAGTTGGACGTGCCTCCATTTATCAAGAAATAAAATAAACTTTAATTGCGCATAGATTATTTCAATTTCTTTTGAAAACATGGAAATTATAAAGATCTCTTTAAACATCTAATTGAAAATATATAATATTTTGCATACAAAATACAAGAAGTTAAACTTATAAAGATAATGATGTATGTTTAAGACTTAACTCCGTTTCGTTGACAATCAGCCATGCATGAAGTCTTTCGTCTATGGCTGAATGTTAACGAAATGAAGTTAAGTCTTTTGTTAACTCTGTTTGTTGCTACGGCAGGCACCCAGTGAAAACGAATTCGTTTGATAAAATTATGGAAATGCAAGCACTACTTTTAACAAACAGAACTTTCTCATTCCTTGCTCATTTTTCCTGATTGAGGTGTCATATGAAAGGGCAGAAACTCAACTTTCTAGAAATGTGATTTTCTCCCTGAAATTCAGATACCGTCAGCCAAATGACTTTTTGGTTTCCTCTCTTCAAATTCATTTTAATCACTCATGCGTGAAATATGCATCATATGAGTTGCAGCAAATGAAAGAGGAGGATCTAAGCTTTCCAAATATGTGCCATTTAGTAATTATAAATGTGACTACGTTATGATAAAACATCGATAATTCTCGGTTTCGTTTTTTCTGGGACGCACTGTATATAATAGTGACAAGTAAACAAAAAAGGCTATGGAGTGGCAGTCAAATTGAAAGAGGGAGGATCCTGATAACGATTCGAAAGAGATTGCCAACTTGTAAACGTTCTCCGAAGTTGTGAAAGGGTTTTAAAAGTATTTTGAGAAGAGCTAATACTTGTAAGAAGCACCAAACTATCGATAAAGTGTGAAGTTAAGGAGGACTTGATGATTGATCTCACCGTTCTTTCTGTCCTACGTGCTTGAAGACGTCTCGAGAGAAGGTAGGATGAGGAGACGATGAAATACGTGATACCAAAACGTTGTAGGACACCGGGGATGCGAAGAGTACGAAAATCATTATGAGCTAGAAACAGAAAAGAAAACAGCTAGGGTTATAATGATAATCACTATCATCAGCCACATGGGACAGTTCAAGACACCGACAGCCTACGAGACTGATACTTCTTGAGACTGACAGCCTACGAGGCCAACAGCCAACGAGACAGATACCCTGTGAGACCGAAAGCCTACGATACCGACAGCCAACTAGACCGATATCCCATGAGACTGACAGCCCACAATACAGATACCCCATGAGACAGACAGCCTACGAGACTGTTAGCCCAAGGGACCGACATCCAATTAGACCGGCAAACGCGGCAGACCGTTTATGTTGGTCTTGTGAACCTTCTGAGCAGTTTGTAAAGGGTCCATGAGACAGACCGAAGAACGGAACCGATCTATCCGTCACCGATGTTTAAAATAAAATTTCCCGAGGGTTCTCGAGACCGAAAATGCCGGTCTCATGGGATGTCGACCTGCAAGAATGTATCAATGTGATCGTGGCCAATTTGTAACCATCTTTGACCGGACATGATTGAGGCAAAGGGACGTTGCATTGTATTTTGATTTTATTTAATTAATGGATTTAAAATTTCTAATACATGTCTCTCTTGAGAGATATTAGAAATTAAAAGCTGATATTTCGAATAAATATTATGATGATAATAGTGAATTCCAAAGCGGAGCAAAAAAACGAAAACATAACAACAAAAAAGGAATCAAAAGTAAGATAGGTAAATAGTTACATGACACAACATTACTGCATTGGTGAACATCCGGTAAATGTACAGACAAAGAGCATACATGTAAAGTAGAAATGTTGAGGCTTTACAGAATTACCAAATAATACTGGCGCTAAAATCCACCCTGCTAGCGTAGACGTCCATACACGATAAATACAATACAGAGCACGCATGGCTTCATTAAATTGGCAATACTCACGCTGAATGCAGACTCCCATGATAAAAAGAGTGATGCTGCGGGAAACCAGTTTCTTGTAGATAGAAGGATAACTTTGACCTTTTGATAGGAGGATGTTGATCGAGAGATGGATCGAGGTTCCCATGATGAACACAAACCTTAAACAAAAGCACGTAAGGCTAAAGTGAGTTTATTAATCTTATGGGGCCTGTGGGCAAAGTGTTGATCAATGTAATGTGATTCTAAAGGAATTCTGATTTGATTTAATAATGGTCAATAATCAATATTGGGTTTATGTTTGTTATCATTGGATATTGATCCACATATCTGATTGTGTAGGCGACGGCATATGAGACCGACAAGCGACAGCCCACAAGATCGACAGCCCACAAGATCGACAGCCCACGACATCGTCTGCCTCCTGATGACAACCTTCTTGAGGGTTTACCAGACCGACGATGTCACCATTTTACATATTGACAAAATAATACAGGTGCTCGTATTAAAAAAAACTTGTAATTAAACAACCAAAAAAGCAACAAAATTTCAACACGAAACAATTAACAATGGATTTCACATTTCACATTGTATCAACAACGAAGATCAATGTCCTCTATTGACATCTATTTCTCTTTACACTTTTTACATACATAAGAAATAGACGGGCTATTCACATACCCACACACCTACATCAAAACATATCCACACAAACACAGGCCCACCCACACACGCACAGACACGCACACACTTAAAATGTAATCTAAACATAATTTGTATTTACCATGGAAACATGAAATCTGCCACAGTAATTCCTATAATGGAGAAAAAAAGTCCATGTCAAATACATAATGTTTACTAATACGGTATTATATTGATGACTTAGAGACAGTGTTACAAGGAGGACTGCCCTCCCTCCACTCCCACCAAAAGAGCAAGCAAACTCCCTCTCTCTCACACACACCCCCCCCCCCCCTCTGTTATTACAATCCGTCACAGGAATAATGCTGCCTCTTCAAAAAAAAATTGGAGGGATGTAATATTCACAACAACATTATGGCCCGAATTCACAAAGCAAGGTTTGAGCTCAGACCAATGTTTGAGCTCAAACCTCCTTTTGTTCTTTACAAACCAGGTTTGTAAAAACCGTGTAAAACGCGTCATATGACGTACGAAAACCAAGGTTTCTCGACAAACCTATAGGTCTAATTAATGCCCTAATATAGTATGGGTGTGTTGGGGGCTATCGATTTTATGATTATATTAGTACTCATTATACTACTAGTAGTAGTACTATTACTACTTCTACTACTACTAATACAGTGTACAACTTCTACTAATACTATTCCTACTGATGATAATAATGATAATGATAATAATATTATTGTTACTATTATTATAAGTATCGTTATCATTATCATCAATGCCGTTCTTGTATAGCGTATATCATATTAGGATATTGGGATAAACCGTCTCGTTTTGTTCCAACAGACTTTGAATATTATTACCCCGGCAACCGAAGCACTAATTGCATTGGAGGAATACATCCTACCAGGTACCCATGTGCTGCATCTGGGTCGAGTGTGGCTGCGGTAGGGATTCGAATTCCGTACCTTGTTGTTCACAGCCATGAGACTAATCCACTAGACCACAACACCTCTACAAAGAGGATTATAGCACAATTATCATGGCAGCTTGTGTTCAACAGGGGAAACATAATATTGATACATACCGGACCAAATGGCATGCGATACGAACCAATAGTGACCGTCTCCATAGGCTCCACCCGCTAGTAGCATTATCGCAACCCTTTAGATGTAATAATAATAATAATATTAACGATAATAATGATAATAATAACGAAAATGGAAATGAAAATGAAAATGAAAGTGAAAAAGAAAATGAAAATGAAAGTTTGCTATCAATTGTATCTTCCATGGAAACCTTGATTTGATAGGTTGCCATGGTAGTTAACATCGATGGCAACATTAACATCAGTGGTAACTTAAATGCAACGGGGCCCAGTTCGGAGAGGAAATGTGGCCAAAACACCTTGCCCCATTGAAGGATGTAAGCACCGAACAATGATCGAACCCATAATCTCTCGAACGAGAGCCAAGAGCCTTATCTAATATACCACAGTAACTCTTTTTAATAGCATGACATGATTAAAGATTAAAACAAACATTTATTACGAATTTAGACTCGTTCGTTTTAAACGAGGAACTGGATACAATTTAAAGCCTAATTCACACTAGAAGATAGAAAACCAAATTGTGATTGGATTCTAGTTCACACTTTAAAAAAGACATAACAACCAAATATTACTATTTTAGACTCGTTTATTGCAGAAAATAGAATAACCAAATAAAAATTACTATTTTAGACTCGTTCATTCCAGAAAATAGAACAACCAACTATTACTAGGGATTGCGATTTACGACTTGTTCACGTTGAAAGATTGAATAACCCAATTTACCGAATTAAGACTTGTTCACAAAATTCTTACCCTCTGAACGTATCCACAGACTTGAGTCGAGTTGAGGTCGGAGTCGGTTTGTCGTTCCTTTCCTGGACGGTGAGAGGTGTTTGGTCTTCGACGATCTAGACCGTAGTTGACGGTCAAAGGAAATGAAAAAAGGGCCAAAGAAGTTTGATGGCTTACTTTTATTCCTACTGTTGTTTTCTATCAGACGGTGAAGAAAATTGACTAAACTTTTGTCTCAATCAAATCATCTCGAGTTGATATTGTAATGCTAGTTAAAGACATGAAGTCATTTGCCTGACGCAGCATTTCGACATTTGCCTGACGTAGGACTGCGTCAGTGACATATGCGGATTTGACGCGCCAATAGAGAGTGAAATCCATTGTACAAACAACGATGTGCAGTGCAAAACGTCTGTTCAGAGGGAGAAGAGAGTCCAATTTGTGTTAAAGTATATGACTTAATTTCTTCTGGCTCTAAACAGACGAATATATTACTCTGAATTACCGACAATTGTGCTTTATAGTCTTGAGTACAACGCGCTTATTAAATTATTCATACTCACTGGAAGTGTACTTCCATTATGATTAATCGTCCAGCTCTTCGTGACACGCCCTTTTATACAATGACTGCAAGAGGAACAAATAGAGTGAATGAAAGGATGGAATAGATGGTCATAGAGTGTATTAGATGGTGAGAAACAGAGCTTATCAAACACTTTTTGGATGGGATTGGAGTGAAAGACAGACGGGCATAAGATAGAGAGAGGGGGAGGGGGCATTAGCATTTGCTCTATGAATTGTCGATTGTGCAACTATGGAGCTAAAGACAGGTGATATCTGTTAATCTAGGTCAGTCTACACAATTCCAATATTATTTTGATCACTGCTATACTTACAACCAGACGGCAGCAATGAAAAATCCCAAGAAAATTGTGCCAAAGAAGACCAATGAAGCTGCAATGTAGTGTAAAAAAATATACCAAGATAGAAACATATGAATAGTATAGAATGAATTTGCAAAGTTTACTTCATTGATTCTAAAACTATAGACTTTAACAAACTGTTAACATTCTGATAATGTAAAGCATATTCGGACACCTACCCCCTGGACATCCACCCCCGGATAACCACCCCCAGTCAACTATCCCCTAGGACAACTACCCCCTAGGGCGACCACCCTCTGGGACGACTACCCCCGGGACAACTACCCCGGACAACTACCCCCAGACAACTACCCCCTAGGACAACTATCCCCAGGATATTTGTCCGGGGGTAGTTGTCCTAGAGGATGTTTGTCGTAGGGGCTAGTTGTGTGGGGGTAGTTGTCCGGGTGGTAGTTGTCCTAGGGGGTAGTTTACTGGGGGGGGGTAGTTGCCAGGGGGTAGTTGTCCTAGGGGGTAGTCCTCCTAGAGGGTGGTTGCCTTAGGGGCTAGTTGTCCTAGGGTGGTAGTTGTCCTAGGGGGTAGTTAACTGGGGGTGGTTATCCAGGGATGGATGTCCAGGGGGTAGGTGTTCTAGAACCAATGTAAAGGATTATGCGTTCACTGAATTATGCGAAACGAAACTAAACGTTCGAGAATACGAATACAATTATGAACTGGCAATCGGAGTGACGTCCCACGTGCAGCGCCAAAAAGGCGACATCTTACTTTCTGTCTTTTTTTCCGCGAAAAGTTAACGACCGTTGCACAAGAGGGGTCATTTTGTATGAGGAAACGTGTCATGAGAGAGGGATATTGTAATAAAAAGAGAATACGAAACAAATGTTGCTAACGTCTTCTTTTAATTATTTGGGTATGGATTAATCGTCTTCACAGACTTGATTACCACAGGTAATCAAAATAATACATAATGTGTGAGGGACTTAGTGGTTCGACTATACCTGTATTTTCATAAAAGGGTTTCTTCCATATTTGCAAGTTGCACTCTTCAGTCCTGTTGTGTAGGGTGCTTGTTATGGTCAAATTATATTCTCCGATGAGCCCGAAATGATACCAAAGCCTGCACAAGAACAACAAAGGGTAGTTCAGATACGTAAGACGAATAAAAACCTATATCGGTGTTGTATACGTATATGAAAATAAAAAGGGGTTTGCAAACATGCAGCATAGATTTTCTGAAGTTAAAAAAAAAAAAAAAAAAATCAGAAATAATGACCAGTGGCGTATATTGTAGGCATCGTTTAACAATTTTAAATCTGAGATGCATAGCCCTATGTGATATCAGTGTCTGTGCGTATCCGGACACCTACCCCCTGGACATCCACCCCCAGATAAACACCCCCAGTCAACTACCCCATAGGGCAACCACCCATCTAGATGACTACACCCCAGGACAACTACCCCAAGACAACAACTCCCTAGGACAACTAACCCCTAGGACAACTACCCCCCGTACAACTACCCCTTAGGACAACTACCCCCGGACAACTAACCCCGGACAACTACCCCCTAGGATAGTTATCCGGGGTAAGTTGTCCTAGAGGATGGTTGTCGTAGGGGTAGTTGTCTGGGGGTAGTTTTCCGGGGGTAGTTGTGCAGGGGGTAGTTGCCTGGGGTGGTTATCCGAGGTGGATGTCCAGGGGGTAGGTTTACTAGAACCGTGTCTGTGATGTGGTAAAATATTGAAGCCCTAAAAAAATTGCTAATCAAAATGATCATGAAGTGCCTCAAAAAAGTAAAAATCTTTGAGAGACCGGTTTTAGCATACTCATTTCCCCAATGGACTGTACTGTAATAAAAACCGTTAGGAAAACGCAAAATTTGCTCCAATCATAAATATCTTGATAATCAGACAGGCGATCGGCTTGTAAAAGTCATAGGATTCCTGACTGACCTAAAGGTTTATAATTATGATTGCAGCATGAGCTAAATCCAGGATTTTGTTTCAGAATCTGAGGCAATATTACCAAGTCACTTTAAGGGGGCAATGCAGGTTCAATCTCCCTCTTGATAATTTTTAGCCGAGAAGAAAAACCCAGTAACCCTACAAATGAGGTGACTGAAAATAATTATACAGGTATATGAGAGTCAATAACTTTTGGATTATTTTTGCAAACCCATAAAATATGAATATTGTCTAAAATTTGTTCTGTTTGGTGATACTATAGATAAGGGATATAATGAGGGTATACGCGCATCGCTTAATGCGGGGGAGGGGTTGGGTACAACCCTTTCAAAATCCTGTCCAGAAAATCTGTATTTGCTGTCTGCGATTTTGAATATTATTGGCTCTTTGATAATATGCGCACTTTTCTTCTACATTTGTTGGCAATATGGCATATATACAGAAACCTTATGACCTATTTATCATACTTGTTTAAGTAATTTGGAGGGGAGGGTCTATCCTGTCAGTAGATTTGCTCTAACTCCCTTACCCCCCCCCCCCTCCCTCCCTAACCCCAATCATTGGTGGATTCAGGGCAGAGAAAGCATGTTGCTGGCGATGTTCAACCCGGCATATCTTATCAAATATGAAAATAATGTGTTCCCCCCCCCTTCACCTTCCCCTCCCTCACAGTAATCTTAGATTTGCAATGGCATTCCTTAATTGTAATGACATTTTTTTCTTCTTTTGGGCTTGTAGCAGATTTTTTTTGTGGGGGGGGGGATGGGGACCTCAAGATTGACGGCCTTCTCCATTTGTTCATTCCTTAATCTGCAGCTGATCCTACTAATGGCCTAAAGCGACAAGGTGAAACCTTACACCAATGTATTCAGGGGCGGATCCAGGGGGCGTGGGGGCGCACGCCTCCCACCCCCTTTTTCCTTTCGAAAAAAAAAGCTGGATGGAGAGCTAGAGGGAGAAAGAGACTCAAAAAGAGAAGGAAAAAAAAGAGAGAGAGACAAGATTAATAGTCAGACCGTAGCCTGCTAGGCATAGTGCTCCGGTGTCTCATTTTCGCTCGCTGGAATATTGCCAGCACAAACCACTGACCTCTACCTCCTGGACGGATCATCACCCATTCCCATTCACTATACGTTACGTACTAAAAGGCTGTATTGTCTGACCAGGGCTAGTCTCACCTCCCTGGTCTGACCGTTCATGAATATTTATGTTTTTGCTTACCTCGGCAAAATGTTTGCTTTTACTAATTGGAAAAATTACGGTAGGGGATTGGGTGAAATGGACATAATGAACCAAGCAGAAGTGATCTATGATAATTCATGCTTCTTATCCTTCGTGTGCTTGACCTATAATCTTAAAATCACTTGGCAAACTGAGTTCAAAGTTCGACTTGTTTCACATGTGTATTATAGGCAATGGCGAGCTTGCAACCTATTTTGATCGAATTACGGTGGGTGAACTTTCAAAAGTCAATAGGACATGAGGGTTCCAATGAAAGAGCTAGTGATAACGTACGTTGGGTTGGATGTGCTTTTCGTTTAAACAAAAAAAAATGAATTTTTAACGATTTGGGGGGGGGGGGGTAAAACTCCATAGGCTAACATGTTAGGCTGCTGACTCTGACGATAGGGGGCGTTGTAAAATGAGACTAAACGGAGCTATATGATTAGTAGCACATTCTGTTGGTCGTTTATTTTTAAGAGGGGCCGACTCCACTCCCGTAAAGGCGTGGTTCGCGCTCGCAATTCCGTACATTTAATCCCCCCCCCCTTTGTTTAAAACACCTGGATCCGCCCCTGGTATTGTGTGAGACGACCAACTTCAATATAACTGGGGGAAATAATTGAAAAAATTAAAAAACTGAATGAATAAGATATTCATTAAAAAATGGCAAAGAATACATACTCGCAATAGGTGTCATCCGTACTGGGGTAGGCGGTGTCATCTGTAGTAATTTTGATACGGGTCCGGTAGGTTGTATCTATTGTAGCAATCTTCCGTTTCGTACGGGTCTCCCTCGTCAAATTGGCAACTACCACCAATTTACACTACAGAAACCCAGACCAATGGTTGTTATTACATTTATAATGGTATACTTCTCTTTAAACTGTTTTTAAAATTGTATCGTCGAAGCGTTTGATTTTGTACCAATATATTTGATAGAGTATCAAGTTAATATTCTGCCCTTCCACGAGTGGCAGTGATGTTATTTGATTAATTTGTTTTTTGCGATATCTTTCAAAAACATTGACAAAAAAAAAAGCTGTGACAACAGCTAGGCTTTTATAGTAATGAATTTGATTTGTGTTTGTTTGTTCGTTAGTTCGTTCGTTTGTTCATACTATACAAAATGCCTTCATGAAAAATCGTATCGGATTAAATCAAAATTATGCGTTTAACGGCATGTATCCTAGAAACACCAACACCCCCACCCCACCCCAAAAACGAACGCCATTCAGTGACCAGTATTCTACTGATTAACTAAATCCGATGCGAGGAATTAAGTCTTATTGCATAATGGGAAAAACCTTAGACCTCCGTCTAATTTTCTTTGTTATACAAACCCAACTTAAGATGGAGATTACACGCAGCATCGGGTTTAAACGATAGTAGAATATTAACGATTATGTCTGTAAAGAGGGAGGGGATAGAACTCGAATCTTACCCCGATACAGATATCAGTTTGCATCCAAACTCGGAATCTCTTTTTCATATCAACTTCACCGAGGTTGAACTGAACGAGAGCGACACCGTAGGTGCTGGGATGAATACCGAGTGCGTCAAAAGAATGCTTGAATCCATCTTCTACATACGGTGAAGGATCACCCACGTCCACTGAGTTTCCAAAATCGATTATGGAGTCGCAGTCACTTTCAACTATGGCAAGAGAGGGAGAGTATGGGAGTGTGAGAGGGAGAGAGAGGGAGAGACAGGAAGAGAAATAGTTAAGTGTAGGATTCGTTCGAGGGAAATTGGACGGATGAAAACAGTTGATTAGGCCATTAAAAAATATTTACATGTTTAGCTTCCCCGCACGCTTCCTTTGGGGGGGGGGGCCGCCTCCTATTTTTTTTTGTTTCCTTTTTTTTTTCCTTTTTTTATTTTTTTTTATAGAAAAATCATGAAAAACACTGCTAAAATGGATCTATTTCTGATTTTAAAAAAAAAAAAAAAAATGTCGGCGGCCATTTTGAAAAATATCCCGACTGTCAGGGAAAATGTACCGAGCGGCCATTTTGAAAGAACAAAAAAAAGGGCCTCCTCCTTCCTATTTTTTCGAAAAAATAGGACGCTGAACATGTTTTTTATTTTTATTTGGCCTTAATTAGGGAGACATTTCTAAATAATCGTGGAATCAATGTGCCTCTTAGGCTGTGCGTTAACTGCCTCAAAAGGTAAGGCGGCCAATTCAGCACAAGAATTGTCACGATGTACACCCCCCCCCCACACACACACACACATTTGGAGAACCATAATATTGGATGAAGTGATGTACACGGGCGGTTCAGCGACCCCCCCCCCCCTTCCCCTTGTGAATTTCGATATACGCCACTGTTGACTTTGTAGTGTATACTTGAGTCGTTGCTGGCAGTGTAGTGTCTCAATATCAAGCCTTTCTTTAAGGAGTAAAAGTATACTTGTATTATTCTACTAGTTTAGTGTTATCATGAATATAGGCCCGAATTCACAAAGGAGGTTTGTAGACAAACCTAGGTTTATGTGCGTCATATGACGGATTTCGATGCGTTTCAGACCACAAGGTTCAGACAAACCTTGGTCTGAAACGCTTCGAAACGCGTCACAATTATGACGCACATGAACCTAGGGTTTTCTACAAACCTCCTTTCTGAATTCGGGCCATTGGGTTTGATATACAATGTAAGATTATATTATCCCTGGACCAGTTCCACCATACATTATAATGCTATAATCTCCCCTAAAAACGGACGATACCATTATTTATAGGGGTTTATAATAAAAACTTTTGATGTGTCCGAACTTAGAATTTAGTAAAAAAGGAGCTCTTAACCAGCGCAGCTGAATATATTTTGTATAAAAGCTGCGCTATACAAATCTATTATTATTATTATTATTATTATTATTATTATTATTATCATTATTATAATGCTATTGCTCTCCAATGTCGCACAGATGAGCTTAATCAGATGAGATTTACTCTACGTGGGTTTACCTGGGTGTAAAGACTTAAAGGGAGGTTTTACTACTTCAGCAAGAAGGGATTAGACCGCACAGCGAGCCATCGAGGTCAATGTCACAGGTGGCTATCTCATTAACTCAGCTCTCATTTAACATAAGAAAAAGAGGATCATGGGGGACCAACAGGCACCGATTTGGGAAGTTTTCTATATAGAGGGAGCAAGTAGCTACAAGTAGGACAGTGTGCCTTTAAAGCTACTTAATTCACTATGATATCAGAAATGATATTGTACGAATTTTTTAAAAATCCGATGCTCTCTTGTGCAAGACTTAAAGAGAAGGTTGAGCTCCGGGAGAAGTGACACATAATGGGTGAGCTTTTCCATTCTTTTTAGAATAGTGTGGAAGAATATCATTGCAAAAATGTCCTTCCAAAAAAGGGCATTGATCTGTAAATGGCCTCATATTCGAAATATGTCAAGATGTAGGTGACGTGTTTGGACCAAACCTTTATACCACGGTATGGTATAGATCAGTTTAAGTTTACCATGTCGCATATACATCTTGCTGCGTACAGTGCTTTTTACTTTAACCAGGACCTGATATGTACTGGTGTGTACTGTAAGGTTTATTTTACCTTCCACTGCCTTTTAAAAAAACTACCACCTTTCCTATATATTCCTCATTTTCCTAGTAAGTGACCTAGATTTGGATTTTGGGTCTTTAGTGCTCTGTACATTCTCCTTCGTTGTCTAACATATTTTGGACATGATAATAAAAAGTGCTCAATTGTTTCTATCGTTTGGCATTCTACACATCGTCCAGTGTCGTTTTTTCTAATTAAATATTTATAGTAAATGAATCAATGGTTAGCTGGCATGTACAAAGCACTATAACGGTAGCGTGCATGCAGCCTCATGGCATGCTGTCAACTTTTTTCCAATCACTTCCAGAGAATTTCTTTCATAACGCAATCGCATGACCATAACTAAAACTCTATCTTTAATAAGCTTATACAATTTGACCGGACCTTTTCTATTGGCCGTGAAACTCGTAGTATATGTTACCAATCCCAGACTTTACCAACCCATCAAAGAGTTTAGTCTAAACTGATCTGAGGACTCTGTCGAGATGACATACTTACTAACCGCTTGGTTTATGCAGACCATTTTCATTATTCATTGACGCTTCTTCTCCTTCTTCTCCTCCTCTTCTCTTTCTCCTCATTTTTTCTTCTTCTCATTCTTTTTCTCTTTCTCCTTCTTTTTGTTTTTATTTTAACCAAAATATTTGTTCTGGAATGCTTAAAATAATGGTGGGCCCCTCACAATCAAGCATTAAATTTGAGCACCTTGGGAACATTCTTGTAAATAGAATATCAGTCGGTGCCATCGCTTTCAGCATCAAATTTTACTTGGGCATATGTATTTTTCAAAAACGTGCACATAGTATGGAGTATTGGAAGCGGAAGATAAAATTAGAAGCCCACCGAAAAAGAGAGAGAGATTGTAACAAAAGTTAGACAGGCTCATACATTCCGAACACTATATTTAATACTTACCAAGGTTGCCCATGACCCCGTCGATGTCAAGGATGATACTGATAGCGACGAGGATGACCGACGAAAATTTCCACATCATGATCACAGAATTGTTGTTGCTTGTATTCTGTAATAGCTTGCACGAACAGTTAGGGGACGGGAAAAGACTGAGAATGGTGAGAGGGCGAGTACAGTCTAATAAAACTCCTTGTCCCTCAAAACTGTGAAGACATCCTTCCAGTCAATGCAGTGACAGTCCGATCTGTCGAAGCCTTTCGTCTCGAAATGACGAGAGGCTGCAACAGCTAGATCCAATGCTGTTTTTATTCAGTCCTTGCACGCTACCTTTATATTAACACACACTATGTCAACGTTCTGCAAGAACAATGAGAGTTGAATTGAACAGACTGCGCCGAAGAAAAAAACATGAAGTACGGTTGGCTGCGTTCAGAGCCCGGCTAGCCAGCTTTTTCATTTATCGCATTTTTAGGTCGGTTTTGCACCTCATACAACTGGCCATGTAAAGGGAGGAATTTAAGGCATTGTCCAGTTGGATGTTCCCTTTATATTTGGTTTATGGCCCGGCAGCCGGCCGGTTGCCCAGTGTCCTTTGATCAAACGAACAAGGTACCAATATCTGAGTATTGAAACATTCGGGGAGGAGGAATCTAGTATATATATATATATATATATATATATATATACATGACTGTTTATTCAAAATTGCCGACAAACATTGATGTATGCCGAGACCCCTTTGCTGCACGTGGCCCCTTGGACCATTTAAAGAGGGCTCAAAAATGCATTCAATAAGAAGAACCAGGTACCACTTGAAAAACAATTATAACTTTATCAATGCATGAATGCCAAGAAGCAAATTAATGGCCCGTGCCAGACAACTTTTCTGCTGCTAAGGGCCTGCAAGGCGGTTCCATGACACATGCTCCGCCGACGATTGCTCCGCCGACATTTACTCCGCAAAACGCGACAATTGCTCCGCGACATTTGCTCCGCGACAGTTGCTCCGCCGACAGTTGCTCCGCCAACATTTGCTCCGTCGACAATTGCTCCGCCGACAATTGCTCCGCCGACATTTGCTCCGCCGACAATAATTGCTCCGCCGACAATTGCTCCGGTAACAAATGCTCCTCGAACGACAGTTGCTCCGCCGACAATTGCTCTGCCGACAATTGCTCCGCAAAACGCGACAATTGCTCCGGTGACATTTGCTCTGCCGACAATTGCTCCGCCGACATTTGTTCCGCCTGAAGCGACACTTGCTCCGGTGACACCGACAATTGCTCCGCCCACATTTGCTCTGCTAAAAAAAAGTGCCCCGTATAAAATTACAAAGGCTACTACGACAATAATTGTTGCTCCTCCCCAAAAGTACCCCGCAAAAGACAATGCTCCACCGACAATTAAATTGCCCTCTGATCCAAAAGTGCGGCCTCGTGGAAGACATGAATGCTCCTCTGGCAATTAGTGCAATTAATGCTCAGCCGTTTTTTGCTATTCCCCATAATGTTTGATTTAAAAAACATCAAGTTTTAGCTCCTTATGCAAGTTCTCCGGCGAAAGATAATTACTCCGCTCAAAATCTGTTTCATTTATTACTCATTAGCCGATCAAAAGCTCAAGGCTATCTCTCTCTCTCTCTCTCTCGCTTGCTCTTCCTTTTCCTTTTTACACCCTTTTCTTGTCTTCTTAGCTCTTTTCTTTCCTCTAATGCTATTAGTCTTCTTTCATTTTCATCACTTCTTCTTTTCTTCTCCTCTCGAGTTCTATTTCTCTCGTGAAATTGTAACGTAATGTAGTACATGTAGTACATTCTTGTTTAGAATAGTATTTTCAATAATATCCAGTCCGTTTTCTATAGGTTTCTTTCCTTCAGTTAAGTGTATGTAGCTTTACTATATATATATATTAGTGTGTAAAATCTTTTGGGCTAGTGCTATTCGGTGTGGCGTACACATGGCAATCACATGGTAGATAAAATTATGATCATCAGTACTGGGTCGAATAAATTAAAGAGAACTAAAATTGAACCCGGGCCATAGGCTACCCCCTCTCGTTCTCTCTCCCTCTCTCTCCCTCTTCGTCGCCTTACTTTTCCCTCTCTTACCTCCCTGTGCATTTGTATGCCTCGATAATACAAAAAATAAACAATAAGATTCTTCCTCTTCCCCTCCTTCTTCCTAGTACATGTAGTAGGAGTAGTAATAGAAGCAGTATCACAATAATAATGACAACAATGATTATTATGGTTGGTGGTGTTACTAATGTTATTTTTGTAATTATTATGTTTGTTATTGTGATTATTATCCTTATCATGATTATTATCGTTAAGATAAGTTATTATTGTAATTATTATAATCATTATTATTGTTATTATTATGATGAATATGAACATGATGATTTTGATGACAATTAGTATAAGTATATAGTATTATTATAATTGTTATCATATCATTATTATCATCTGTATTATCAGCATAATCTACAATGGCAGTAGTGTAGTATAGTACATGTAGAATTAGGCCTTATAGTAGAGGTATCATTCTGATCATTATTATTCTGATTATCTTTTGCAATACGTCTAGACGATAAACTCATGACAATTGACAATTGTCATGAATCATTGTCTTTAAGTTTACCATTAAATGCATCTGGTTCGAATTTTGCTCAGGTATTTGGTACTGGATGATTTAAATGGTAGAAATTAACTTGTGTCCTATTCATTCTAGTCCTTTTCATTTGCATTATGTTTTATTCATTCAAGTTCTAATGTTTCTGACTGTTTTCAAGACAATATCTTTTGTGTCGATCATAGTTCTATGTAGCTTGATATCTCACGGTAATTTTGAGAGAAAAGCAATGCAAGCAATGATTTCTGAATTGTAGCGACTTTATCGTTCGCCTTTGCTGTTCTTCAATAATATTTGACAAGCAGTAT
Source organism: Strongylocentrotus purpuratus (assembly GCF_000002235.5). NCBI lineage: Eukaryota > Metazoa > Echinodermata > Echinoidea > Camarodonta > Strongylocentrotidae > Strongylocentrotus > Strongylocentrotus purpuratus. The sequence continues at coordinate 31,683,461 of NW_022145601.1, read as the reverse complement.
TAATTCATTTTTCAAGGACTCATAATAAATTCGTTTAACAGTTGATTACCCTCGGTTGATTCTTTTGTTCGGATTATTTGGCGGGGAAAATAGAAGTGAATGTATTATTATTCTTATTTGTTCATCGTCTCTACGATGCTCTTTGAATCAAAAACACCTTTTAGTGTTATAGCTTCCTGAAAGAAATTTCAATTGTTGTTAAGAAATTTTTAGTTGCACTCTGTAGATTATGATGATGTGTTTGATCTTTTTTCAATACAAGATCAAACACATGATGAAAATCTACTGGCTGCATGCCAATAAGTTCTTGACAACAATAACAAAATGTGAGCTAGTGCTATTCGGTGTGGCGTACAAATGTACACATGGCAATCACATGGTAGATAAAATTATGATCATCAGTACTGGGTCAAATAAATTAAAGAGAACTGAATTTGAACCCGGGCCATAGGCTATCCCCTCTCGTTCTCTCTCCCTCTTTCTCCCTCTTCGTCGCCTTACTTTTCCCTCTTTTACCTCCCTGTGGATTTGTATACCTCGATAATACAAAAAACAAACAATAAGATTCTTCCTCTTCCCCTCCTTCCTAGTACATGTATAAGAGTAGTATTAGAAGCAGTATCACAATAATAATGACAACAATGATTATTATGGTTGGTGGTGTTACTAATGTTATTTTTGTAATTATCAGGTGGGCTGTATACCGTACAGACCACCTTATAATTTCGTTAGAATTGCCTTTGTTTATTTATTTATTTATTATCAGGTGGGCTGTGTATCGTACAGACCACCTTATAATTTCGTTAGAATAACCTTTATTTATTTATCAGGTGGGCTGTATATCGTACAGACCACCTTATCATTTCGTTAGAATTGCTTTTATTTATTTATCAGGTGGGCTGTATCTAATACAGACCACCTTATAATTTTGTTAAAATTGCCTTTATTTATTTATCAGGTGGGCTGTATCTAATACAGACCATCTTATAATTTTGTTAAAATTGCCTTTATTATTAGGTGGGCTCGCACACGCGCATGCGCGCGTGTTTTCGCGCGTCCTGGCATTTTGCAACAAAGAATCGCCAATTTTTCTTTGTCATCATATTTGGCACATTTTCTCAATCATTTTGAATTTTGATACCTTGTTAACATATTTCTGACCATTAATAACGGAGTGAGCGTCCGTTTAAGATACACGTCCGTGCGTGCGAGCTCTTGTAATACATAGCATATATGGGCAAAAACATGCCTATACAAAATCCATTGTAGCTCTTTAGGATTCAAGATTCAAGATAATTTATTGTCTGATTTAAAAAAAAAAAGGTGACCCCAAATTTTGTTTCATATTTTGTAGAGTATGAATTGGAAATATGATTTCTTGTCTCATTTGACCCTCAATTAACTCATGACGTCATCATAATGGCCTCCAAACTCAAAATTCCAATTTGCATATTATGACATCAGCATATTTTTGGAAAATTGATTGTATCTCTGTAAATATTGATTGATTTTCTTCCAACTTTCGATATGTTCTAGCTGAGATAATTCACTACAAATGCAATCGACATGATTTTTCATTTCGACAAAGGAATCATGACGTATTTTTGCGATTAAAGGAGGAATATCAATTTTTCACTTTTTGCCTGTAGTCTCTATGGGACATGACTTTTTTCAAAGCTGGATTCTACATTCCCGTCTTTCGCGAGCAATATCTCCGTCGTTTTAGCTTCGTTTACGCTGAACTTCGAGTATGTTGTAGCTGAGACAATAAGCTATCTTAAATTTGCCCTTTATTTTGTCTCAAATTTTAGTTAGACCAGCCCACCTATACTTGTTAAAAACAAGTATTACAAATCTAGTTATTATTATTATCATCAACATTGTCACCGGAGCAAGTGTCGCTTCAGGCGGAGCAACTGTTGGCGGAGCAATTGTCGGCGGAGCAAATGTCACCGGAGCAATTATCGCGTTTTGCGGAGCAATTGTCGGCGGAGCAATTGTCGGCGGAGCAAATGTCGGCGGAGCAACTGTCGTTCGAGGAGCATTTGTCACCGGAGCAATTGTCGCGTTTTGCGGAGCAATTGTCGGCGGAGCAATTGTCGGCGGAGCAAATGTCGGCGGAGCAATTGTCGGCGGAGTAATTGTCGGCAGAGCAAATGTCGGCGGAGCAAATGTCGGCGGAGCATATGTCGGCGGAGCAAATGTCGGCGGAGCAATTGTCGGCGGAGCAAATGTCGTGGAGCAAATGTCGCGGAGCAATTGTCGCGTTTTGCGGAGTAAATGTCGATGAGCAATCGTCGGCGGAGCATGTGTCGGGTTACCTGCAAGGCGCCATAAAATATGGCTTAATGGCCAATTATCACAGCATTGACCAAAGTTAAATAGGCCTATTTTAGGTATGACTCAAACCGATTTTTGAATAGCGGGTTGATTCTTACAGACTGAGGAACTCATCATGACAGAAAACAAATTCTGCTGTTGGGTCCTGCCTTTGCCACGCATCTAGGGAAACAAATACAATTATTTAACAACAATTAAGAAAAATATATATATATATATTTCTATCTCTGAAATAAACTCCTCTTACTCATTACAAATATTGATTTCACTATCTAAAAATATTCATTTCACTCTTTAAAAATATCTTTTAAAAATACATCTCCCCTAAAAAACCGCTTTTAGTTCATCCACAAAATTGTTTTCCTCTTTGAAAAAAAATTGATGGCAATCCATACTCGTTATTCATTCTTCTTCTCGAAAATAAAAGTCCCCATTTCTCTCTTTGAAGAAAGAAAATCATTTCACTCTCTAAAAATATCCATTTTACACTTTGAAAATATTTATTTCACTCTTTAAAAATATTCATTTCACTCTTTAAAAATATTCATTTCACTCTTTAAAAATATTCATTTCACTCTTTAAAAATATTCTTTTCTCTCTTTAAAAATATTCATTTTACTCTTTGAAAATATTATTTTCACTCTTTAGAAAAATTCATTTCACACTTTAAAAATTTCCTTTTCAATCTTTAAAAATATTCTTTTCCTCTTTAAAAATATTCTTTACACTATCTTTAAAAAATATTCATTTCACTCTTTAACGATATTCATTTCACTCCTCAAATATATTAATTTCACTCATTAAATATATTAATTTCACTCTTTTTAAATATTCATTTCACTCTTTGAAAATATTCAATTCACTCTTTAAAATTATATCTTACTCTAAATCAAAAGATTCATTCCACTTACAATTTGTTTTTCCTCTTTTGAAATACAAAATATATCTCCCTTAAGAACCGCTTTTATTTCAACGAGAAAATAAATTTTCCTCTTTAAAAAAATTATATGTATGGCAATCCATACTCGTTATTCATTCTTCTTCTCAAAAACATCCTTTCCTCTTGGAAAAAACAAATGTTCACTCTCTACATAAAGAATAATAGAAAAGAAGAAAGAAGGAGAAAAGGCAAGATAGAGAAGAAGAATTACAAAAAAGAAATAGTGTAGATGTAGGGAATTGGAGACCCTTTAGCACATTTGCATAATTTACATAAACACGAAAAATGTTACACATACAGAAGTTTTTGTATTCTCTTCAGTAACTTCTTCTCTTTTTTTGGTAACAAAATTGTGGTCATGATGTAACTGATTAATAAGATAACAATGATTGATGACTTCATCACCAAAGGTCTCTCATTACCTACATGTGAAGGTAATTAGGGACAGTTACAAATCAAGACATTGTAAATACAATTTGAATGAAAATGGGATTGTTATGGTTAGTTCAAACACTTTTTGAAAGAGATATAGGCAGCCAATGAACTTACTGTAATTTTGAAACGATTTTAAAACAATGTGGCCCAAAATATTTTTGTACATGGACAATTAACCAACCAGCATCGGGTCATTGACTGTCCTCGGCATACTCGACATTCACAAGAAACGACCCCATCTCTCTCTCTCCCTCTTTCTCTCTCTTCAAACTTCTCTCCTTTTTTTTCGTTTAATCTTCCCTTTTCTCTCTTCTAGCATGTACTTGTGTGATGATTATCGTTGTCTCGCCGAAATAAGACTCTCTTAATTTTCATTAATGTATTACATGTAATTAGGAATAATATGTTTATTTAATTATGATAATTCCATTCCCTGCTCTCTCTCTCTCTCTCTCTCTTTCTCTCTCTTCCTTTCTCACTTTGTACCTCCCCTTTTCTCCCATTCTCTCTCTCTCTCTCTACTCCATTCGCTTTATCACTCTCACTTTCATGAACCATATACCTTCCTCTGCTCTTGTATACCTTCTGCTAGTACATCCTTTCACTTAATGTACACAAACGAACGCAATATCATTCTGCTGTATTGTCATTATGTTACAGATTTATTTACTCTGTTTCGTAATGCTATTGTACATGTATATAATTTACATCACTGAACCTTTCTAAATTGACCCTTTCAGCCTTGTGCTGCTGGTCGATCATTATATACCTTGACCTACCTTGACCTAAGCCTTCCACACCATCTGTGACATGTGTGATGGCTTCTGCTTCATGACGTCAAGCCAGATCTTCCTATCTTGTGACTTTCTGGTCGCTTCTGTGAGGGATCCCAGACATCTAGTAGCACAACCGGCCTTTACACAATCTATCCATTTCTTGGCTGGTCTGCCCTGGGGTCTATCACCATGGATATTAGAAGTTAGGAGTATCTTTGGGTATCGTGATGGTCTCATCCTGTTAACGTGGCCAAAGAATCGTAGCCGTTTTTTGGCTATTTTGTCCAGAATGGTTTCATCCAGTCCTAGAGTCTTCCGAATTGTTGTATTCCTTATTCTGTCTAGTCTGGTTACCCCCAAGATTTTTCGGAGGCAGATCATTTCGAAGGTAAGGAGCCTGTTCTCGTCTTCTTTTTTCAGGGTCCATGTTTCTGATCCATACATAAGGATGGATAGGATGAGTACCTTATATAGTTGAAGTTTTGTAACATCTCTAATGTCTTTGGCTGTCAATATGCTGTGAAGACTTTAAACAGCACCCAGGGCTTTACCAATTCTAGTCTTTATGTCCTCTGTACATTTTCCTGATTGAGTGATGGTACCTCCCAGGTAAACAAACTTTTCCACCTGTAGTAGCTTGGTTCCACATATGCTGATGTTAATGTTTTGCTGCTGTTTACTAATGACCTGGACCTCTGTCTTGGCAATATTGATTTTGAGACCAAAGTTTGAGCTCCACTGGTGTACACAATCTACAATGGACTGGATATCTATTTCGTTGCATGCAAGAAGAACTATGTCGTCTGCGAAGCGGAGGTTGTTGATCAGATGGCCTTCGATGTTTATTCCAATAGGGGTGTCATAGGTGGCATGTAACATAACCATTTCTAGGATGATGTTGAATAGCTGTGGTGATAATACACAGCCCTGGCGTACACCCAAAGTTGTTGGGAACCAGTTTGTAAGTTCGCCATTTACCCTGACTGCACTAGCTGAGATTTTATATAGTGCTTTTTAGGAGACAGATGTGCTTTTTGGAGAAGCCAAAGAATCTCATAGCTTTCCAAAGTCCTTCCTGCCATATTGAATCGAATGCCTTCTCGAAGTCTGTATAACAACAAAACAGACTTCTGTTCTTTTCAAGGTGCTTTAATTAATCTTGGACCTGGTGTCCCCCATTGCCTGCACACATTCTGATCAGACACCATTCATAATGTGCTGTGCAACACCCATTCACAACATACAATGGCCATATGTTTTCTGTGATGGTTGGCACATGTCATAAACTTCATTTTAAAACTAATTTTTAAGAGCCACCCCTAAATATCTGCATACACCACAACATTCAGTGAAAATTGTGTTTTTATATCAGAGCAAAAATTTACGATAAAAATTGGTTACCTTGGTCAATTTTGCAAATTTTCTCGTAGACAGAGCGCATTGTACTCTCCGAAATGAATCGGATATATGCAGTAGTGTTGTTAAAGGCCACAAATTAATGACGCTATAACAATAATGGAGCCAACACGGACAGACAGTGATGGGCTCAAGCTTGGTGGTCTCCAATTCCCTACACCTACCCTACATTAAGAATAACAGTGAAAAAAAAAGAAAGAGCGACAAATGGAAAGAATGATAAAAAGGAAAGATAGAAAGTGAAGATGATAGACAAATAGAGATTAAAAAAAATGCATAGTAAATAATAAAAAAGAGAGAACAAAAAAAGGAAGAATTATAATAGTACAGCGGATAAGCTCCCAATATAATGAAAATTGTGCACTTTTTGAGAAAAGCATGAAACTTCTAGCATAGTTAGTTTAGACCATAAGATTTATTTTCAGATGTGGAGGGAAGTCAGATTTGACCTCTGACCCTGAGTGGTCAAATCCAAAATGGCCGCTATTCCTCATGGTCTAATGTACAAACACCTAACTTTTGAACCAAATAGTCCAGAAAAATGTTTGAGGTGTCATTTTCAACTAACCTGGGGATGCCAATTCATTTTGGTAATAATTTTGAGATCGCCAGAACTCAGGGCTTTACATTTTGGTCAAGGTCAAGGTCAAAATTGATTAAAACATAGCAAGTTTTGAATAGTTACAAAATGTTTTCCCATTTTTTTGTCCCCTTATGTTCTCAAATTTCTTTAGGAGTGGTTCCCCTGCATAGTCCCCCACCTTAATCCCTTTCAGTTAGTTTATTTCACATTTCGATTTGACATCTGATAACCCTGAGAGGTCAAATAAGAAATGGCGCCAGTCCGCGGCATGGTCTAATAATTGTACAAACACGCTTAACTCTTGAACCAAATAGTCCAGCAAAACGTTTAAGGTGTCATTTCCCACTAACTTTGGGATGCCAATTCAATTGGTAATACTTTTTAGTACGCCAGAACTCAGGGCTTTTGCATTAAGTCAAGGTCAAGGTCAAAATTGACTAAAAAATAGCAAGTTTTGAATGTTTACAAAAAGTTTTCCCATTTTTTTGTCCCCTTATGTTCTCAAATTTCTTTAGGAGTGGTTCCCCTGCATAGTCTCCATCGTAATCAGTTAGTTTATTTCACTAATTATAGCACCAAACCATTATTTGTCTTGTAACTGATCATTTGCATATAGCATGGTCATTGGGCAGCTAGCAGTGCTCAAAATACACGGGGGCGGTGGGCGATTCGCCCCCGTGAGCTACATAATCGCCCCGTCAGGTTACTCACGGGGGCGATTGCAAAATTAAAATTCGCCCCGGTGGAATTATGAAATAAAGATTATCTTTTCTGTTATAACTTTAACACAATATTGAGTTTCAATTTTCAAACCTTAAACCAATGAAATGGAACTAAGATTAGCATGCAAGATTTCTCGTTTTATGAGTAGGCCTATTATTACCGATTCAGCTCGCAGTGCAGTGCCGCCGTCAGCAGTGGTTATAGGCCTACTGCGCCGTTAGTAGCGGTGCGTGTGCACGCTGCCGCGCCGTGTCTGCTGGAGCTGGAGGCGATCGCGCAAGGGCAGAAACATGGTCATGACCTGGAGAAGTTTTTCGTTGTCAGCAAATAATGAACCTCGACCAGTAAATCAATATTAGGGAATTTTAGATTTGCACGATGAGAACGTGGACTGCAACGTGTGATCTGCCAGTGCTTAGAAGGACGTCACATGTGACTGTCAGTGCCTTAAAAGGACGTAACACGTCCACGTCCACGCAAATCTAAAAGTCCCTTTTGAGGAGAAGAGGAAGACCAAAATGTCGTGGAATGATATGGTGACATGGGCAGATCTACGGGGGGTTAGGGGGTTTAACCCCCTCCTCCCACCCCCTCCCCCCCCCCGGCCCCCTTTGGTTGCTGCTTTATATGTAGTTGATAATGCATGATTAAAATAAAGAGAGAGAGAGAGAGAGAGAACCACCATCATTTTGCAATGGTTCAGGGTTCGTGTAATGTACATTTGAAACCATTTTTAAGCGTCTTAACCCTACAAAAATAGCAAAACTATTTTTGAGGAAAAGCATTATACTGAATTAAATAAAGAATAATAGCTTTATATTGGATCATACTAATACTGATACGGGCTAAAGACAATGTGGTAATTGTATAGAGGTATTCCAAAATGACATTCTGATAATCAACATTTTTCCTGGTATCATATGTATATACGCATAATACAACTGATCTTTATGATTTCTTAACGTGACATAGCTTCTTCTCCCTCTGCAAACAAAACCGAAAACAAGGTTATTTAATAAAAGGACCATGCGACAAATAATCATTGTGATTCAAATGGATGCAAGGATGTTTTTTGAATAAGCAATGCTTTTCACCAGAATCTTCTTTGTAAAATCGACTTTTACAAATCTCAGCCATGCAATTCTGCCACTGTGCTGTAAGATCACTTTGAGATTAGGAGAAGTGTATTATGTAATGGGTATTTTAAATTGAATGGAACGTCTCAACTCAGTAGGCATGGCTGAGATTTGTAAAAGTTGTTTTTACAAAGAAGGTTCGGGTGAATAGCAGTGCTTATTCAAACAAATATTCGCATCAATTTGAATCACAATCATTATTTGTCGCTTAATCCCTTTTACTGACCTTGTTTTCTTTTTCGTTTGCAAGGGGAGAAGAAGATATGTCACGTTAAAGACATCATAAAGATCAGTGTTGTATGCGTATATATTATATACACAGGCCAGTAACAGCTATGTAGTTAGTAAATTTGTAAGAGGGAAAATGCTGATTGAAATGATAATGACAAAATAGCAAATAATTGAGGAGTATCATAGGTACCAATTCAATGGATATTTGTATAAAAAAGAGCCAACCGTCAGTAATAAAAGAGCATGAAACTTCCAGCATAGTTTGCTTTCACCATAAGATTTATTTTCAGATGTGGAGGGAATGTTTATCCTCTGATTCTTTCAAAACTCATCTCAAAACATTTCTTTTCAAGTCTTGATCTTTTTTCCTGTTTACACGTGCCTTGAGCACTCCACAGAGTGGATTTGGCGCGATATAAGTTACATTATTATTATTATTAAGTCAGATTTGACCTCTGATGACCCTGAGAGGTCAAATCCAAAATGGCCGCTAGTCCGCATGGTCTAATGTACAAATACCTAACTTTTGAACCAAATAGTCCAGAAAAACATTTAAGGTGTCATTTCCAACTAACTTGGGGATGCCAATTCATTTGGTAATACTTTTGAGATCGCTTGAATTTGGGATTTTGCATTTAGGTCAAGGTCATGGTCAAAATTGACTAAAAAATAGCAAGTTTTGAATGGTTACAAAAAGTTTACCCATTAATTTGTCATTTGTTCTCTCCTATGTTCTCAAATTTCTTTAGGAATTTACGCACCTTAATCCCTTTCAGTGAGTTTATTTCACATTTTGATTTGACCTCTGATGACCCTGAGAGGTCAAATCCAAAATGGCCGCCAGTCCGCCGCATGGTCTAATAATTGTACAAACACGCTTAACTCATGAACCAAATAGTCCAGAAAAACGTTTAAGGTGTCATTTTCAACTAACCTGGGGATGCCAATTCATTTTGGTAATAATTTTGAGATCGCGCAAAACTATCTACTACTTCATTCCCTACTAGTCCACAGTGAGATGGGATCCATTCTAGCGTTATGTTTATACCTCTATAATGAAGATGAGTAATTTTTATCAGTATTTCTACTTACGAAATTTTCTTTTATCTGAGATTCTATTGCATTTAGAGTACTCAGAGAGTTTGAAAGAATAACAATACCAACATAAATATTCAAGGTTTCAATCCAAACTAATGCCATAATAATGGCTACTTGTTCTGCCCTGTATGATTATGTGTCATTGTGTAATCTCTTCTGTTCATGAATTTTCATCGCTGGAACGTAGAAGCCTGCTGCCGCATTGCCTCCCTTAGGGTCTTTAGATCCGTCTGTGTATATATGTAGGTGTGTTTTATATCTAGTGTTTATTACTTCTAAAGATATGGCTTTTTGATAGTGTGGGTTGTCATTCTTGCTGATTAAAGTATGTAATTCAGTGGAGATGGTGGGTGGTATGTAATGCCATGGTGGAAATGGTATTGGTCTATTTTCTTCAACCTCATCCGATTCTTGAACTATTTTCTCATTTAGAATTCTAAAACCAAAGGGCTTTTTAACTTTCTTTTTTTTGAGATTTTCATAATGCCAACACTTGATTGTACATTTTTGGACTGGGTGTTGGGGAGTAGATTTCACTTTAAAATAATATCTATTCGTCAGCATTTTTCTCCTTATGTCTAGTGGTTCTTCTCCTGTTTCTTTAAGCAGGGATTGTAATGAAGTTCCAATAGGGCCACCAGTTATAATTTTTAAAGACTGATATTGTACTGAGTTCAACGTATTCTTCACTAAGTTTGAAGCCGAATCATATGCTTCACATCCATAGTCAAACAGTGAACGTATTAATGCTTTATATACAATAAGCATAGAGTGGGAGTCATTTCCCCATGATATACCAGTTATTTTCTTCAATATATTCAATTTTATTTTACATCTTTTTACTATATCCTGAATATGTGGTCTCTAACTTAATTTTGTATCAAACATTAAGCCTAGGAATTTGTGCTCCTGTACAGAAGGTAAGGGTACTCCTTCAAGTTTCAGTTCACATTTTTTATTACTGTTTGTAAATAGAAGCGAAACTGTTTTTTCATTAGATATTGAAATTCCCCAGTATTTAAACCATTCATTTAACCGATTTAAGTATGTTTGTACTTTGTTTTGCACAAACTTTTCATTTTTACCTGATTTCCATATAGCACAGTCATCTGCAAATAATGATATATTCACTTCCTTTTCCAGTGGTATATCATGCATCATAATGTTGAATAAAATTGGGCTAAGGGCACTTCCTTGTGGTAATCCATTGACTAGGGTAGATATTTTAGATATTGTCTGTCCATTCCTCACTTGGAAGGTTCTTTTCTGTAGTAAGTTCTGAATAAATGTATACATATTTCCTTTCACTCCTAGTTTGAGTAATTTATATAATAAACCATTGTACCACAACTTATCATATGCCTTGGTTACATCTAAAAAGCAGACTAATGTATGTTCATGATTCCCTAAGCTTTGCTGAATAATATTTTCAAGTAGTATAATATTATCTGTAGAGCTTCTTCCTTTTCTGAATCCGCTCTGTATGCTCGGAAAAATACTTTTATTTTCTAAATATCAATCTAGTCTTCTATAAACCATCTTTTCCAATATCTTTATAAAGATGGGAGTTAATGTTATTGGTCTATACGATGATGGTTTTTGTGGATCTTTACCTGCTTTTAGTATCGGTATCAAGATTCCGTGTTTACACTGTTGGGGGATGTTTCCACTTTCCCAAATCTTATTCATAATTTTTAACATTTTATTTCTAATCTGTACTGATAATTTCTTGTAGATTTCATATCCAATTTTATCTTTTCCTGGTGCTGTATCTTTTTGATTTTTCAGGACTTGGTTGAATTCTTGCATAGTACATGTTTGATTCAAAGACTGATTTCTACGTAGTTCCTGATCATTTACATTTTCTTGCAAATGTTCTTTTACTATATTTTCGGCTTGCTTGTTTATTATTGTACTCTCACTAATATTTTCAAAATGATTAGCCATCACATCTACAACCTCTTGAGGATTTATTATTTCTTTCTCTTCATATATTAACGATTTAATATTTTCATTTTTCTTATTAGTCTTACTATTTTCTATTTTACGTATCATATTCCAAATATCTGTCATTGATGTGAAACGAGTCATTTCCTTACAATAGGTGATCCAATAGTCTCGTTTTGCTTGTCTTTTGATCTTTTGTGCTTCTGCTTTCTTTGCCAGGTAATCTTCTACATACTCTCCAGTTTTTCTTTTCTCTGCTAAATATCTTAGGTGATTCCTTTCTTTTATACTTTGTGAACATTCCTTGTTCCACCAGGGAACAGGATTTTGTCTTCTTTTTGCTTTCACTTTTCCTAGACGTATCATTATTTTATTCAAAGTTTCTACAAATATAATGTAAGCTTCTTCTACATTATGTTCGTCTATATTTATCATCTCTTCTTCACATGCTTGTTGGAATGTTTCCCAATTAATATTAGCAAGTGACCAATTTATTTCTTCCGGATCAATCTTTGGAAGATTATTTTGATTTCCTATTTCTATCAAATTATATAGGAAAATGATCACTTCCTAAAGTGGTAGATTCTACGCTCCAAGAAATCTTATGGGAAATATTTGGAGATGAAAAGCATAAATCTAATGCTGAACGCTTTGTCGTTCTGTGGTCAATTCTTGTACCTTCCCCAAGATTACAAATCGTAAAACCATGTTTCAACATGTATTTTTCGATAATTTTTCCATTTCCGTCGGTCTTGTCACTACCCCATAAAGTATTATGTGCGTTAAAGTCTCCTAATATAATTGTTCTTTTAGCTTCTTTTGCATTTTTTGTTATATTATCCAATATCTGTGGTGTAATCTTTTTACATGGGTTATAAAAGTTCACCACTGTGTATATACATTGATTGAAATATATATTCACCTTTTGGCATTCTATGTCTTCATGTTCTGTAACTTTGCTATGTCCTAACGAATTATGGAAGTATATAGCACATCCACCTCGTATGCCTGTTTTTCTATTTCTATAAACTCCTTCATAATTATTTATATCAAAACGTTCGTTTTCTAATAGCCAAGTTTCTTGCACACAAATTAAATGAATTATTTCTTGTCTATTATTAATGTGAAGTCTCAGTTCGTCTCCGTGACCATTTATGCCCTGCGCATTCCATTGCAGTATATTTAGGGTCACGGAGGCGAACAGACTAAAATACCAGGCCAATAACATTTTGTTCATTTAACATTATTTAGTGAGATTGAAAAATTTGAGAGCTGCTCCTACAATCAGGCTTATTGGATTATCTTTCTCTTGATTAAAGTTTGCAAGAATATATACAATGAATGATATTATTTCTTCATTACTGGCATTGACAATTAAGTTTTTCTCATTTTTACTAACTTCTCCTCCTTCATGAACATACTGCGTGGTTCCAGAATAATCTTCGTGTGAAGTATTTTCTTTCGTATTTCTGTTTTGTTGTCTGCCTTCGTTTTGTTTTATTTGTTTGGGATAAGTTTTCATTTTCTTCTCGGATTCTTTTATCTGGGGTGTTTGTTTGTTTATCTGTACCGGAAAGTCTACCGCTTGTCTTTCTTGTGAAAGAGGTGCGTTTCGGATTTGGTTTGTATCCATTGCTTGATCTTGATCATTCTTCCAAACTTTGGCAGCTTGAGCATAGCTTACTTTTTTTCTATTTTGATTCTCTGCACTTCTTTTGCTTTTTGAGCTTCTTGGCATCCCAAATATGCCGCAGAGTGTTCGCCTCCTCAATTAATACATTTTGGCGTTTCTTTGTGGGGACATTCGTCGAAGGAGTGCGTCTCCCCACAGCCAACACATCTGGGCTTGGCTTGACATTGTGCTATTCCATGGCCGAAACGTTGGCATTTGAAACATCTGAGAGTAGGTGGAATAAATTGTTTGACCTTAAATAATTGGTAACAAAACGTTATTTCAGAGGGGAGGTTGCTGCGGTCAAATGATAGAATGATATTCCTAGTGGGAATTGGTTCTTTTATTTTGTCTTCTCTTTCTTGAGAACCATTTTCCTTTTTGTCCTTTCTTCTACTCATCATTCTTTTTACCCCTACGACTTTCTGTTTAGTCAGTTCATTTTGAATTTCTCGTTCTGTCATTTCGATGGGGATACCATATATCACTCCTTTCACCCAATTTCTCATCTCTTCCGCCTTCACGGGGATATTTCCGATGTTTTCAATTTCTTTCACACTTCTCAGTTGCTTAGTGTTTTTACACTTTACCATGATTCCATTCCTTACATGTTTGACGAATTCCACTGGATTATTACCCACCACTGCATGTATGGCTTTAGCTATTACTAGGATATTTAGATTTTTGGTTTTGTCTATTGGGACTAGAAAGCATTTTAAGTCAGATGGTTTTGGGTTTGCAAAAGTATGATTTTCATTATCCGAGTTCGAAGTGTCGTGCATTTTAAGTGTTTCCACTTCTCTACTTTCTTTTCTTCGTCTTTTCGTTGCTTGTTTTTTCCCTGGACTAACAGTCATAAAATCATCTTCCGTTTCGTTGCCTTGCTCCGGAGCGGAGGCCGCCATGGTTGCAGTGACGTGGCGCCACTACAGAAAGGCGGGAATTTCAAAAAGATTTGATAGTTTTTAACAGTATTAGTATAAACAATTTGCCCACAAAATGTCTGCTTACCTTTGTGATTCCTTCTTGCGATGTGGGTGTTCACGATATATTTCAAATAATATGTGGTATAAAGGAGATTTTCTATTGTAAATCCAGATATTTCCTAAGCGTAACAAAATTAGGGGGTTAGGGGGTTTAACCCACTCCTCCCACCCCCCCCCCCCGTCCCCCTTGTGCTGCCAAGTGAAAATGTGATATTAAAGCGGGGGGGAGGGGGATGCTGGAGAGGAGGACTACTAATCTATTTAATTTTTTTCAGGGGGCGGGGGGAAGTGAAGCGCCGTTTTAGCATGACTTTCTTTTTAACTCTTACTTTCACCTATCTCAGATAACCCTAAGTTTTTGGTTGCTGCTTTATATGTAGTTGATAATGCATGATTAAAATAAAGAGAGAGAGAGAAAACCACCATCATTTTGCAATGGTTCAGGGTTCGTGTAATGTACATTTGAAAATATTTCTTAGCGTCTCAACCCTAAAAAAATAGCAAAACTATTTTTGAGGAAAAGCATTATACTGAATTAAATAAAGAATAATAGCTTTGTATTGGATCATACTAATACTGATACGGGCTAAAAAGGGGATCTTGCCAACAATTCAATATTACATACGAATTGACGATAACAAGAAAAAATAGGAGAATGCCAACGCGTCAGCCTTTCTGAGTGAAATCCAGGGGTCTACCTCGATTTGTAGCAATTCAGAGCGGAAAGGGTCCCGGGCCACGCCTTAGGGCCCCTGTCAGGTTGCAGGAGTCTGGCTCTGCAATGGATCTAGGAGGCGGGGAAATTCACCCGGGAAATTCAGAATCATCAAGATAGCCGTCTTGAGAGATAGAAACTCTAATATGTCCCTTTACTGATTGAAAAGGTTTTATTATAATTGCACTTCGCAGCCAGATGGCTGAATTATGAACAATTTACATTGGCAATAATACATACAAATGTGGTTTGACATTCTCACAAAGTATAATATACAGTATATAACACAATTCATAACAAAATTCATAACCAATATGACTAAGGCAATAACAGGCAAATTAAGGCAGGTGTAAAATATATTTTGTTAGATTTGCACTGCCCCCAATTAGGGGGAGGGGTGGTGGCAGACGATGTACGTGTATATTGGGGAGAGGGACTATGTCTGTATTTAATGTGGGACATTGGCACAAAATGATTCTGCTATTTGTGATAAAACCTGTTGTAGCCAAAATACATGTAGTTAAATAGTAAAGCAGTATTTACGTAATGTGCAAAGGAGTTCTAGTTCTAGTTCTAACTTTATTATTTATTTCTCGTTTCAACCGTATTGATTATTTACAGGTAAGAGACCGAAATAAACATGTGGAAATGAATTTCATTATAATTAAATGGATAGACTTATTACACCTCTCCAGCTGCTTTCGAACAAAACATAAATTATGTTAATCATCTTTATAAACCAGTCACACCGACAAGAATTACATCAGACAAACAACATACCAAGCAAACAAACAAACAAACATACACCATAGACAACAATCGTTCAGTTTCGGAATACTTTTAACTTAAAGGTAGGGTAATTCACCGACATCGCTTCCACTGCTGTACCGTATTTTAAAACGCGCCATCTTTTGGTGAAGGCGTACATTTAACAATTTCCGGTTCATGTACCCTACCCGCGCATCATGCAGGTGGTAATGCATTGTGGGACATGGCTGTCGAAACATGCGGACATTGTGGGCAGTAGATGGCAAATATACGTAAATCTGAAGAAGGGTCAGTAGGATAACCTGCCTTTAAGAGTCGGTTTGGCGGTGTGACTGATGTCATTATTGTTTTCTAAGCCGTTGCTAGTTTCTTCCCTTCGGCTTCCGTCGTCTTCATCGTGCCTTCATTGCTCTTCTTTCCGTCACCCACTCCTTCTTCCGGTCCTCCATCCGGCTTCTTCTCAGCCTGGTCTGAACCGCGGAACTTCTGATGCAGTTTATACGCTCCTGTATATATGAACCCGGACACTACACTCATAGGTCCAAACAGCGCCGGGAACGTCATCATCTGCACCATATTTGGGTTTCCGGCGAACGAGAAGGCGATGATGGCGAATGCGAGACCGACGTTCTGGATACCTGTCTCGAAGCTGATGGTGCGGCACTGTGAGTGCGTCTGACGGCAGATGAAAGCGAGAAGGTAGCCAAGAGCGAAGCCGAACCAGCAGAGGGTGAGCGCCCCTACCCAGATGGTCCAATGTGAGCTGTAGAGACGAGGGTTCATGATGCTGACGAAGATAATGCTGCATACCACTCCGATGAATCCAATCCAACTGCAAGGCTATGTAGGAGATAACAATAACAACAACAACAATATAGACCTAGTAATGTAGGAATGTAGAATCAACTACCTCAAAATATCCACATCAACCTACAATCTATAGATGTCTTCAACAAGCATCTCAAAACCCCCTTAAAGAGATAATTGAGTTCTGTTCTCAGACCGCAAATGCCTTCAAAGTGAATAGTTATTGCTCTTATTCTTATCTAAGACATTTCTAGTGCCCTTTAGAACCTAAAATTGCTATGAAGGTAATTTTAGACCCCAAAATGTGTGAAATTTAGCCAATACGATCATACCAATTCAGCTCCACTTAACAAAAAATACGGTGACCGTTAATTAATTATTTAATTAAAAATAACAATACATGAGCCGGCTAATTGTGGGTAATATAAGCAACACGAAAATGCCAACAAAAAAGCCAACATCGGCATTGGCTAAAATACGACGTAAAAGGCTTTATTTCGTTTTTTCAACGGTTTTTTTTTCTTCAAATTTGTCAAAATATCTAATATTTGTGGTGGTACACAAGTATTAGAAATCGTTATATTTTAGCCATCTCTGAACCGATTTTGATCAAACAAACATGATTTCGTCATTTAGATGTTCTTTCAAATTTGACACTCAGTTTTTCATTATCTCACAAAAAAAATATTTTGTGTAGCGCCCTCTGCAACAGAACTCAACTATCCCTTTAAGGTTTGTTCAGATGTGGTGAGGTAAACTGCCACAACAACAAACAAAAAAAAACGGCGCTGATTTTCTGTTAACGTAACATGAATTGCATATACGAGCAACAAAGGACAAAGGCAACCACCCTCTAGGAAGACTACCTCCCGGGTCAACTACCCCCGGACAACTACCCCCGGACAACTACCCCGGACAACTAACCCCAGACAACTACCCCCTAGGATAGTTGACCGGGGGTAGTTGTCCTAGAGGATGGTTGTCGTAGGGGGTAGTTGTCTGGCGGTAGTTGTCCTGGGGGTAGTTGTCCTTGGGGTAGTTTTCCTTGGGTGTAGTTGTCCTGGGGGTAGTTGTCCTTGGGTGTAGTTGTCCTGGGGGTAGTTGTCCTTCGGGTAGTTTTCCTTGGGGGTAGTTGTCCGGGGGTAGTTTTCCTAGGGGGTAGTCGTCCTAGAGGGTGGTTGCGCTAGGAGGTAGTTGACCTAGGGGTAGTTGTCCTAGGGGGTAGTTGACAGGGAGGGGTTATCCGGGGGTAGTTGTCCTGGGGGTAGTTGTCCGGGGGTAGTTTTCCTAGGGGGTAGTCGTCCTAGAGGGTGGTTGCGCTAGGAGGTAGTTGACCTAGGGGTAGCTGTCCTAGGGGGTAGTTAACAGGGAGGGGTTATCCGGGGGTAGTTGTCCTGGGGGTAGTTGTCCTTGGGGTAGTTTTCCTTGGGGGTAGTTATCTGGGGGTAGTTGTCCCGGGAGGTAGTCGTCCTAGAGGGTGGTTGCCCTAAAAGGGGTACCCGGTAGGATGCGAAAGCTAATGTGGTTTGATTAGCAAGTGGCGCTTGTAAAATGGCGACTGGCTGGAATGCTCCCCAGGGAGTGGAGAATGTGCATACCTTGTGTGCGGGTAAGCCTGAATCCGATGACCGGGGTAATAATATGTTCCGCGCCTAGAAACGTAGTATTAGGCGCATTATAAATGTGAGCTATTATTATTATTATTATTATAGGAGGTAGTTGTCCTAGGGGTAGTTGTCCTAGGGAGTAGTTGTCCTAGGGAGTAGTTGACTGGAAGGGGTTATCCGGGGTAGGATGTCCAGGGGGTAGGTGTCCTAGAACCCTAATTTGAGAACCTAGATTCTCGATCCGATCCTGTATTTCTAACGCCATAATAACCGCTGCCAGTAAGCAAGACAATTTACTATACATAGACAATTATTCAGACCCTAAATATAGACCCCAGACCACGAACTCCGCAATAACTACTACACACAATTAATACATGCATGATGAAGAGAATGCGTTTAGACGTTTAGAGATAGGTAAATACAGTAAATAGATATGAAAATTAATGTATAAATAAATAAAGGTAGAACAAAATATGTATATGAAAAAATGAATGATAGAAAAGATAAATGAATATATATAACTGTGTCAATTATTAACTATAATTGTGATTAAGTTATGATAAAGCATCAATAATTCTCGGTTTCGTTTTTCTTCTGGGACGCACTGTATAACCTTAAATGTTGAATTAACAGGACATCATACAACCCTACATGGTACATTAACCGGATATAATAAAAACTGGTATATTATCCTAACCCAAACCCTAACCCTAACCCTGAATTCAAAACAATATAATTAATTCAACTAATGATGAAACCTTTTGTTTCTTGGAAGGCCTTTAAGTTTCATCTGCCTGCAAACGTACGTAGAGGGCAGTAATTATTTTGTTCAATCGTTAACAGGACACCAAAATGTCCTGCCAATGACTCATTTTTACAATACATATGTCTCTCTAATGACGCTGTAAGATCATATATATATTCATTTATCTGGTTAAAGATAAATGTGAGTTCTGGTCATCCGATTACATTGTGAAAGAAAAGGTGTGGAATGGATCAGAAACAGTTGATCATGTAGCATGTAAGTATTGGTGTATACTACAAAGTTCTGGTAAAGTTCTGGCCCAGTCTTGGTAAAGTAACAAGCACTGTACACAAAAAGATGTATATGGGACTACACAAATGGTGTCGGGGCTACCAACCTTGATTTCCTAATCTTTCTATGCTCATTACTCAGCTAGTATACATTTTCTACCAAAATTGTTTGGCAAATGACATTTATTTGTAATCTTGAACATTCAGTGTAAGTTTCGTTTGATTCTGTGAGATTTTTTTTTTTTTTTTGTTTTACCAGAACTATATATAATCATTTATCTAGATATATATATACATATCCAGAAGAAGAAAACAAATCATCCTAATTTTACCTTGGCAATGAGGAGTGCCCATCTAGGCTTTTTCCACCGAAGGACCATCCCTAAGACAACGGGG
Organism: Strongylocentrotus purpuratus; assembly: GCF_000002235.5. Taxonomy (NCBI): domain Eukaryota; kingdom Metazoa; phylum Echinodermata; class Echinoidea; order Camarodonta; family Strongylocentrotidae; genus Strongylocentrotus; species Strongylocentrotus purpuratus. The sequence goes on along the minus strand of NW_022145601.1, from coordinate 31,663,847 downwards.
ACTACGACGAGGATGAGGGAGATACAGATATCAAGATAAGGCATGGAGGTGTTCTGATCGGTCCATCGTCGAGAGTAGATGAGGAGATTGAGGGGCATCATCCCTATAGCTACCAGGGTGGACAGGGTTGTCATGGTGATACTACATTGAAGAAAAAAAAGGAGAACAATAATTATACGATCGCATCTTCTTTTGACAAATTAACCAAACATAATTTCAATAGCATTGTCCATCACATGTTGAAATATGCGAACATTTACGAATTACGTGTTCCAAACAACCATGGGACATACAAACGAGTGTTGAAATCATCCTTGCATTGAATTTTCGAAAGTCTATGCGATCTTGTTGAAGCGAGATGAGGGGGAGGTGGACGTGCAAAAGTCCACAACAGGCAACGACACAAACAAGAACAACAACACAAACAAGTAACAACAAGAACATTTTTAAGGCGCACCCTTGGAAACAAAATCGCTGACCTTTGCCCTATATAATTATGTATATACATTTTTTCATTTTTTTCGGGGGAGGGCATATTCAAATGCTGGAGCGCTTAAATGGCAGCTTAGGCTAAAGCCTAATAATAAACGCGCCTCGGAATAGAATTTCTAGATAGACAGCGCTATATACAAATGCCTATTATTATGTGTTTCATCAAGAGAGGGTGTTTAAATGGACAAATTTATCGTGTGCAAAAAATCTTTGTAATAGGCTATTGTTAGTTTTTATAACCCTATATTCTGATTAATTCACACTGCTCCATACACAGGTGTGTAATACACAATATTTAAATGCACATTAAACAGGTTTTTTACTCCAAACTCATAATAATTTTTTTATGTTCGACTTGTCTACTATAATTATCATGTAACTTGTTGTGCTGTTTGTTTCCGTTTTGATATCAGACTCGCTAGATAAAGCTGAGGTATCAATCATGACTATTATATAAATAGAATATTATATATGAAGGATACTTGGTTAAGATTTGGTGTAGTGGCTGACAAGCAGTATACTTTTTGTAGTAGTAATGATGAAACTATCATACATGTTTTTTGCTTTTGTAACTGTTCTAATGAAGTATGGTCGAAGTTAGAGTTCTGGATATTTCGTAATACGGGGGAAAGGATCAAACTTACAAATCAAAATAAATTGTTTGGATTTTGCGGTAGCAATAATAATGCACTCAACTGTGTTCTGATGGTTGTAAGACAAGAAATACTTTCAGCTAAATTACAAAATCAACTACCTTCATTTGATATAATTTTATCAGCTGTAAAACGTTATTATGAAAAGGAAAAATATATACCAAACAAATCTCAGAGAGAATAAATTGAAAAGAAATGGTTTCACTTTAGAAAATATTTTGAGAGTGTTGGAAATGTGCTAACACAAACGTGATCATATATTTTATGATTGGTATTTTTTTTATATATATTTAATATATATTTTAAAAAAATATATATATGCCACAAAGTTTTAGGCCGTGGTGATTATTATCTGTATTAAGCCATTATGTATGGAAGTTATTTCTTTAATTATTTGTATATAATATATGGATATACTGTATGTGATGGAATTTGTTTTGAGTAAAGAACCCTGAAAAGGGAGAAAAAAAAAGAGATAAATAAATCATGACTCTTGAATCTTGAATCGCGTTCGACAGTGAAGTGTAGTACTTTGCAATGAGTTCATGTAGATTCATGATGTACAAACGGAAATCAGTGTATCCGAAACTGGTCATCGCAAACACATTCATTCTATTTTGAGTGAAAACCCCTGGAAGTTGGAAATTTCAAGGTTCGAGAAATGTCACATTCAATTTTGTGGAAAGAGCTTGATATGGTGATTCGTTTGTTTTGTTTCTTCTCGGAGGTGATGATGAACCAATGTATAATTATTAAAACAGCTGCTAAATTTAATAAATGTATAGTTAACTCTTATCATGCATTATTATTAGCTCGCATGTACAAAGCACTATAACGGTAGCGTGTATACAGCCTCATGGCATGCTATGAGTAAATGCCATTCTTGCTGACAGCAGGCGATTTACAGAAATAATGGTATGGATCAAGCAATAGAGGGACACTTGCATCCTAGTGGGGGCGGCCTCACTAGGTAGATTACATTTGAATTATGAAGACATGCGATAATAAGCCGGAGTCCTTTCGTCGTTTTTGTCAATTTTCAGTTCCATGTCTCTTTCTTTCTCCATATCTCTCTTTAAAAAAAACCAAACATTATTTAAGCCATGCGATTGGGAGGTAAGCTCGTATTTCCCATCACTTCTCGTGCCACCCATATCTACTTCATAATGAAAGTAAAGAATTTCTCGTTTAGTTTCGGTCGCTCCTATTATAATTTGCTGCCCCCAATGTTTCTTTATAAGATGGAATAAAGATGACCGTAAGCTTTTGAATTCTAAAGTTTCACCATCAAGAAAGCTTTATCAAGACATCAAATCGTCATAGGCCTAAATTCTACTTCTCCGACATGACATTAAAACACGTGTCATGAAATGAACACGCGCTTCGATGGGATGTCGGTTAAATTGTGATGTTCGGTTTAGTGAAACGACGCCATGGCATTCTGAAGGAAAAATTGTTTTTACATTTAAAAAAAAAGGGGGGGGGGGCAATCAGCATAGAAATAGATATTGATTCATTTTCAGTGGCGGATCCAGGGGTGGGCCGAAACGGCCGCGGCCCCCCCCCCCTCCTATTGGCGAAGCAAAAAAATTGAGAAGGAAAAAAGAGGAAGAAAAAAAGAAGGAAAAAAAGGGGGGGGGGGAAGGAGAAGATAAAAGAAAAGAGAACAAAAAAGTAAAGAAAGAGTGTCAAGGGTTAACAGTAGAGAACGGTACAATAAAACGTCTTCTTTTACTAATAATTTAAGGAAACGTCTAAGGCCTATCACCCACACACCCCTAATGAGCGAGTGCGTGTGTATGTGTGTATGTGCGTGTGTGTGTGTTTGTGTGTTGTGTGTTTGTGCGTGCGCGATCGCGCGCGCTTGCGTAAATTAGTGTGGGCGTGTGCTCCTGCTAGTATGTGATGGCTATCGCCGATCATTCCCCCCCCCCCCCACTCCTCGGTACGGATTTACGCCCCTGAGAGGGACACTTGCATCCTAGTGGGGGCGGCCTCACTAGGTAGATTACATTTGAATTATGAAGACATGCGATAATAAGCAGGAGTCCTTTCGTCGTTTTTGTCAATTTTCAGTTCCGTGTCTCTTTCTTTCTCCATCTCTCTCTTTAAGAAAACCCAAACATTATTTAAGCCATGCGATTGGGAGGTAAGCTCGTATTTCCCATCACTTCTCGTGCCACCCATAGCTACGTCACTGTCCATGTCTATGAGCTATAAGTAGACTTTAATTATATGAAACCTCACTCTACCTCAAACCAAGATGATGGTACAGTCATCTGATAAATTCTACCCGCAACATTCTACATTAGTCATCAAGAAAGATAAGAATTTGGACCCTTCCGGGAGTGTACTGGTATCGTGCATTGGACGGCGGACATGACTATTAATGGGACAGTGTGTCATTTTGTTAAAGGGAAACATCGAGTGCTGTTTCTTTAATGAAATCTCCTTCATAATGAAAGTAAAGAATTTCTCGTTTAGTTTCGGTCGCTCCTATTATAATTTGCTGCCCCCCAATGTTTCTTTATAAGATGGAATAAAGATGATCGTAAGCTTTTGAATTCTAAAGTTTCACCATCGAGAAAGCTTTATCAAGACATCAAATCGTCATAGGCCTAAGTTCTACTTCTCCGACATGACATTAAAACACGTGTCACGAAATGAACACGCGCTTCGATGGAATGTCGGTTAAATTGTGATGTTCGGGTTAGTGAAACGACGCCATGGAATTCTGAAGTAAAAATTGTTTTTACATTTTAAAAAGGGGGGGGGGCAATCAGCATAGAAATAGATATTGATTCATTTTGTAGGCACAGTTAACATTCCGTCGGGAATGTATTTTAATATTCTTTATCCAGTGATCGGCAAAATCACTCGGCACCGGCCCAACCCCCTCCCCCTCCATCCCTGTGACAAAAAGGGGCTACGCCAATACAAGCACTCACCTGAGACAAAGGTCCCCATCGGTCCAAAAAGTGTAGAGATTAGAAAGGCTACCCCCTGGGCAGCAGGCTAGGATAAGACAACCAAGGGCGATGGTCTGCTCGAAGCTAACAGCGAGTGCATAGCAGTAAGCGAGTAGGGGCATCACGGCAAACTGCGATACGAAGCCGACGGCGATGCCGACTGGGCGACGAAGCTTCAAGGTGACAGATGAGAAATAATAATAATAATAATAATAATAATTTAAAAAAAAAAAATAATAATAATAATAATAATGGGTTCTTGTTTAGCGCTCATTTCGGTCAGATTTGACCCTCCTGGCGCTCCCGATTATTACCCTGGCTTTAGCACGGCTGCCATACGGCGCTCTATCATTTCAAGGAATAAATTCCTACCAGGTACCCATTTACTTCACCTGGGTGGAGTGTGGCAAATCTAGTTCAATGTCCTGCCGTGGAGAATGAGGACGAGGTGAAGAAAAGGGATAAAGAGGATAGGAGAGAAGGAAGAGAAGAGGGGGAAGGAGGAGGAGAAGGACGAAGATGATGATGATGATGATGAGTGAAGGAGAAGGAGAAGTAGAAGGAGGGAGGGAACAAGATTGAGAAATAAATTAAAGAGTAACAATAGGAAGTTGGTGATGAGAAGATGAAAATGCAGATGAAAATGATTAGTGATAGGAGGAGGAAGACGAATATGAGTAGTGATAGGAGGAGGAAGATGAATATGAGTAGTGATAGGAGGAGGAATATGAATATGAGTAGTGATAGGAGGAGGAAGATGAAAATAAGTAGTGATAGGAGGAGGAAGATGAATATGAGTAGTGATAGGAGGAGGAAGATGAATATGAGTAGTGATAGGAGGAGGAATATGAATATGAGTAGTGATAGGAGGAGGAATATGAATATGAGTAGTGATAGGAGGAGGAAGATGAAAATAAGTAGTGATAGGAGGAGGAAGATGAATATGAGTAGTGATAGGAGGAGGAAGATGAAAATAAGTAGTGATAGGAGGAGGAATATGAATATGAGTAGTGATAGGAGGAGGAATATGAATATGAGTAGTGATAGGAGGAGGAAGATGAATATGAGTAGTGATAGAAGGAGGAATATGAATATGAGTAGTGATAGGAGGAGGAAGATGAACATGAGTAGTGATAGGAGGAGGAAGATGAAAATAAGTAGTGATAGGAGGAGGAAGATGAATATGAGTAGTGATAGGAGGAGGAAGATGAATATGAGTAGTGATAGGAGGAGGAATATGAATATGAGTAGTGATAGGAGGAGGAAGATGAATATGAGTAGTGATAGGAGGAGGAAGATGAATATGAGTAGTGATAGGAGGAGGAAGATGAATATGAGTAGTGATAGGAGGAGGAAGATGAATATGAGAAGTGATAGGAGGAGGAAGATGAAAATGATTAGTGATAGGAGGAGGAAGACGAATATGAGTAGTGATAGGAGGAGGAAGATGAATATGAGTAGTGATAGGAGGAGGAATATGAATATGAGTAGTGATAGGAGGAGGAAGATGAAAATAAGTAGTGATAGGAGGAGGAAGATGAATATGAGTAGTGATAGGAGGAGGAAGATGAATATGAGTAGTGATAGGAGGAGGAATATGAATATGAGTAGTGATAGGAGGAGGAATATGAATATGAGTAGTGATAGGAGGAGGAAGATGAAAATAAGTAGTGATAGGAGGAGGAAGATGAATATGAGTAGTGATAGGAGGAGGAAGATGAAAATAAGTAGTGATAGGAGGAGGAATATGAATATGAGTAGTGATAGGAGGAGGAATATGAATATGAGTAGTGATAGGAGGAGGAAGATGAATATGAGTAGTGATAGAAGGAGGAATATGAATATGAGTAGTGATAGGAGGAGGAAGATGAACATGAGTAGTGATAGGAGGAGGAAGATGAAAATAAGTAGTGATAGGAGGAGGAAGATGAATATGAGTAGTGATAGGAGGAGGAAGATGAATATGAGTAGTGATAGGAGGAGGAATATGAATATGAGTAGTGATAGGAGGAGGAAGATGAATATGAGTAGTGATAGGAGGAGGAAGATGAATATGAGTAGTGATAGGAGGAGGAAGATGAATATGAGTAGTGATAGGAGGAGGAAGATGAATATGAGAAGTGATAGGAGGAGGAAGATGAATATGAGTAGTGATAGGAGGAGGAAGATGAATATGAGTAGTGATAGGAGGAGGAAGACGAATATGAGTAGTGATAGGAGGAGGAAGATGAAAATAAGTAGTGATAGGAGGAGGAAGATGAATATGAGTAGTGATAGGAGGAGGAAGATGAATATGAGTAGTGATAGGAGGAGGAATATGAATATGAGTAGTGATAGGAGGAGGAAGATGAATATGAGTAGTGATAGGAGGAGGAAGATGAATATGAGTAGTGATAGGAGGAGGAAGATGAATATGAGTAGTGATAGGAGGAGGAAGATGAATATGAGTAGTGATAGGAGGAGGAATATGAATATGAGTAGTGATAGGAGGAGGAATATGAATATGAGTAGTGATAGGAGGAGGAAGATGAACATGAGTAGTGATAGGAGGAGGAAGATGAATATGAGTAGTGATAGGAGGAGGAATATGAATATGAGTAGTGATAGGAGGAGGAATATGAATATGAGTAGTGATAGGAGGAGGAATATGAATATGAGTAGTGATAGGAGGAGGAAGATGAATATGAGTAGTGATAGGAGGAGGAATATGAATATGAGTAGTGATAGGAGGAGGAATATGAATATGAGTAGTGATAGGAGGAGGAAGATGAACATGAGTAGTGATAGGAGGAGGAAGATGAATATGAGTAGTGATAGGAGGAGGCAGATGAATATGAGTAGTGATAGGAGGAGGAATATGAATATGAGTAGTGATAGGAGGAGGAAGATGAATATGAGTAGTGATAGGGGGAGGAAGATGAATATGAGTAGTGATAAGAGGAGGAATATGAATATGAGAAGTGATAGGAGGAGGAAGATGAATATGAGAAGTGATAGGAGGAGGAATATGAATATGAGTAGTGATAGGAGGAGGAAGATGAATATGAGAAGTGATAGGAGGAGGAAGATGAATATGAGTAGTGATAGGAGGAGGAATATGAATATGAGAAGTGATAGGAGGAGGAAGATGAATATGAGAAGTGATAGGAGGAGGAAGATGAATATGAGAAGTGATAGGAGGAGGAAGATGAATATGAGAAGTGATAGGAGGAGGAAGATGAATATGAGTAGTGATAGGAGGAGGAATATGAATATGAGTAGTGATAGGAGGAGGAAGATGAAAATAAGTAGTGATAGGAGGAGGAAGATGAATATGAGAAGTGATAGGAGGAGGAAGATGAATATGAGTAGTGATAGGAGGAGGAAGATGAAAATGAGTAGTGATAGGAGGAGGAAGATGAAAATGAGGATAAAGAATCAGAAGTCAAAGCACAAGGAAGAGCAGAAGAAAATGGAATATATCGTTTAAGGGAGGGAAGGGGTTAAATAATGAGTGAGAGCGAAAATGGAAAACGAAGGGTGATGATAGCGAGACAGCATAGAAAGATAAATTTTGGATAAGGTATATGAAAAAGAGTAGATGGAATGAAAATGGAAAGGTTATGTTAACAGACGAAAAGAAGGAAAGTAAAAAGAGGAAGAAGAAAAGAGTTTGGAAAATGAATTTCGAATACATATTGCATAACAACATGAACTTCAACCGAGGGAAATACACAGCAAAAAAAATGAACATTACTGTCCCAATAAACAAAATCACGTGAAAATCACGTCAATATCAAGGTATCGACTTGAGGAGAGTTACGTTCTTCAAACACCTGATATTTACGTAAATGTGTTAATACGTGTATTGCACTAGGTCACTTAAAACACACGTACACTAAATCACGCAATTGTCACTGCAATATCACCGTTATAATAACGTGATTATCCCTACCTTGGAGACCATGGTTTATAAACCTAATACTCCCGTTTTGTTTGATTATGAAATTACATCTTCATAAACGAAAGTATCGCGTCACAGAAACACGTGAAGCGTTAGTGATAGTTTTAGTCAAAATATCTGCGTGAAATTCACGTGAATATAACGAGGCTGACTTGAGATGAATCATGTTCTTCATTCACGTGAAATTTACGTCGAAGAGGAAATATGTTACTGTAACCCGCGTTCAACCCAATACTTACGCAAATGCTACACAATAAATGAACCAAAATAATGACGTTCTCATCCCGTTTCTGAACATCGTGTTTTGGATCTTTCATAATTACGTCCAGGCGCCCCGGAAGTAGTTTGGGATTAGAGGGGGTGGGGTAGGGGTGGGTGCAAACATCCCAGAACTGGTAACCCTGGAAATTGAAATGGGCTAAATGATCCAGGCCAGTTAGAATTCAACTGGCCTAGCTGAGCCATTAGAACCATTTGGTAAAACTTCCAACCAGTTGAACGGCTACACTACTTCAAATCTGGTACATCTGTATTTCCAATGTAAAGGCATTGGTAATAAGTAGACTTACATAATTTAATTAATCGAAATTTTGTCATATACTTGTATTTTATTGAAAGTATTTTAGTTCATAGTTAATGTTTCCCTTATTCATGTTTAATGAAATGTAATTTATACGAAGTAGCGAAATGTCCTAATAACTGGTAATTTATATTTGTAGTATTTTCGAAATGAATTGCATATAACTAAATCATCAGGAATTGAGAAATATACTGTAAATTCAGATAAATTGTTATAAAAAAAATAGATCTGCACGCACCCCATATTCAATATGCAAATTAATTGGTGTCAGCTGGTTCAACTGGAAATATGCTAACAGTCAGTCATCAACTGGTGCAATTGGAAATATGCACACAGACCAGTTATCAACTGGTGCAATGAAAATATGCCAACAGTCAGTTATCAGCTGGTGAAAATAGAAATATGCCAACAGTCACGGGATTATCACCACGGAACTTAAATGGTAACTGTGAAGCCATCAAGACACCCAAGAATAACTCATTTTTCACACCGGGAAATCACGGAATACCCAGCTTATAATAATAATCCGTTTGAGTCACGAGATCATCACCGCGGAACTGCTGGCAACTTTGTATACCTCACAAGTTTCTAATCAATGTTCTTGACTTTTTTCATTTTGGGCCATCCCTGAAAAAATGGATTCATCCATTTTATCAAAATGCTTCTTCTTGTGTCACAGTAAATGGTTTTTGCACAGAAAGATTTAATATAGGACAAGGGTGTCGTTAAGGAGACCCAATATCTCCATACCTGTTTTTACTTGTTAGCGAAATATTAGGAATTTTGATTAGACATTCCAATGATTTAATTGGCTTGCATCTACAGGGGGAAAATAGTAAACTACTACAATACGCAGATGATACCATTTTGACACTTAACGGTACAAAAGAAGATTTTCAGAGCTCACTGAAAATATTGGGTGATTTTGAAGAAATGTCAAACCTAAAGATCAATATTACAAAAACTCATGTGATATGGATTGGGAAAAATAGAGCCTGCAAAAAACAGCTAATGCCAGAGCACAAATTAAATTGGGTATCAGAAGGTTATTTGAGATACTTAGGAATAGATTTTTCGGTTAACTTAGTAGAGATGGTAAATCATAATTATATTGAAAAAATTAAAGATATAAAACGCCAAATTATTTCATGGTCTAAACGAACCTTAACTGTCCTCGGTAGAATAACTGTAGTCAAATCTTTGTTGTTTCCAAAATTGAACTATTTATTTCTTTCACTTCCAGAACCGAATTCGCAAATTATGAAAGATATAAATCGTTCTTTTTATGCATTTATATGGAGTATGGGGGGGGGGGGGAGGGGGTGTCCTGCCAGGCTAGGATTCGAACCCTCAGCCCTTGGATTGAGAGTCAAATACAGTGAATGAATGAATCACTATACCACGGCTCCGCCACAAAAGATTTTCATAAATCAAATAGGCCTACTCGACTTTTGGGGCCTAACAAAACAGGTAAATCTAAATAGACATGGACAGTTCATAAAAACAATCAAACTCTGAGTGAAATATTTGTCTAAAACATGGCATTTGTTATTAATCATTAATCTCGATTGTGTATATGTGCGTTTGCCAGAAGACTACAAAAGAAAAAGAAAAGAAAAACGAAGCAACAAGTAAAAAAAAAATCTCTTTTTGAATCCTAAACAAACGGTAATCTTCTTGATTTAGATAGCCAATAGGTCATTTTCTTGCAACAAAAACAGGATCAAGCATTTATGAATATTATATATATATATATATATTATCTCCTTTTATTTCATTAGATGGAAGTATAAGCCAAGCCAAACCTTCTACATGCAATAACAAATTGATAGTTCAGTTGAAAAACACATCAATTTGTTGTTGATTTAAATGGTGATAAACAAAATACTAATTTAGAACATTTGACTCACGACTATCTTAAAATTCTGCGGCGTGATCGAAGCACCCATGGCGAAGAGAACAATGGAGAAAGTTACTGCGATCACCACTTGATTGGCGATCTTGAGGTGCTCAACGTACGCCGGAGGCCCGGGCGGGATGCCTCCTGCCTCGCCGGTCACATTCATGTAGTTCGTCGTGTTCTGAAGATCCATAGCTGGTATGTTTATCGGCTGGCGTCGATGTCTATGAGGCCCTGTGATTCCAAAACTATGTTAGGTTTGTTTGGAATACTCGCTCAAGAGCCATGTCTTCCCGCAGGTTAAACTATTGCAACTAGGGGGCGTTCAACGAAGAGTCGGTGTAGAACCCCTCCCCCAAAGCTCGCCGTTATTTATTTATTTTATTTTATTTTAGATGTTAGATGTTAGATGTTAGATGTTAGATGTTAATGTTCCTCTCGAGCAGTGACGTACGCAGGATTTTTTCAAGGTTTTTTTTTTTTAAATCGGGCCAAAAAAACGACTCAGCCAGCCGCTGAATAAGAGGGGGGGGGGGGGGGGGGGGGGGGGGTAAGAGGACACTCTTTTTTTTTGGTCCCCCTAAAATCGCAACGACTCAGCCAATCGCTGAATAAGCGGGGGGGGGGGGTAAGAGGACACTTTTTTAGGTCAGCCATTGGCATAATTTTTTGTTTAATCTTTTTTTTTTAAAGTTTTAATTTTTAATTTAAAAAAGAAAAGGAAAAAGAAAAATCAAAAGGGGGCGGGGGTTTCCCAAAATACATACACAAAATATACACATTAAAAAAAATCAAGGGGGGGATTAACCCCAAACTCCCCCCAAGAACAATGTTTCTTGACTAAACTCGACCGATTGGCTATTTCCGTTTGGAAATTATGTATCACAACTACATATTCTGAGACATTTATGGTCGCAGCTACCATTGTACGGCCGTAGGCGATATTTGAATTTTTTGAAATTTACCGGGAGCACCGGTTAATTTGTATATTCAATTTTTCTCAAAAGCAGAAGTGTTTTAGGGGCTACATTTTTTAGTGATTAGTGATAATACATCCACAGGGGCATCCAAATATATCAAAATTGTGAAGAATCACTATCCACCCAATTATCAAAATTTCCCAAAACTTTGTATTACCTTTAACATTGAAATTACAAATTGAGACATCTTATTTCTCTCAAAATTTGAAGAAATGATCCCCCCCCCCCCCAATATTTGGTTTGCACGATTCACATGCTCCCTACCCCCCCCCCCTATCCTAATCTCAATACACTATCAGTGTCCGATTTCCACGGGTTCCACTAGTATATATATATATATATATATATATATATATATATATATATATATATACTTTATTGATTTTATTCAGTCAGAACGACCGGAATTAAAGGTAAAGACCAGTTGGAAATGCCCAATTTCAAAAAATGAAATGGAAGCTCTCATTACCAATCATGTGAAAGAATATGTTTTGACCAATACATGATGATAACAAATTTGCCGGGAAACCGCCTACTAATTCATATATTTGATTAATTTATTTCTCTCATGGTCTGTGAGAGATATAGGGTAGTCCCATATACATCTTTCTGTGTATAGTGCTTGTAACTTTACGAAGAATGGGGCAAATTTCTTATCATTTTGATGATTCCAGAACCTTGCAGATGCTAAATGCTAGATGATCAACCTTTTCTGATCGATTCCACAACGTTTCTTTCACAATGCAATCGCATGACCATAACTGGTCTTTGCCTTTAAACTAACTTTCACAGTCCAGAACTACAAAATATCTCTCTTTTCCTTTATAGTTTTTAAATGATTTGTGGTAATGTGTCAGACACGTCTGGAGATGGCGCTATTACACCTAGGTCACCCAGAGCCATCGATGCACAGAGTTTGGCCAATTTGATGTTAGTTGTCTCAACCTAGCGTATATTATGTTGTGTCTTTTTGCTTACCCATTCCATCAAGGCAGTATTCACCATATTGTGCCTAACCCGGAGTGGGCTGGCCAAACACTTCTGAACAGTGGCATACGAATCATTCATTCGGTTTATTTTTCAATCATAACTAATAAATCGCAGTAATGTAATATATTATGTACAACAATAAAAACCACAATGATAAAGAGAAGGGAGCTATCAATAAGCAGAGCTTTTACTTGGTGCAGCTCCTCCTTTTTAAGCTAGCTACACATTAATTGGGCCAACCAAATATTTCTCTGGCAAGGACACAACATTAATGATTTAATGATTAACGCATGTTGTGTCTCGTGATTTGACTGATTTCTGAATATCTTTTTTTTTAAATCTCGTTGAAGAAATAATGCCTCTATTTTAATTATCAACTGACGTTATGTGTTGCTAAGTCTTAGAACAACGGTGGAAGAATAAAGATGTTGACCTTTTTCAAGAGGAGAGGGAGAGATAGAAATAGGGAGAGGAAGAGGAATAGAGAGAGAGGGGGAGGGGGGAGTGGGGAGAGAGGGGGAGAGAGGGGGAGGATGGGGTGACTGGACGAGTGGAAAAGAATGAGAAGAGAGATGGAGTGGAGGGAAAAGAGATAGAGAAACAGAGAGAGAGAGTGTGTGTGAGAGAGAGAGAGAGAGAGAGAGAGTGGGTGTGTGTGTGTGTGTAGAGAGAGAGAGAGAGAGAGTGTATGTGTGTGTGTGTGTGTGTGTGAGAGAGAGAGAGAGAGAGAGAGAGAGAGATGAGAGAGAGAGAGAGAGAGAGAGAGAGAGAGAGAGAAAGAGAAAGTAGGAAAGAAAGAGAAAGAAGTGATATAGTTTCGAAATATCCAGAGTGACATTAAATAGAACCTCATGTGTCTATTGTCATATACGGTCTACTGCCAGCTACGGTCAAAATAGCCCAACATCAAACTGGTGTACTCTTTATCAATGAGCCTATAAATATTATGAATCGTGGAGTATACTAACTACATAGCATTTCGAAAGGGTTTACAGGTAGATTTAAACGGTTATGAACGTATTCTTCTACGATTAAAATGGAGGAAAACATATTATTCTTTGAGATATTTTTCCATTCTATCTTGAAATTTAATTGTTTCTCATTATGTTTGCCAAAATATTCCTTTCTTCTTTTGGGAAATAAATGTTATTTTCAGAATAGCAATGAAGTGTTTTGGAGTGTTAGTATTTATTTATTTTTTTAAAGTGTATTTCTCCCTCTCTTTGTGTACTATAGCGTCCACGTGCAAACGCGTGTCGAGGAAAAAAAACGGGGACAAAAACGAGAGAAACATTGGTTATAATATTATGTCGTGTTTTTATGATCTAAAGATAACCTTCTTCTTAATCATCTTGCATTAAGATAACTAATGATACGTTAAGAACATATACAAAAGAGAAACACCACGTTTCCAGAATAATATTACAGGTAAAAACTGATAACTGATTAATAACTCAGGGCGCTCCATTCTCGATAGGCCTACTGTAGTTTTAAAATATGATAGATAAAAAAAAGGAGGTAAGGGAATGGGGGAGGGGGGGGGGGGGTAATGACAAAGAATAGAAATGTTAAGGAAATCATAGATAGGTTAAAATAAATGCAAATATCACTATGTGGAAGGGATGGGTTTCAAAGGAGGATAATAAAGAATGAAATCAAGAAAGAAAACAAAAGGTAAGAAAAAAAGGAAAGAAAAAATTAATAAAGGGGAAGAAAATTCGAGGAGTGAGGTGAAAGAGAAGGAAAGTAAGATATAACAGATAAAAGAAGAGAGAGGGAAAGGGTGGACAATAAACGGGGAGGATGGAGACGGGTAGAAAGAAAGAGAGAGAGAGAAGGGAGGGGGGGGGGGTCAACATCATCACAATCATCATTATCATCACAATCATCCTCGTCGCCATTACCATCATCAAAATCATCACCATCATCACCATCGCCATCATCAATAACATTGTGATTGCCATCATCGCCATCATCATCCTCATCGACATTACCATCGTCACTATCATCATCCTCATCGACATTACCATCATCATCGCCATTATCATCGTGGTCACCATCATCAACAATATCATCATCATCATCGACAATATCATCGTCATCTAAACCGCTTATCATCTCAAAACCACGGCCATTAAATAGACATCTGCATCACAATTAGTCTTTTGTACGCGATCATCACCTATCGTTATACAGTCTTCCGCTATGAACACTTAATCAAGTTTGCAAATCTCCAATCATAAATCTCTTTTGTCGAATTTTCATACTTAAAAACACGCTTATTGCTTCACTCTCCGTAGTTTAAATTTTGTATTAAAGACAAATCAGTTTTTACCTTGTACTGTAGGTGTCTAGAATTCGTCACTATTTTGTAAAAGAAGCGTTTTCAAAAAAGATTTTCCTCAAGCCGCTAATTACTTTATGGTCTGATTCTAAAATATTTTCTTCATAAATTATTACTCTCTCTCTCTCTCTCTCTCTCTCTCTCTCTCTCTCTCTCTCTCTCTCTCTCCCCCCTCTCGCTCTCTCTATCCCTCTCTCTCACCGAAAATTGTAAGATAGAAGAGAAAAATAGCATCCTGCTTTAAAGATGGGCAAGAAGAAAAGGATATGTGGTGAAAATTGGATAGAACGTGTCGGGCCGTGAAGTGGAATTGTTGAATAGACCTATTCAGCAATGCCCACGAATTACCACTTTCTCTCATTCACCACCTAACACGTATCACGCACATAATGAAACCCGCAATTATATCCATTCCAAAAGACACATAAATGTCATAGGATTGACGTGAAGAGACGTGTAGAGAGCGAATATCAAATAAACCAAAGAAAACTCAATTTCTTCATGAAGTATGATTTTTTTCCTCTCTTTTATTAATATGATATTAGTCAGCAGTAATCCTCTAGCTGATGACAAACAACAACGGTGGGTGTATTCTATTTCTACATTGATCAACATCAGTGGTGTATCACTTACTCCAAGCCATACTGGCTTTATTTGAACGATTGAACGGTTCTTCATCAACACGGTTATAAAGATTTAACTACACAAGAGAAGGAGCTGCAAAAACTTCCCATAATTCGATGAGATAATTACGATGGCACAATAGGGTAAATAGAGCAATCATGGGTGATTAGTTAAGAGCAGAGTTATTTGTTCAAACATACAAGTTACGCACATTGAATTCAAAAGCAGAGTCCTAGTATTTGTTACAAATGAAACCACTCGCCAATTAGAAAATGAGAATTTAGAGATTTTTGCTAAAACAGCATTACTCGTAATTATAGTGTTATAAGTAATTACTACACTGTAAATTGCAAGGTTTCCTATGAGTTGTATACATCTCTTGTATTTCAGCATTTCTTGTTATAACCTTACGTATAAGTTTATTATTATGAAAAGTATGCTCTATTTTGCGTTCAAGCTTCTAGTTACCAACTCGACATTTGGGACATAATACCATACTTACTACACTGGCATCTACATATTACAACATTTTGTACAAAAATATCATATGATATAACTTCATAATATCCATTGTCTGATGTCATCCAATTAAATCTCCACAAGCATCTCTAACACATTATCTGAATCATTAATCAAGGAAAATATTCACAATTTGTCTCATCTCTTTCTTTAAAATGATTGTCTCTTTAGAATTTGTACTACGGCAAAATGTACATAAATATATACACAAAGGCAACGACATATATGAATGTATACTTCTATCAAGGGCAGAAAATGAGTTTAATAGCCAGTGGAATAGTTATTTGTTCTCTCTCTTTCTAAATATATTCATCAAGCGGCAGACTCACTTGTAAAATGCTTCATTGGAATGATACATAAGACACAATGCCAAATTAATTTGCCTACTACATGATAAAATTAAACAAAAATGCATGAATAGTCATAAAAAGAAGAAAAATATTTTACAAATCCTTTAGGTAAAACGAATCATCAAAATGTAACATGCGATACATTTTTGTTTTAATGAGCTGCAAAATGCTAGCTACACTACCATTCAAATATCAATTAAAACATATCTAAAAGAAGAAATGTCCATTCTATCATTAAGATCTAAACATGAAAACTAACTAGAGTCCAAAGGAATATAATGCAAGACCATTTGTGCAGTATACCATACTACCTATAAATACTCTACAAAAAACTGGAATGTCGCAGCCATCTACATAATCTTGAGTTGTCCAATCTGAAGAACACACAAAAATAACATTTTTGATTACAAAGCACATCACGTAGAGACCTTGTATAAGCAAGCACAAAATGTTCTATACAAATGTAAGAAACTCCACTTCCAAAAGAAAGAAAAAATTCACCTGTTGTGACCATAATTTATATACATGATGAGTCGTAAAACTATATCAGTTTTATAAAAAGTGACGCATAAAATTCTCTGGTACTCGTGTCGACACAAAATATTTACAGCTAACTCCAAGCACAAAAAATCCATAACATAAACTGCCACAAAAAAGGACAGACGGCAAATAGATAGCACAGAATACATTAATGCTAAAACTGAGAGGGGCACTTCCAAGAAAAGTTAATCTTTTAATGAAATTTCTTTCACAATATCTTCAATTTTTTCCATAACATGTCCACTGTATTCTATCATATATTAAATATATTACATCATTATGGC
Source organism: Strongylocentrotus purpuratus (assembly GCF_000002235.5). Classification (NCBI taxonomy): domain Eukaryota; kingdom Metazoa; phylum Echinodermata; class Echinoidea; order Camarodonta; family Strongylocentrotidae; genus Strongylocentrotus; species Strongylocentrotus purpuratus. The sequence goes on along the minus strand of NW_022145601.1, from coordinate 31,646,679 downwards.
ATACAAGCACAACCTCTCACAGCCCTCAAAGAAACACATTTCAAATTGTCTTACTGTTACATTATGGAAACAAACAAATAAACAAAAATATGGAGGCAAGAATATTCAACTACCCATTAATATCAATGCTTGTTACAACTGCTTTCTTCCTTAACCGTCCTGTATTAGGAGAAAAATAAATCTTACAGCTCAATGTTTGATCCATGTTTTGATTAACTTCAATATCAAAATCATTTAATATCAATCAAAATTTTTATGGTATACCATTCAATTTGATTAAATGCAGAATTAATAAACCTCTCTTTCTGAATACACTTTACTTAATTTCACACAGATATCAAGAAAGATAAAAATGTTGTTCGATTGAAAATTTGTTGATTGTTTCACTTCAAAGTGAAGAAGTAGAACGACAGGTTTTCCAAGCCTCTCTCTATCTTCTTTTCACTTAGTAAGAATACTCTTTTTTTTTAAAGTTTCTTTTAAATTAATGGCCCTCTCAAAGAATACTTAGCTCAACAATTCTTGAGAATATGAGGAATTTAAGTCAACATCTTTCAAATTGACTCAGATAGCCAGTTAATGTAAGCTCTGTTTAAGGACATTTCATAGTTGTTCTTAAAGCATAGGCTAAAACATATTGAGAAAAGTATGCATTTATTCCTTGGTGTGTTAGACAAACACTGGCATAACAAAATGCATGAGTTGATGAAATTACATGATTTTACAAGTAAACCACTTTACCTATGGAATAATATCAATCTGTAATTTTGCACGCTCATCATTATGAGGTGTTGATTTAGACATTTTCTTCTGTTTGCTTTATTAAAACCTTATTCCCTGGCAGCAAGATTTTTTAGAATTAGTTCAACAACAAAAAATCATAATTTACTGCGCAATAAAGAAATATGTCAAAAGGCACTTTTTTAAAACTTGTATCAAAGAGCACTTTTTTTGAATACATAGTCACATTTCAGCTATAATTGAACTACAATATATTTCCCTATAATATGTTTTCTGCAAATAGATTATCTCTCTTAATTCATTGGAATAAATCTCTGATTTCCATGTGATCGAGAAAGGGTCAGTGACATTTCCTTTTGATTCATTTGGCACAATTAAACAAGATCAGTAGAGATGGTCAAATTGGCAACACACTGATACATTTTTCTTACATACAAATAAACAGAAGCATTATGCAAATACCGTTCGTTCTCCTTCCTAATAAATAGTAATATATACAGCAAAAACATTGAACATGGCAAATTTGTCATCGCTTCCCTATTTACAATTTCATTAAATATAATAAAAGTCACAATAATTCTGATGAAGCCATTTTAGGAAAATGAATAAATGGAATACAAAATTTCCTTGTCATTTTGAATACACAGAAATCTGATTGTCAAACACAATATGAGTCCCATTATAGCCCTCACAGCAATATATAACATTATAGTTAATGTGAGGAAAATGTTTTAAGTTCTAATGATTCAAGGCTTTTGGTTCAAACACCAGTGTAAACTATGATATAATGGAGAAACTCCAAACACGATTTTAAGCATGTTATACCACAATATCTGCCTTGGTAGATATTTTATAATTCCTTTGGGAAAGAGATCAGCCTTGAAACATTATTTCAATATTTTGTTGTTCCCAGTAAACATTTCAGTTACTATTCAGCCAAACATATTTCAATTATAAACAAAGACTATGTGGTCGGGGAATTTCAATATCACAAAGATACAATGTCAATCAAATTGGCAATGGTTTTGATGAGGATAGTAATTGAGTACAATCAATTAATTACATATAACTTCATAAATTCATCAACAATGATGGCATTTATGCTTTTTCAAATAGAAAATCAGTTTTCTAAATATTATTACTACTCATAGTAAACTAAAGCTTTAACGAACCTTTAAAAAAAGTCAACTACCATTTCACTAATGTTGAAAGTTTATTTATAGAAATCAGGAGTTAATTTCTCAATCCAAATCCTTGAACTTTGGGAAAAAGCTTTAATCTAATACAAGCAAATGTCTATATCACCTGGTAAAGGGAAAGATTTTCAAGCAGGAGCAACATCAAAGATAGAAACTTTAGATGACAGCAGCAGTTTGTTGAGGAGGGCAGAGCAACGGCTGTCCCTTGGATAGGATGCTCTTCTTACGTTCGTCCTCTGATAGAGCCATCATGATGGAGTATGCTTGGAGCTTTGGGTGTCGTCCATTCAGTCGTGACCTATCAAGATCCCCAGACTCCTCATCTCCTCCTAGGCTGTCCGGGCGAGCCGTTGATGACGCATCGTCGTCCTTGTCATCATCGTCTTGGTATTCGGACACGGACATGGCATCGTCCGACTGCATGTCTTGCTCAGAGTCTGGTGTTCGAGGGATGATGTCGTCCTCGTCGTCGTGGTAAAGGTCAGTTTCCATCATGACCTTGGAAGGATCGGAAGATTTCTGGAAGGGGAGCTTCAACTTGAGCTTGATCTCCTGTTGTTGATTCTCTTCTTCAAGACCACCCTCTTCAGAATCCCTTTCTAGAAAGGCACCCTCCTCTTTTTCAATGTCGTCTTTGCTCCTGTCAATGGCCATTTTTTCTTCTTGCTCTCTCAACATGAGGTCCCTTCTAGCTTTCATCTCAGCGACTCCGATGAAATTCTTGATCTCGGTAAAGTAGGCCTCATCCTTCTCACTGAGCTCATCAGACCAATCGTCGCTCTTCTTCAATGGGAGCGGTCTGTCCTCGCCGTTTACCTTCTCTGGGGTCTGAGAATCTCCTGAGAAATCTTCACTCTCGTGTTTCTTGAGATGGCGGTCAAGGTTGGTCTGCTGGCCAAAGCAGCGATCACAGAGCGGACACTTGAAAGGTTTTTCCTTGTTATGGATGTTGCGAACGTGGCGTTGAAGGTTGGAGGAGATGCTGAAGGATCGGTCACAGTATTTACAAGAGTACGGCTGCTCTCCTGTGTGAGTACGTAGATGCCTGGTGAGGTTGGCTGACCGAGGGAAGAGTTTGCCACAGTACTTGCAGGTGTAGCGATCCTTGCTGCGGATGACCATCTTGTCAGATGGAGTGGACCCTGAATACATCATGGTGCTGCTCAAAGCATACGCCTGGTGGGCAGGAAGGCCTCGAAACTTCATGAGATTCTTATTGGCAGCATAGAAATCCATCTTAGGGATGGGAGGGAAGTGAGGTAGAGGAATCGGGACAGCAGGAACCTTCTCTCCATTCTCCATCCGCTGGTATTTGTCTGGAGGAGGGCCAAGGCCATTCTGAACCCTGTACATGGGGTCCATGGTAATAGGGAGTCCTCCTGGGTAGGAGAAGGCCATACTAACAGGGATGTCTGCTGTCTTGCCAAGGAGCGATGAAGGGATACCAAAGATGTGTGGTCTCCTCAGGTGGCCTTCTTCTTTGTCTGGAAGATCCGAGGATTTGGTCTTTGGTCTAGGGACACTCAGGTCCAAAGGTTGATCATTCAACTTCCTTTCCTCAGGCTTGTGCGGCTTTAGCAGGTTCCTGGATGGGTCAAAGGTTGACTCAAGTTTCTTGACCGGACAGTCTATCTTCTTGAAACTTGGTGGTGAGTGACTGTTGCCCAACCTTGCTACGGGGTCAATTTTCAGAAGACCATATCCTAGACCTGTAGGACTGGTACTGAAGTATCTATCTGCAATAGATGCGATAGCCTTGATGGGCTCACTGCTTCCATTCTTCATAAAAGGCAACTCACTTGCTGCAGGTGATGCATTTCCACATTCCTTTATTCCCCCCTCATCTGGATTTTCTTTCTTGACAAATTCAGCTACTCTCTTTGCCTTGGTAATCTCCATGTCAGCTTCGCTTTCAATATCACTGTATGAGCTGCAGTCCAGCTCACTTCCACATGGAGTGCTAACCGAGGCTTCACTCTCGTCACTATCTTCCCTCTCCATCTTGATCCTTCTACATAGACCCTTCCCCTCCTGGTCCCTTCCTGCACCCACTGTGTAGTGCTGAAGCCATTCCTCTGTTGACATCCCTTTTGCATTCTTGTTGGCACTCTCTGAAGCCGAAGCAAGAGCAGATGGGGTAAGGTTTCCGGCCAAGAGTGAAGGGTGAGCTGCAAGGGATGGGTAGCTTAGAGGGTAGGGTCCCCTGATGACACCATTGGTGTTGCCTGAGCTGGAGAGAAGGTTATTCTGCATCAAGGCTTGTTGGGAGAGGTGTAGATTGGCATTCCACATCTGTGCAAGGCCAGCCTGATAGAGGGCGCTAGTGGGTGGCATTCCAAGGAGAGGGGCGTTGCCACGCAAGAGAACACCAGAGCTTGGATTGTTATGAGAGGCGTTGATGGAGGTGTTGAGCTGGCTGTTGAACACCTGAGCGTTGTGGCAAAAGCGGCGGTGCTTGTTCAGTGAGGTCACCGTGGAGAACGTCTGACCACACGTGGCACACTTGAGTTGGGTGCGGCAGTTTGCGTGCATCCGCTTGTGCCGACACAGGTTGGAGAACTGGGTGTAGGACTTCAAGCACACCTCGCAGGTGAATGGCTTGATGCTGCTGTGGATGTGCGTGTGTTGCTTCAGACCACTGGACGTTGCAAAAGTCTTTCCGCACTCCGGGCATGGGTGGCTCCTGGCGCCCTCATGCTGCGAGCGAATGTGGCGGTGCAGGTTGCTGGGATCCGAGAAGCACTTTCCACAGTTTTCGCAGGGATACATCCTGTCGCCGTAATGGGTTGCCTGGTGCTTGATCAGATCCGATTTCCAGTGGAAGCTTCGACCGCATTCATTGCAGGAAAACTCTTCATTCTGTCTGCCTTCTAGGTCTTCTTGCTTCTCATCAGAACACTCTGACATTGAATTGGCACAACTCTCATCTGTCACTGGTTTGCTACTCTCCATCGCGGCGTTGGCTGAGAAAGACAAAAAAAAAGAAACATTGATAGCTCAACTCATTACATATATTATGCCAAACTTTGAAAGAAATTGTGTCATTATTCAATAAAAACGACAGACTAACGAGAAAACAAACAAGCAAACTTGCAAATATACTTCACACATTTGCATTCCTAACCTTTCAAACTTCATTCTGAAATTACTTGAAAATTTCTTCTGTAACTAATGTAAACATAGTGAAAGATTTGTTTATAAAAGACTGATGTAAGAGGAAAGACTTCAAACTCCTAAGTTCATTTCCATGTCACAATCAGATATAAATCTAACTCAATTGGAAGTGACAAACTGAATAAAAAGAGCATTATTTGCATTCCCTCTTTTGTCTATACTTTAAAAATTGAATGCTTGCATCACCATGAACTTATAGAAAAAGGAGGTGGTTTTTGATAATGTGCATAAAGGCAAGCTCATGCAAAACCTACATTATCATTATCATCTTCAAGCCATGATCCCATATCTTTTGCTAATACAAATATCACACCTTACACTCAATACCAATGATCCTAACACTAGACATACAGCACGCTGGAACAAAAAGAAGGTGCAGCACGAGCCGGTAATTTGACGCGCGACGTCGACAGCACATCCCTGGTATGGGCCCTTTGTTTTACGGCCTCCTCTGTTAGTTTATTCCATTTCAAATTTGATAATAAAGAAGGGCCAGGTCTCGTTGTCGAGCAAACACCATTGTTTAATCTCCGACACCTTCTATCACCTCGGAGCTCTATATCTGCTTGTTTGTTCTCGGGAATGTGTTTGCTTTAGATAGGGTATGATATTAAGAAGGGCAGATGAGACACGCTCTCTCTCTCTCTCTCTCTCTCTCTTGGCATGTGCCCACCCACCTATGATCTCATTGCTATTTCTAGACAGTGTGTGTGTCAGGTGCTTTCCCCTCATTGCTTCTCCTAGAAAGCACATAAATGTGTGTGTATTTGTTTGTCTTATTCCTACGCATGAACCCATGAAACGCATTTCATATCATGCTCTGATAATATAGAAGTACATGATATTCTTTTTCTCTACTTCATTTCTACACAATCTTTCTAGTTGCTCCTGCACATTTCCAATTTAATAAATTACTCTTCATTTTCCTAAATTAATTCAGAGTTTTTTAGTTTTTAGACGGTCCCAGTTTTTTCCTTATCACATAAAACCCTATGCTCTCCTTCAACCTTCTGGTTACAATTTAATTTTGAAATAATGCACATTTTTCATGACATCCACTCCTAGCTATATCAGGCTTTGTATTCAACAGTTTAAATCATAATTTTTTTTGTTACAATTGGTCAAATTCTATGTTTCTGCTTTTACCTTTGAACTCTTGGTTAAGGGTGGAGAAGATGGCGTTGGCGTTGTTACAGGCGTACTTCTGATGCCTTCGCAAAGCGACCTTTGACCTGAACGTACATTCACACTTGTCGCACTCGTACTGCTTCTCTTCTGCAAGACAAAGAAATAATATGCAAATTGTACTCAACTTGAAAAAGCTTTGAATAAAATACGTATTTGTATTTCTTTTTCTTTTTTTTTTCTTTTTCTATTTATAAAGTGTTAGAAATAATCACCTTTAGAAAGTTTGAAGATGAATTCACCTAAGATAAGAGAATGCCCATATCTTCACAAACTGTAAGAGTTTTTTTTCAGCTTCAGCCCAAACATACCATCTGACTCTTATTGATTTCCAAAGTGGAAATGAAAGTATGTGGAAGTTATAATTTTAGACAGCATATACTACTGATTCTTACTAGTATAAACTGTCTTACATATTACATCTTTTTTGGATCATACTTTGGTAGATATCTTGAGTTTTATGCTTGCTTTCGATGTTTTCCTTTTACCCCTCATACAATCAAAACAGTATTTGAGATGGCTAATAAATTACCTATGATCTGTATTGGGTTGCCTTCTTGATCAGGAAAGGCTGCATCCTTGAGTACCAATAGCTCCTCACCTGTACCTATGTTATGAATGGCTTTGTAGTAAACCTGCAAAATGAAGAGGAATAATAATAATTAAAAAATAATGGTGGCTTCTTATATAGCGCACATGTCCTTCACATTGTGACGCTCCTGGCGCTGCGCCGATTATGACAGGCAACTGCTCATGAAAGTCTTCCCTAGAACCCTTTCCTTCATTCAGCTATACAACCTATTTTAACACATGTTTTGGATAGGACAACCAACAAATTTGTTTTTAACGGTTATAGGACAACCAAAATATGGAGAAAAGCATTTACATGTATAAAAGGGCAACAAAATTATGTTAAAAGGACAAGGATATGTGTATATAACATTGTATGCGCTATTGGATAATTAAAAAAAAATTAAAGCAAGATTTACATTGGAAAATTCAAAACTGATGTAAAGTACATGTAAGTATTCTCAAGATGTATTAATAAAGAAAATGGTTGTCGAGTGTGACTACAACACAAATATTATTAATTAGAAGCGAGAGATAATTACAAGAGCTCATATGATGTGCAAAATGAAGAAAAGTGGATGAGGTAAAATGAGGAGAATGAGATCATTTGACAAAAATGACGGATGTTGGATAAAATAAATAAAGTGTTATCTTAAATGTTCATCTGTACCACTGCCTGCAATGTCAAATAACTTCCAGAAGATATTTTGCCATAACTAGATTTTATTAGAAGTTAGAACATTTTATTTGCCCATTCTAATTTTATAGGATCATAAAGTATAACACACTTATCTCTTAATTCAAGACATTTTCAAGAAAATTCAAGAATTTGGAGAATGATGCAAGAATCAAGGCCTTTCACATTTGGCGTTTTATCACTACAGCTGTCATCGGTTTAGCCAGGGCTTAAGATGGTGGGATTGCAATTACCATATACCTTCATGCCAAGGCCAGGATACCAGTATAATAAGAATCATTTATCATTTCTTTTTCCTTTTTCATTGATACTGGTAATCTTGCCAACTAGATTAAATATTGTACGAGACAATTTGATGGGAAGAAAAATGACCAAGGTTGGCAAATAGGACTACTGCAAAATTGCTCTTTGAAACAAGAGCTGAAGTCTACTTTCTAATATATTGCTGAGGATTTAGAGGAAGAAACTTCTATAGATATAACCAAAAATATATTAACACCAATATACAACTATCCAAAATAAAATACAAACTACATGAAATTCTGATTAACCTATTAACTAAAGAATCTTCTTCCCTGGTCGTTCTCACATGCACATTTTTGTTGTTGTGCTATTTTCTCTCAATTTTTATGGAATTTTCTAGAAAACTAGTCTGCTTTTGTTCTATTTCTCTTGAAATCATGAATAAAATCAAAATGGAAAAAAAATTAGGCAAAGAATTTGAACGAAAGATCGATGAAAAATATATATTAAGCGTTGAAAACAGTAAAAAATGAATTTAAAAAAAAGAACCCCATATTTCCTGTGCTGCTTTTTCACTATTTTTCTACTAATTATAAGGTTTTTATCACAACAAAACAAGACTTGGGATAAACTACTCTACAAGAACAGGAATCTAATGTCCTTTGATAACTCACCTTTCCATCCACCTGCACTGGTACCATGTTCTGATTCTCCAGCTTGGGGGCGCTGCGCACGTACTTCATCCAGTTTCCAGTGCCTGGCTCGCTGGCATCCACCCAGCACTTCACCTTCCCAAACTCATCCACGATCTGGACATGAAAAAATGAGAAAGAAGTAGATAATAATTAATTTCAAGGAAGAAATGTGACATATACTATCATCTGCATAATGTGAAAACCTGTACCTTTCATGACAAAAACTTGTGTGATTAGTAAATGAAAGCCATTTAGAGGGCAGGAAACTTTGGAAATTGCCAAAATTCAGCGTGTCTCAGTTGTGATTCCATCATGATGGCATTAAACTTTTGTAAATCTGAACCACTCGCAGATATATCATGAAAGGTTCAGCTTTTACTGTAGTAATGGAAGGCTGACGAAAGTCATAATAATAGTAATGATGAGTATTTGTAAAGCATCGTATCCATTTAGCAAAATGCTTGAAGCCTCCTTTCTGCTTGTCTGAATTATTAATGTAGTACTGTACGGTATTTTCTTCATCCAGCAGCAAACTGAAGCGGTTGTCCAACTGGCTTATGAAATAAACAATATCTTGCGATGGTTTGAAGCAATGCTATGTGAATGTTAACAGAACAATAGTGAATGTTAAGTCGTTACTTGGATGTAAGCCAATGAGATCAAATAACTCAATGAAGAAACTGAGCAACATGAATGAAAGGATGATAATCTGCACAATCAGTGAGAAATGACTCATTTAGAAGGAGGGAGAAAAGGAAAACCATTCATCCCAAAGATAACGGCGAACTTGCAGGTGAGTGGAAACAGTCAAGGATACCTTTCATCAGATAGTCATCCAATAATAGCCAAGGTCCATTGCAAAACTAAATCCTCTGACAGTTACAGTGCCTTCAGATATTCTCCACCTTTCGAGATTGAGAAGCGCACCTCAGCAGAAGCAACAGTTCCGATCACAACTAGACTAAGCCCGTCTGCCCCGAGACAAATAAACGCTTGGTTATGATGTCTCGGACGCAAGTTAAGCAATTAAACGGGAGGAAAAGAAACTTGGTTGACACCTGAGCATTGGTGTTTTGGATTTGTGTTATCTGAACGCGCAAAAATATTTGTGTTAAATAATTCCTTGGTCTGGACAGACATCCTCTATAGAGGGACCCCCGGACCACTGATGGATTCAAGATAAGGTGCCAGTCTCCCCTTTCATTGCCAAACTCTTCCTCCCAAGGGGTAATACCTTGTACCCCCTCCCTAAATAGCCCCTCCCTAGGGCCCAATAACGTAACCCTCTATAAGCATTCAGTGAAGGGATACGGTTTTGCACTGGAGAGGGGGGGGGGGGGGGTGAGGAGTACATATGACTCATGATCATATTCAAATTCAAATTGATTCATCTAATATAACTTTTTCTTATTCTATTTCTTTGAGCGGCAAGCACGGTGGGCTACCTAATGTACTTCTCTTTGAATGTGGATATATATATATAATCACTCAAAATAAAAGGCATCTATTTCTCTCCAAAATATTTTTTACTGCCTTCCTATATTTTGTATCAACACAAAGTTTTCAGAGCAATCTTTTAAGTCATTTCATTGTGAAGATAATCACAATCACAAACAGCAAGTATCATGATTAATGGCCGAGGCAGCTACTGGCACTATATTGATTTGTAAAAGGCAACACACAGACATCTACCGAATTGCCTAACTCTATGACGCTCAACAGACTATTGAGTTAGGCAAAAACTGGGGGCCTGTAACATCAATAGCAAGAGGTTAGACTCGACTGTTCTGTGTACTAGCACAATACACTGGTTATTAAAAGTTAATGCAGAGTTTTGTCATGATTTTCCCCCAACAAGGTAGCAGTGAATATAGAGATTATCAAACAGTTGAATTAGTATCACTTACCCATTGTTAAACATGCAAATTTAAATTTTAAATTCATATGTGTAAGGTGTTCTATAAAATTGTAAAGGTAGGTTTCCCTGCTCTCAATTCTACTCACTACTGCTACTGGAGAGAGAAAGAGAGGGAGCAATCTTTGAATTGAACAGAAGTTGACACATAATATCAACGTTTTATTACATTCTATCTTCTTTCTCTTCTTGAATATTAATAAATGGAGATGGAAAAAAAAGACTTCTTGCACGGGACAAACTCCCACTGTTTGACTTTGCAATAACTCCTTTGTGTGCTAAAGAAAAGGCGATGTGTAAAAAACGTACAGGAAAATGGCTACGGAACACGCAGAGACATGGATGAAACGACTGCCCCAATTATGAGAGCTCCGTTTCATGCTATGGCTGTGATGTGATCACGTCCTGTTACATCAGTTTATTACATTTAATCATGAGACAGAGGAGAAAGGATCACAGGGAAATGATAGGAGCAATTGACGCTCCACTTTATGATATGTTTAAAAATATCTGCGGGGAATTAAGCTGGGTTTGCACACCCATGGTGTAAAGTGTCGCCGTGTGTGTTTAAGGCGTGAAGCACTCGCGGCGATTCGAGGCCATGAGCACGTCTGCTTTTGTTTCTTAAACACACCAACTCTTCCCAAAGCAAACGCACTGATAGTTTACCCACTGCATCCTTCCAACTCAGTAACCCACCCCTCACAATCATGAAGCCGGCCTCCATCTCTTCTTCTATCTCTCTCTCTTTCTCTTACACATTCTCCCCTCCCTCCTCTTCCAACTCCGTAACCCACCCCTCACAATCATCAAGCCGGCCTCCATCTCTTCTTCTATCTCTCTCTCTCTCTTACACATTCTCCCCTTCCTCTCTCCCCCCATCAGGTCACAAGTGATATTACAAGCACACGATTAATAACACAAAAAAATAAGTCAACTGTTAAATGCTTTCTGGCCAAGAAGAAGAAGAAGGGCAAAGTTGTGTTTGCTCTGCACGCAATGATTATGGCCCGTCATCTCTAACTCCGGTGGACCTCGCATGTCGCAAGGCACTCGTGACTGGCAGCGTAAAAACGCAACGTCAATATTCGCTTGATGCGCGTGAGTAAGAGTATCATCAGTAACATCTGCTGTCTCATTTACACAAGTCAAGACATCCTTTTTATTTTTTTCGCTGAAGCGACCGGCAGCCAGCGCTCGTTATTGTGCTTCTCGTTGACATAGAGCAGCCCTACGACAACCATCACCCACTAGATCTTCTCCCGTTTTACTCCAGCCGCGCGAGGCCGCCCGAAGCTCATTCTGAGCAGATGCCCTCTCGATCGCAAGAGAAGATTCAAGTGGATCACAAACACCAAGACGAGCGATTAGAAACAGTCAATACACTTGGCCTCGCAATGTTTCTTTTACAGACCATCCCAGCTGCACCTATATGGCCCCCTCCCCTACCCTAAAAGGACAAAAATGCGGCGCCCCATTTGTGTGTTTTGCTTCTCCCGAGAAAGATCGCTAAAACACACATACCCTTCTTTAATTTAACAAATGTACATAAGAGACAAGATAAACAGACTTGACAATGCAAAAAGTTAAAGGTTGGGCTCAAATATTCATAAAGCAGTGTAAATTTTACAAAGGTTAAGAAAATATTGATTCAGGAGATATGATGGGGTTGATATCATACTTCATAATCGTCTCATGAAGATCAGTCCATTTTTTGTCATCAAACTTCTAATAAATCTTCAGACCTTCCCTCTATTTGCCATGTTAATATCCTTAACCTCCAAGATACAAAAATACACATACAAGATTTCTTAGATTAGATGAGAATATAAATGACTGCTAATACAATTACTACACTTGTTTGCAATGTTCTACAAAAATTATTCAGTCAAGAAGAGACAAATCATATCACTTTTTGACAAGGTGTTCCTGTTTCCAACTGAAGGTAAATAAAAACTTAAGTACTTCACTTTTAAAGCAGATAATAAACATAGTATAAATATTTCTTTAAAAAAAAAGTGTTCTTGATGCCAGAAATGGATAATATTATTGATATAAATGATCATATTAAGTAAATATTATTAGTGTCATTATGTAGGCTGTATATCACAGAAATAGAGTAAATATGAGAAAACATACCATTTGTGCAAAGGAATCAGCTGCTCCACAAGAGAAAAATACTGCTGAAAGTCTCTCACAACAAAATGTAAAAAATTGCAAATGGCAAACTGCTGGCACAACCAAGGAGACTGACGCTCAACTTCTGAAACTTATCATTGATAAACAAGGACAGGGAGTGCAACACAGCGCGGCTATCACGGGCAAACTTCTGGCTTTCAATGCCGAGAGATTCCCCACTGATCCCCAGTGAAGATAGGCGGATGTATACTGCGAGCGATCGGGGCTTGAGCTTCTTCAATCAAAGACCGGTGGCTGGCGGAGTCAAAGCCCTGAGAATGATTTTGTATTCTTGGCAAGATATTCTATTCACACTCGATCCCTCTACCATATTATACACAAAGAGAGACGGACTGAAAGTTTGGCCGTAATTACTAGCACTTCCTGCTTTCTGCGAGATAGCCCTACAATGGTAGCTTTTCTCCTCTCCTTCCCCTTCTCTCTCTCTCTCTCTCTCTCTCTCTCTCTCTCTCTGGCCAGCAGTGTTGGTGACCGCTGGCTGGCTGGCTGGCTGGCTGAGGATCCATGGGGTAGGTAGGCTGGACTGCAGGGACCAACCACTGAGTTCTAGAAGCCTCACAGCCAATAAGGAGCTTGGTGTGTGTGTGTGACCACAAGTTACCAGAGGGACACTCCACCAGGCCAGATATGATTAACATATGAATACCAAATAGACGAGGCCATTTACAAGAAATATGAAGAATTGAGTTAGAAAATTTGTCCAGCATGAGAAATTAGTCTAAGCAATATAGTTTACTGATGAGATAATGGACAACCTTGAGATAAATTTAGTACAAACAAAAATCAATTATGTATTCAATAAGCATTAATAACTTGAGACAATAAAGTTGTATTTCAAAATTCAGATTCAGAAAATATATAATTCAATTATCCATTATAAGACAGGAGATTAACTCATGAATAACATATATATAACCTCCTTGTGATTCCAAACAGATACACTATTACAAACATATATAGGCCTATAAAGTACAAACCATTTTCTTTAATTGAAGAATAACAAATTGCTAATTAAAAATGTACATAAGGAAAGAATATTGCAAATTGCAATTTTAATTATGGAATAGTAATTAAGGAAAACAAATTGCAAAGTGAAATAAATTACATGCAAACAAATGTTTGGACAAAGAGGGTGATAATGGCCTGTTGATTTCACAATAAGACAGACCAGTTATAGTGTTGATGATGTGATTCTTTAACAATTCAGCCTTTGTTATATTCTGTTTGTTCTCTTCCAATTTCCCAGCTCTTTTCTTCACCCCCTCTCTTTTTTTGTTTGCTGGTGTCCATGCAATCAGATGTGAAATGATAGAGAGATCCGGACCAACATCTTCTTACCTCATCTACAAAGAGCTGATCAATCACATGCAACGCTGCCCAACCATGACTGGGAAAATAGAGAAAATACCAAACCACTTATCAAAGAAGGGATTAATAATAGGCGTATCCATTGATAGTACTAATGTGTTCTCCCGTTACCACTTTGTCGTTCAATTTGTAATAGATGGGCAAGATGAATTATTACTCATTTGGCCAATCAAAAGGGGAAAAGGGGGAGGGAGAACTATTGTAGGAACTATACTCGAAACTGGCAAAATAAAGCTGAACTCTTCAAAAAGAACTTGCGCTTTGATTAACCATGTGATATAGGCCTACTATGGCATAGATCAGTAAAGATTTTCAGAGGTTTCATCAAATATTACTCATATAACAATCTTTTTAAATTCTTTTACTAAAGTGAGGATCCCATTGACAATTTCTGTTTGCAGAATACACGTTTGCTATATAAAAGTAACAAAAAAGTGTTACCTTTGCCAGAAACTCACAGCACATTTATAATCTGCAAAGTTTCTCATATATATCTGAAGAATTCTGAACTATTTCGTTGATAAAAATAACTAGATTTCAGAGTAATTTTTTGTGGAAATTTGGTGGATGCCTTCTGAAAATTGATTTTCAATACTTACCCCAATAAATCTGTTGATTTAGTAAGTAATGATGGGATTATTAGAATGATGCTATCACGCAAAGATGGAGATACAGGCTTGTATTGTAGGGAACTCACCTGCTCCGTATTGATGCAGGGATGGCATCACCTGCTAAGAGGATGGAGGAGTGTGGTGACGATGATTACCAATCCTATTCATCCCAATCATCCTACCATTAGAAGATTAGACCTTCCTTACGAACAAACCAACAGGTTCCTCTAGCATTTCTTCTCAAAGACACAACCAGTATCACTCCATTCGAGGCTAGTCTCCCGAGTCTTAATTGGAGTTTTGTCACCAACGTGATGTACATAATACCGACGACGTACGGGAAATCACAGACTTCTATGCTCCCAATGTCCCTCTTTTGTTCTTCTTTTCAAGCAAATGCATAAGAGCAGACAGAGAGCTTCCATTCATTGAATGGATTCTCAGTCTACTTCAACTTGAAATCGATGAGTAGCAGACATTTCCACATCAAACTCTTGCCAATAAACATTTGTCTCATAAACATTCTTTCATTCCTGTCTGTGGCAATTATTGATAAAATGTAAGTGGGTGGTGTATATTTCAAACACTATAACATAGATGAAAAGATAAATATATATCTCAATGCATAATTTTGAAATTGATAAATTAAGCAGGATCATTCTTTCATATTTCTGAAACGTCACTTAATTTGTTGATAACTTTTTACCCACTAAACTATGTGGAAGCTCCTTCAAATTCAAGGGATTTTCTTCCCTCTTTTCCTACTCATTGTCATATTAATTTGTTCTACTTTGTTGCAATAATGAACAAACTACAACACATCTTAGATACCGTACTAGACTATATACTTCCTATTTATTCAATGAGAGATGTTAATATCAAAATCAATTAACGCTTTGTGGCGTAACTACTCTATGACGACATTCTGGCATTTGCTGATGGCTCCTTTAGCGTGCTTAGTAATGTAACCTTCCATAACACATGTGCATCAATTTTGTCAGACAGACAAAACCTGATCAATACCGGTAGTTGTCTGCTGAGAGCCATAAGGGTGTCAGCTCTCTTGATACGAGTCAACTCCTGTCTGGCTCTCAACACACAATAGGCCTGTCTTCATCAGCTTGAGATTGAAAAATGGCCCGCCAGTTCTGATTTGGGAAATGATCCTGAAGTTACAAATCGCGTCTTCATCAGCTCGAGATTTGACCTTCAAACGCGAAACTCAAGATATATTTTGCTCAGTGTCCGCGCACAGTGCGAGTCTTCGGGTTGGTGAAGACGCACCGGACAAATAGCGGGATATTTTGCAGACTAGCCCAAGATATCTTGGGATGATTATCTCAACCAAATATCCCGCAAATTGCAACTTCGGGCTGATGAAAATGCAAATTAACTGGATAATTTGCAATTGGGATAGTTCAAATAGCGGAATATTTGGCAATCTTGAGCTGATGAAAACAGGCCTAATTATTCTATCCCTGCTAAAAGTGTGGGTATGAATTGCAAGAAAAACATAATAAAACTATTTTATCATTACCCCTTTGTTCTCAACCCCTTATAAAAGAAAATACAAGATCTAATAAGGTTAAATAGAAGACTGATGGTCGGTACTGTGTCGCCAACAACATGTTTATAAAGCTGGAAGAATGACATGATCTTTGGTGAAATACATTGTCTACTCATAAAAGAATTTTCGCTGACTTTCAACAAGTGAAAAGGTTCAAAAAACTGAGCAGCATATATAACCAGTCATTGGCAAGATTGATGATTATGAAGACGAGATTTCAATGAAAAACTTGCCTCCTGGAAGAACGTCCTTTTTAAAGAGCTGTGAAAGGTGAGCAAGTGAAGACTACAAAGTGCCCAAACAAGGGTATTAATTGCAGATCATTCCAAACGATGTTATTTATCTGTGAGGTTTCACAGGGACCAACAATTAGATGAATAAAAGGTGTATTAAATGGTTTATCTGAATAGCAGCACATGACAATAGGAGCGTATCAGATTCTTTAACGGTCAAATATTATTCCTCTTTTCTCTCGCTTTTGTTGAAGTGGGGGAAACCTTCGTTGCCTTTAGTGGTCTCCGTACATGGATTAACGCCCTATTGTAAGATAAGATTAGAGCCAATAGACTCATCTTTTGATGACTGGGGTTGGTGGATTGGAGAAGGTCGAGGTGCAGCTAGGAGTTCACTTTAGGTCAAATATTGACCAAATCACTGCACTTTCTGAAGCTCTTTGGAGAGGATCTTAACCTTTACCTGTTTGCAAAGCTCAAATAATTTTGATCGTTTACACGACTTACTGTGAAAATCATAACAAAATTCTAATTTTGTAAAAAGGCAAATAATATTATGGGCTGCTTTCAACTCCTCCCCAAAAGAATTTCCTTGTGATATTTAATATTTCTTGTTTTCCCAACTTTCTTTTAAATAACTAGTCCTCCGTCACTGTGAATAACTTCTATGAACATTTCTCTCTCTAGTTCTTTTTTAACACTTTTTGAATATATCATGATCAATATTACGATGCAAAAGTCAATCCAAACAACTCGAAATAGGAGATCAAAATTTGTAAATGCTGTCAGTCTAGACATGAAAAGTCAAAGGAAGAAAATTCAGACAACAGTGACAATTGACGAAAAATATTGAATCTTCAGTATCGGTTGTACCAGTGGTCATTTGTCTTCCAATATTTGTATTATCAAAATGTCTACAGAATGAATCATGACTTGTTAAAATTGACCGCTGATTGTTGTATTGTTAATCCGCTAAGGGTGGTCAGTGGAGATAACAATCCATAAAGATGTCTTTGTTTAGTTCACTGGGTATATACCTTCAAGAAAAGACTTCCTTTCGAATATCAGAACTGTCTGCAGTGGCGCCAAGAATAGGTGTCGGATCAGGCAAGAGAAAGAAATTTGCGCCATGAGTTTGCAGATCCTGCAGCAGAAGTGCTCAGTGTCACACGACCAAATTGAGACAAGTTTGGCAAACTGATCACAATCTCCTCCCACTAAATTTTTCGGGGCTTCTCCTACGACATTTTCAAGAGAAATTAATAAAGGAAGGTACTCTCTCTACTATTCCCCAGTCTTCTGTTTTCTCTCTTTTTTTTGTATTTTTTGAGAGAGGATGCTGGGAGAAGTTTGCGGGGAAGATGCAGGAAAGTGGCGTATTCCTGAGACAAAAAGGTGCGACCGTGAGTTGCAAGATTTGCCGTTCCCAAGGGTCACTTTAGTGAGGGGAAAACTGATCCCCTTTCTCGTTTCCCTTCAACTCTAGCCAACTTCCAAGCTATCCTGTCAAATTAGTGCAATTCTGATTTCTCTCTTTATTCTACTTCTCATCTTTTTATTCCTTTCTTTTAATTCGCGATAATTCCCCATTTCCCTAATTTGCTCAGGTTCATACCTCCCCCTTTGTTGGCTGCTTATTGCCCAAAATCTCCCCCCTTTCTGCCCAAACACATGATTTAATTATCCACTAGTGGTTGTTTGTTTTACAAAATCATTTTAGACCTATGTGTGTCATATTGCATTTCTTCCTTTCCCCCATGTTACTTTCTCTTCTTGTACTGACATTTAGAGTCAAGTGATACATAATTGTACCAATAATTGATTGATGATTATCTCATCCCAATAGACTTAATACACACACAAACCCGGTTCCGGTATGCAATGGGTTAATTTAACTAAAATTGTCCACTCTACATGTTGCCTTTAAAGTTTAAAGTCTTGAGTATTGGGAGCCCCAAATTCGCCAAAAATTTGATGGCAAAATTTCACTTAAATTGTATCATAATGTGAAAGAGGATGTAATTTAAGACACACTTCTGCAAAGATTTCCCCCAAAACACTGTGTTTGAAGACAAATATTGATAAACAAATTCAGGTTTTCTGTTGTACACAGAAAAATTTAAGTGTTGTTTTCTTTCATCTTTCAAAATTCAACTTCAAACACCTTTGTTTTGAAAATCCTTGCAGAAATGTGTCTTAGATGACATCCTCTTTCACATTATGATACACTTTAAGTGAAATTTTGCCATCAAATTTGTGGGGCTCCCAACACTTTGGAGGGGCTTTAATAAGCAATAATTCTGAAGCTTACCACAACAGCTTAGCAGCTTAGCAGTTTCTTGTTATTCATCAACTAAAATCTAAGAAATCAGAAGATATCTTTTGAGGGGGAAGGTGCTTTCCATATTTAAGAATGAGATATGCATTATCCCTTTTCAACTCTCAAAGCTAGTGGAAAAAACTGATTATTGACTAATTGGTCTCAAACCATCAAAAACAAAATATTTTTACCAAGTTAATAATAGCCATGACCAACCCCAACAAAAGTATTACCTTTATGATTAGGTATCACATAATATTGTGACCCTGTGAATCATATTAGTCAAATTTACTCAGCCTAAATAAACAACTAGATATATCATAAAAAATAGGTGGGTCTTCTCAAACAGACAGCGCTACGGCATCGCAAAGGGGATATAACTCTAATCATCTCTTCATCAAAAGCAGAAGAAAAATTGCCGCTCGCTCGCAAATAAACACAGACAACTTCTCAAACTGATAAATGTGTGTCAATAAAGCCAAGTCAAAAGTTTATGGGTTGATTCAATAATTTTGCGGTCTTCTCTAAATCGAAAGCAATCTAGTCCATCAACAGAAGATGTTTGAAGAAGCCTCAATTTTTTAAGGTCCAGGTAAATATCAGAATTATTGAGAAAGCAAGGGAAAAACAAGTATTCTCTTTATGGATAGGAATGTAGAATATTTCTAAAAACATGTAAATACTGGAATGTCAATGACACTAAAAATATTTTTTAGAATTAGTAAGAAGTCTTGATTTATCAAGGATTTTTCTGGAGAAGATTGTTCTCATCCAAACAAAAACAAAATTCAAACTTCCGCTCCCCCGATTAAATTCTTCAACAATTTTACAAACACTATTTCCGGTGGAAAAAGGCCTGGATTAATCTCTATCTCTATATCTCTCTCTCTCTCTCTCTCTCTCTCTCTCTCTGCAATACGTAATTGAACTGATCAAATTGTAAAGCATACGTATGTCTACATTAGTAAAGAAAGTGTGCAGTATATAGTATCATAACTGTCATAATAGTTATCATCATCACAGCCATCACAGTACTGTGATTTCTACAACCATTATTACTTATTTTTTTTAAGTATTATACTTTTGAATCCATCACCTCTCACATAAATAAGAAACACTTCTTAAAATTTTGAGAAGGTTCTTGTCTTTGCAACATCAAAACCCAACTGCATTTATGAATTACTCACAGTTTCGCTGGGCAGCAACCAGAAACAACGTTCAGGATTCGACACCATCTTAATCTCAGATTGAAGACCTTCCCACGATCGTATGCAATAAAAAGTACAACTGGTCACTGGGGCTGGTATAAAACAGATGTATGACCTACACGCCCACTACTAATGACTCCACACAAAAGACAATATTAAATGTGTGAATCGCAGCACCGTCAGATATTACGCCCTTATCCCAGCACTACTCCTCCGCGGGGAATCGCTAAAACAATTAGCTCTTTTGGTGAGGCAACTCGTTAACAAATGCTGCTAATTGATTTTTTGTTTCGTGTCTGACTGGTTAGATATTATTCTTCTTTTTTATCATTGCATTTCCACCCCACCTCTCTGTCTCTCTCTCTCTCTCTCTCTCTCTCCCTCTCTCCCGCAAATGATTGAGGGCGAGCTGAGATAGGCACCATCAGGTTCAAATTTTTAATTGCACAAACTTTTTTTATGCAACAGCTGTGACTAGATTGAATATTGTGATATAAAAATCGTGAGGTAATTTTGAGATAAGACAAGACGTCTACAATGTTCCATGAAATAAGAATCACAGTTTGCAGCATAATAAGAACATGTATCACAATCATGATCACTAAAGATCTTCTTAGAAAATCATCTTCAAAGACTTAAAGGTACTATGTCCCATTTGCAGGCCAAAAAATGAAAAAGTTAAATTCCAACAGCATTTGAAAGATCATACTAATTTAGAACTTCCCTCAAAATAAAAGGGCTTGAAAATGTCTTTTTGTGGGAAAATAACAACCATAAGTTGTCAATCAAATTTAGCAATCGCAGTCGTTTAATTAAATAGTCTGATTTTCAGACCCTTGTACCGAATGGTCCTGCGTTTTGTGCTGCGCAGAGCGTCAATCAGTTTAATTTTGGCCATTACAAGAAGTGGGTTATTGATGTAGGCAAATGCACCCTTGTCAGCTCATTTTCTGTATGTTATTACCAAAGAAAAAAAAAGAATTCAGTCAGTCTATCAATAGTGTCTGACAGAAGGTCTAGAAATTCAAAGGGTTTCCTTGCATAATTTGAATATTAGGACACTGCTAACGTTTAAATTTCACAGATAGGACATACATGACATATTCATAATTCATGCAAAGAACTAGAGTTTGATGTTGGCTGCAAAAGGGATACACTACCTTTAAATAAAAGGACATTAACTGCTGAGTCTATGTAAAAGGGATATGAGTTAACACCATTCTGTCTTTAATAGCAGACAAAACAATGATTTCAATTATGCCTCTACTTTTGGGTATGATGAAAATAAATAAATAAACAAGTAAACTATGCATACATTTTGTAAATTTTGATAGAAACAAAAAGAATAGTACCCTACTGTAAAAGCATACAAATTGGAAAATCTTTAGTGAAAATAATATCTTGGAATGTATGTATCAGATATAACTGTACCATCTAATCTCTGATCATTGTCATACGTGTCTGGAACATCTGATTATTGACCGTTGCCCAATCATCAAAGGACAGTGCAGGGTCAATAACAATCAGATGCGTGCATTAATGTGACTTGCTACCGCTATTAAACTGGATCAGTAACAATCGCTTGCTGCTGCCCGGCCGCGGCTTGCTCGCTCGCTGCCTGAGAAGCGATGGATGTTGCAATTACACAATAGGAGACGATCCATCGATTCGGGCCTAGCTCCAATGCCGCTGAAAACGCCATCTGTGGCAGGGGCTTTAAGTGGCGGTGGCTGTGAGAGGCAACGGCCTGTTTAACTGCCGGAGGAAATCAATAGCACAGTCACGGAGCAACCAGTGAGGGAACCGGTCTTGCCGCCTTTAAGTGATGGGGACCGGTCGGCTTGGGGTGTCAATGAGCTGTGGGCCGATCGAGTTGGGATCAATGGCATTCTATTTTTTTCAATATGGGCATTTCCATGTTAAGTGGGTACTTCTGTGATGTAAATATGGTCAAAATTGTTTTCACCCCTAGAGCAATCAAATTTCTCCCTTTGCTTGTCCAATATCTATATTCTATATATTTATGAGGGAAAAGATAAGTGTGATTTCATGTTAACTTTGCAGAGGTCGTAAAGTAGGACATGTATTGGGGGGAACGTATGTAACATTGGACAGAAATTTGTAACTTAAATTACCTCTGATTTATTATTTGCTCAATATATAAATGCAATGTTCATTCATGTGAGTTAAGTATCAATAAAACATCAATTTAACAATCATCTCAGAATTTGCTTCTTTTTTAAAAAATTTTTATAGCTTTTTTTGTGAATCAGAAAAACAAATATTTAAGGAATGTTTGCAATGTATCATGTATTATTGAATGAATAAATCTTTCACACATGTTTTAATGGTGCGTACTCTATTAATTTGGTGTCACTGTGTACTGGATGTTGATGCTATGTTCATATATTCCAGGATAAAATAAAATCTAGAAGTTATAATTGTTGATGCATGTTGGAACCAATTAATAAGAATAGGGAACGTATGTAACGGTTGGACAGAACAGGCATCTAAACGTTTGTTTGAATTCTGTTTTGGGACACATATTTCATAATCAATATATTCATAAGCGTTGCATAGGTTAAAATGTTTCATTGTATTGATCATTTTAAATTGTGGAGAATAAGTGAAATGTGAATGGTCTTTAATTATTAAGTATAATGAAATCAATGAATTTGCCAACTGATATACGGTTTGTAAATCTGTAAAATAGATTAATTGATAGTTTTGAAATCTTATCTCACCTCTCATTAATCTTTTGACCAACTGCAAAAGCAAGCAACAAACTTCAGTGTACAACTTAAATTGTCCATGGATGAACCATTTATATAAATTTATACAATTATGAACACCTGAATTGCAAATTCAAATTTAAAAATGATAAGATAGTAACTATAGTCACATGGAAAGAAGTTGGCACAATATAGAATAAAAGGCAAACACTAATCATTTCATTGAAATTGAAATTTCACAAAACCTTATATACAAATTTAAAAGTAGTCTAGGTCTTTAATAGTCAGTAGCCAAAATGTGTCTCGGACACAGAGCCCAATAATAACAGACTGTTAAACAATTGAGCATGCATTTCACTACATGTAAGCATTAGCTTGTAATCAATTCCCATCAAGACTGGGAAAGTAGTTGACACAATATAGAATAAAAGGCAAACACTATATTGTCGTTGGCGTGCAGCTTCCTTGGCACAAAAAGCTGCATATGCAGAGGGATCTTCCTTTAATTTTGCTCGTTTCTTCCTCATCCTCTCTGCAGCGTTAGATTTTGATGTATCAGCTGTTGGTGATGGGGGTCGAGTTGGCGAACGAAGCTTTACAGTTAATGTCATGTTTGCTTGCACAAGTATTGGTACACTGTGATATGAAGTCTTCTACCTTTCTCTGGCAGCTGAAATGAAGAACAATACATGTGGATTGGCAGATTAAATATCTATTGCAAATAAAAGTGTCTCATTTCAAAAAGGTGATGTTTCAACCCTTAAAATTGCTACTTGTGAAACATTATTTACTCCAATTTCCCCAAGAAATATTGACTTGATACTGTTACAATTAATTATTATTCCAAATGATTTTTTTCTGTAGACTTCACTCAGCTGGAGAAAAATGAAATCATATATTCTGGGGCTGATTAATGTTTCAAAGTGAATTAATTCATGTAATTATTCTAATTGAGATAAAACTTAATTGTGTACAACAAAACACTCTTGTATGCTGTAAATTATTTAACAGTAATATCCTTCTTCAACCATAACAACAATGCGACCTTTTGAAGAAAACACAATTTATTGAAGATAACCAACATTAAGTAATCAAGCAAGCTGTTGGTAAGTATAAATTTGTTTTTTTTTGTTCTTGATTTAGGCAACTGCAGTTGCTTTTTTTGCGTGAGCTAAATTGGGTTGCGGTTGCACCTATTGAAAATGCGAGATCGGCGAGAGTTACCAGTGTTGCATACATGAAAAGCTACATATGGGACTGTGATGTAATAATATCACTACACGTTAAAATTTAGCACTAGCAGACCACTAGCTAGACAAGAAGAGGAAAATATAATCGTACACCACTAAAGTTACACATGACTCATTTTCGGAAACATGATCTTTTACTGTATTTCAAAAAGATTTTGAATAACAAATACGTACCATTCCACGATTTTCAAAGCCTAGATCTAATCTAATGTTGAGTTGATACTCCAATGATTACGATCGGATGTCGTCTGCTGCTCACGAAACCCCGCAAAAAAACGTACGTAAATAAGACCGAATAGCATTTCTGTCCATCGTGCGTACGTGTCGTTCTAACTACCAGCAACCGTGAACGTACGCACAAACTGGACAGAAGTTATATAGAGCTACACGGCCCCGCGATTGTAGAAGTCAGCGCATGGATTGCAAGTACAATCAAACGTTGCAGTGCCTTGGTTCACTTGACTGATACGTGGATTATCCATGCGTCATATTCGCGGACGCCACGGTCCGTTTTTTTAGTTGTTACGTACGTTCGTGAGTTGGACCGAATATTGCACTCCAAATTTTGAATAGATTTTATCTCTATTTGCGTTTATTTTGACGATTTTTTTCTTGGTCTACATTTCAACCTTCATCAAAAGAGTTGCAAAGCACATAAAACTGTTGGGTGACACAACTAATAATTGTGGGAAAATTCACTCTGAACGTACGTAACACAGGTGGACAGAATCTCTCATTCAGCCAATGTAATTTTCAACTCTCTCACTCTCTCTCTTTAAAGCTCAATCGCCGTAACTATGATCAATGCCGTAATCCACCCGCATCAAAATCTCTTTTCAAAACATGAAACATCAATTTCTTTTTAGAATTTTTATTTGCATTACCCTCAAAATCACACCACTCAACATTTACTGATTGTACTTTGGAATTTTTAATAATAATCATTAAAGAAAAGAGGACAACACAACCAAATGACATTATTAGTGCATGGAATTGTCTTTTTTATTTCTTTATACCATCAACAATGAAAATAAAAACACAGAAAGCCACAGGATATTTATTTAATTTTTCTGTAAGCGCTTTATTCTTTCACACACAGAAGTACCCTATTACCGTGGAAATGCCCATATCACAGTCGGACTGGTAGGGTGATAGGACTGACTGAACGAACGAACAGCAGTTAGAGTGATAGAAGGTGTGAGAGTGGTGGTATATGAGTGATGGAACTCTACTGGTGATGTAATAGTATATATATAGAGAGAGAGAGAGAGGGGGGGGGGGGGAGAGAGGGAGAGATGCGAAGAGCCAAAGGTTGAAACTCTGCCTGTCGTTGCATAGGATCAGGTGATAGATTGGACAAAGGAGAGAAGAGAGGAAGAGTAAGAGTGGAAGAGGATAGTGATTGTGGTGGTATTTCTAACTTACTCTACTCTTAACACTATTTGTCTGGAGAAAAAAATATGAAAATGAATAAATAAATAAATGATGCTCTTGGATGATGACTGCTTAAAGAGCCTATAAAAGTACAAAACAACAATAGATCTTCCAAGAACTAAATAAAACTAAATATCCTACATTTTAATATTTAATCCACAATATCATAATAATTCCAATTTTATCCTTCACTTCCTGTCTCCCTTTGCCTATCTCTCAAAAGACATTAAAGATTGTTGAGCCTCTTTACACTTGAGTAATTCAATATACTAGGGTTCTCTGTCCTTTTTTGACACAGATAAGACCAAAGAATGAAAATTAGCACAGAGCATGAAATATGTATTCATGGCTTACCGAGCCCTGGCGGGATCAATATGAATCTACTAAAGCGCAATAATGGTATTTTATGAGACAGCCATACAGTACGTCGACCACTTGCACTACTTTCATTCTCTAATCCTCTCTCTCTCTCTCTCTCTCTCTCCCTCCAGATCGGTTTCTTCTCTACCGTTATTCTCTCATTCTCTCTATTTTCTACTCTCTTCCTTCTGTTTCCTTCCTCTCTCTCCCCCTCTCTCTCTCTATTGATAATATTATTCCCCTCATGATTTTCCCATGACTAATTACTCTATCATTTTTTTAAATAGTTTCCCCCTTCACCCTCTAATTTAGATAAATTATGTAGACCTATTTAGGGGAGCCTTCCAAAGTTGCGACTGTGTCGCGACGCGTCGGGGCGCAGAGCAGGATATGAGAACAAAGGAGGCGCCTTTATGCGCCCATTAGCGCCTTTTTGCGTCGGATAGGAGAGGACTTCAGTTGGTTGCCAGCTCATTAAAATCTGGCTATTGTTTGGAGTCTCATTGTTACGAAATTACCCCGCCGGGGCGCGCCCCGGTGAAGCACTTGACATTTGTGAATGGGAGCTTAAACTTTGAATAGCTTTCGCGCCCTTTCGCGCCCGGTCCGGCGCATTAGTTATTCATGTAGTGCCCGCTTGTGTGTCGCTCTCGTCTTGCGAGATTTGACTCTGAAAAGCATTACTTTGGCTACTGATTTGTTTTAATATTATTTTACGTACATGACATTGGTTACAATGTTTGTTCTGATTGTTTATTTTCCTCTCGAAATCGGAGTTCTGTAGGCGTTAACGTTGGCATGATTGTTCATTTTTTCATCTCCTCCTGTTCTGTTCATGATTGTGTTCAATATACTGTATCAATTTTAATACAAATTGATTTGTTCACGAAAAAAACAAATTTATTTTTATACTTACCCCACTCTCTCTGACATTGTTTTCCTGGTGCATGTTTTGACACTTTAATTGTAATTTTATATTTCATTATAGCGATGTTATCGCATGTTTCGATTTTCTTGTTTTTTTTTAAACAATTTTTGTTGCATCTTGTAAACAGTTCTGTCGTATGATCATTATAAATCATATAATTATATCATCAGTCTGTTATTTCAATACATAGATCCTTTGAATCTTCTTAAAATTAGAGAACGTATTTTAAAATCCGTGATGTTGAAAATGATACTTAATCAAGAATGTCATAGTTTCTCCTTGAATTGGATTTAAAAAGCGTTTTATCTGTATTACGATTTTTTCAATGCAAATGATATCCGTATTGTCGGGAACATCATCAATATGTTTCGTTAAAAGGAAGACGCTCATTTTCAGAATGTTCTTTCTTTGCAGAACACTAATGTTACGAAGAAAATTAAATACACTGTACCCGTATCATCGGGGATATCGCAAAACTCCCAGGGAGATTATCAATTGCAAATCAACATAGTAAATTATGCCTAAATCGTAAGAATAGAGCATGCATTAAAAAAAAAGAGAGTTACCAGGAAATGATGTTTGAAATTTCACCCCAAACATATCTCAAGAAGAAATTAGTTTATCATTCTGTGTCAAAGAATTTTATCGAATATTTCTTTGCGACGAAGGGGGGGGGGGTTACATCCGCGGCCAGTTTTAGATCTAGGTCATTGTTAAGAATAACTAAAATACGTATATATAGTGCTGAATAGGGGCCACGTGTTATCGAAAGAGCGTAGTGCGTTCTAGAACATATACAAGCCATGGCAATTCGTTGAATTGCTTCTTTTAACAGAACTGTCTCACTGTCTAAATAAGGATCCATCCGGGGGATCCATCATGCACGTGTTGGTATCAAGTAGTAAACGGAATTAATAATGATTGCGTTGTTTTGGGACATTTTTTTTTCGGGGGGGGGGGGGGGGGCAGGGTAGCCCTTATTCTTCTTCTACTGGGTCATCAAGAAACACAAATAGTGTTGAAATTTTCCGCAATCCCTTTAGCGCCGAGGGTAGAAAAGCCTTTAGAAAAGTCAGCTGGACAATAGCAATTTAATGTTGGTCAAACAATCAGCGAGAAATACTGGGCAAACAGATATTAGCCCACGTCTTCAATATAACCAGGGAATCCCGATATAACTAAGCACATGCTCACAATATGAATATCAAATCTGGCTATTGTTTGGAGACTCATTGTTACTGTCTGGTAAAGGGGTACTTTTCACGCACCAAAGTCCGGCTCGTCTAGTACACACAAATCCGGCCCGTATTGACTTTACACACCGGACTTAGGGGACTGTTTTCAAAAGGAGGGAAAATGCATATGCGTACCCTACATAACACTCATTCGGGGTGGGGGGGGGGGGGGGAGGGGTGCGCTTAAAGGCGAAGTGCTTTTTGTGAATTGTGAATTTGTGAATTTGAAAAGCTTTCGCGCCCGTTCCTACGCATTAGTTATTCATGTAATCCCCGCGTGTGTGTCCGCTCTCGTCTTGAAAGATTTGACTCTAAAATTTTCACTTTGGCTACTGATATGTTTTATTATTATTTTACGTACAAGACATTGATTTAGATTGTTGTTCTGATTGTTATTTTCCTCCCAAATATCGAAGTTGTGTAGGCGTTGACGTTGTTATGATTGTTCATTTCTGTTCATTAATGTGTTCACTACTTGTATTATATTAATTTCTTCACGAACAAAACAAAAACGATATGTATAATTGTATTCCTTCTGTATGTTTTGACACATTATTTGTTTCATATTACATTTATTTTGTTCTGTCATCCGATCAAAATAGGTCATATATCTATATCATCACTCTGTTCTTTCTCATGCAAGATCGATTTAAAGAATAGAAACGTAGGTTCTCTAAATCTTCGCAAAATCAGCTATTGTATTTAAATACCCGTGATTTAAAAATGATACTTATAATCAAAGAGATTGAAAGATTCTGCTTGAAATAAGATTATAGGGCGTTTATAAATATGTCATACAAAACAAACAAACATCTGCAAATTAAAGATATTACACAAATGATAGTCGTATTGTCGGGAGCCTGCATCATCAAAACGTTTCGGTAGATTGAACAATTCGAAATCGCCTATCTGTTCCAAACATGAAATTCGATCGAATATTTCTTCGCGAAGAAACTTTATTGGTGGTGTCATTTGTCTTAACAATTTGTTATCTTCAATGTTCGTGACGTTTTGACGTTTCATATTTGTTAGCTAGCGCTAGTAAAGTCTTTTGTTTTAACGTGCACTGTATATAGTTATAAGGCCTGAACACGTCATGTTCACATTGGGTGTTATATAGCATACGGATATTATAGTACATGTAACTTTTAAAAGCACTTTGTTTTTGCAACGCAATGACAAAAGACAGCTCTTTGAGCAGCTAATAGTTGTTGCGCCCATTGTTCCGCTCATAGGCGGCTATTCCCAATTACCGGGCATTATTTGTTATTGTATCATTAGTTAAGTTTATTAATCTATTCATGTTTTCTTTTTATTTATTTAGTTTTGGGGAGGGGGGATGTCGTATTACGAATTCATGACCCTTATACATAATGACCTAGTTCTCAAATTACGAATAGCGGTCTTCATGAATAGTTGTCCAATGAATTAGCGGTCCTTATAACTAGCGAGCGGAGCCCTCCTGATTGACCTCTGCCATTTTGGTCCGGCCGTTCACTTCGCCGCCCCCCTCTCTCACACACACACATATGTGTAGCTAAACAAGAATCTATAGCAAGTCGGACAATTATAGCGATCAAACAATAGTCGCGTGAAATCCTGCCACGGCATTCTATGTTTTTACCTTTAGAGCGAACTTTTCTTTTGTATTCGCTCCATAGAACTCTACTTTATCTTACAGCGAGGTGAAATGAAAAGAGCGTCATCATGAGTAGATCTATTGTTTGATGTTATCCTTCTTCTCCCTAGTTAAGCCAAACCTTCAATTTAGGCCTATCCATAAAAGGTAGCTTCCTGTACCGTTCGCTTTTTTTTTTCCTGACTGCTATATGAAGCATGTGTATGCTCTGAATTAGGCAAACAGGGGACCGGCGGGTTTAAGATCCTCTCCGAACGAAATGTAATGTTGAGTTATGCCTTACAATAGCATATCGACTTGGTTTCTAACCAGGGAGCTCCCGGTTACGAGCTGCTCTGCTCTACCACTGGGCTATAGCGCCTCCCTCCTTTTAAAAAGATCGTTTAAAATTTGCCGTTTTTTTTTTTTAGAATAAGAATCAAAACATGTTTGGTATGTTTTTTGTATCTGTGCATTAAGATTTCAAAATTTCACTTTCGCCACTTAATTATAAAAATCTACGAATAAATGATTCGAATGTTGTGTCGAATGATTAATTATCATCATGAACTGATTAATGTTTTGTATTGCATTTCCAATTGCTGCTCAACTTTATCACCATCAGGCTACACTTTTTTGTTTACATCTTCATGACACACATGTTTTATAATCTCGATATAGTTCCCGGACTCTTTTTTCTATTTATTCCACTTTTAAAAAGAGCTATGGAATTATTATGATTTAAAACGCCTTTTGGACGGGCAATTTTCGAAGGCATATCTCGGGCGTGAAATCCTGCCACGGCATTTTATGTTTTTTTTTCCCTGAGGCCACTTAACAAAATATACATGTTTAGCGTCCCCGCCTGCTTCCTTTTTGGGGGCCGCCTCCTATTTTTTATTTTTTGGGAAATAATATGAAAAACAATACTAAAATGGATCTATTACTGATTTTTTTAAAAAGTTAAAAGATGTCGGCGGCCATTTTGAAAAATAGCCCGACTGTCAGGGAAAATGTACCGAGCGGCCATTTTGAGCGGCCATTTTGAAAGAAAAAGAAAAGAAAAGAGAGGGCCTCCTCCTTCCTAGTTTTCGAAAAAACAGGACACTAATAAAAAAACACTTTTATTTGGCCTTAGAGCGAACTTTTCTTTTGTATTCGCTCCGTAAAACTCTACTTTATCAAACAGCGAGGTGAAATGAAAAGAGCGTCATCTTGAGTAAATCGTTTGTTTGATGTTATCCTTCTTATCCCTAATAAGCAAACCTTCAATTTATTAGAACCAAGTCATGGGAGGAGAAAAAAAAAAGGATTAGACTGACAAAATATAAATTCTTCCAAGCTCAGGCTGTGGCGATGTGCAACGCGTAGCGTGAATATGAATGACGAGAGAGAAAGATAATTCCTTTGTCCATTATACGACGCTAGAATCATATCGCGATGTGGGAATTATACAAATATGTTGATAATCATTCAAATTACAAACATACACAAGCGACCCAAACAGTAATCAATTTGCCGACTATAACCGCATACATGTAGTCATTCACATCATTCGTCTTTTATTTTTTGTTGTTGGGGACAATACACCAGTTTACAGTTGTATCAGTGCGCATGAGCAGACAGTTGACCTCGGGTCATTGGCCCCGGAACAGGGCCAAGATTGCGCCCATGCAAATGATGATATGCGCGCACAACGCAGCGCGCAGGCAGTGATATCATCATAATTTGCATGGGCGCAATCTTAATTTACGCATAAATACATGACCTCTAGGTCATTGGCTTTGTTTTAAATGGCGCACACAACTGTAAACTGGTGTATTAAGCTCGCAATTAAACAACCATTAATCGTACATAGTCATCTTTATTTCACATTTCATACAGTCGTCACAAAAATTAAAATGAGGCGTATTAAACCCAACAAAAATAAATCATAATGTATTCTGATCAAGATGAACGAGTGTGTTGA
This sequence comes from Strongylocentrotus purpuratus, assembly GCF_000002235.5. Lineage (NCBI taxonomy): Eukaryota > Metazoa > Echinodermata > Echinoidea > Camarodonta > Strongylocentrotidae > Strongylocentrotus > Strongylocentrotus purpuratus. The sequence goes on along the minus strand of NW_022145601.1, from coordinate 31,615,228 downwards.
TTGCCCCCCAAAACAAAGACGATCCCACCAGAGAAGTTCATGCTGTGCTGTAGTAATGTACATCGCAAAGCTTCGCCACAATGATTGGAAAGGTAATACACCGCCCGTTACGACGCAAAACGGCGCGAGAAGAATAGATCGCGACGCGAGAAGAATACATCATTTTTTTTTTACAAACAATGGAAAGTTTATCAGAACGAAAACCGGAGGAGGGGAAGACAGGCTTTGGCCGACAAATACTTTCTGTATATCAAGTTTAAGCTGTACCGCGCATCACGAGCGAGAACAATGACGGGAGAGATAATCTTCCATCGCCTGGTGGGGCGCAAAAGGGCGCAAGAAGAATAGAGCGGGTTTATACTAACAATAGACGGTTTCTTTTCATATGCAAGAATCAGGTGAGGGTGACTATTGCGCCCCTTCGCGCCCCTTTGCGCCTCAATGCGTCTCTTGGGACGCCACTGTTCTATTCATCGCGCCCCGACGCGTCCGGGCACAGTCGCAACTTTGGAAGGCTCCCCTTATTGCCTAGTATCTCACTGATTCTCTTGTAGTTTCAAAAGAAAGAAAAATATATTAAAGTTCTCTTCATTATAAATTATTAGAAATAGAAAAATGCATCCTCATTTTTTCAATCTAACATATATATTCTTTACACAAATAAGTAACTATCTTAAAGACAGACAAGTTTTTGTTCAAGTAATGATTTTTTAATTATTTATTCTATAATATCTTACAGATTAGTATTACACACTAAATAAGATTATGTTATTTTTTTTTTTTTTACTTCAAAAGATCTTCTTTAATGATACATTATTGAATACTATCATTATTCTCACATGTATTTCCCCACTCTTCTGTTTTAACTAAATAAGGAACAAGTAACAGTTTTCAATCTTCTCTTTTTTTTTACAGACTCCTTCTCCTCCCCTACCTACCCCAATTTCTATATTTACAATATCTGTCCGCTTTGTCTTTTTTTCACACGGACCATGTGAAGACTCGGAGGAAAATGCGGAAATTAGTGAAAACTTATTGAATATCCTGAGAAAATGACCCATAAAACTGATGCACTTGATGCAAGGTAAATACAGATCAGACAATTTACGCTTCTTGGCAACTACGAGCCTAGTCTGCAGCCTCACAGACCCTAGATGCGTTTTGCGACTCTCAGTAATTGTGTGGAAATGCATCATTGATAAGTGATGAAAATGAAGAGAAGGAATTAAAATAATCATAATGATGACAACTGCTAGCAGTTAGTATGGTCATGGACTTATGTCCATAGTATGGTCTCCAAAGTAAGCTTATATCATAGACTTACTAGCTTATATCATCAAGGGAAACTCACTTTTGCTAAAGTTCAGAAGGAGCTCATGTGGGTAAAAAGGATTTATATGCACTGAATCCCAATACTGCCCTTTGTCGGTTTCATGCAAGAAGGCTGCTACTGCCATTGGGCATATGTACACAGTCTTTTAACATGCAGCTCACAATTAATCTTAGTTGTATCCTTTTCAACCATTCTTAACAAAATATTTAACAGATTGCATTATCAGGTAGGACGTATCAGACATATCCCACTTAATACTGCATATACTAGTCTTTTTCAATACATTCCCTATTCAATTCTCTCATTCCAATTGGTTTAATATAAGAACTACCAAATTACTGTCTGCAATTTGTTAAGTCAAAGTCAAAATTAAAAGCCTTTTGCATTTGCAATCAGGCGATATAAATTATGATGGACATATTACTGTCATCACTTGTCATATTCTAAATCGGTTTTGTTTGGAATAATACTTAAAAAGTGTGATGCATTCTGGAGATTGGTTGAGATCAGAAGCACCACAATCTGACCAGATTTCCCGAAAAAAAAGACTATTAAGCAAGGATGTGGTTGATAAAAGATATGAGGTTATCTGAAAATCCTAAACAGTATATTCAATCATTCTTCCCAAACATAAGCATTGTGCCTACTCTTAGAACCAGCTTAACTCATGTAAACCACAAACATCTTGATTTGTATTACAGTGGAGGTATAGACAAGTAACAGAGGAATAATTAATAAACACTTTACTAACAAAAAGCAACTCAATAATAACAGTAGACAATTAAAAAAATAATAAAAGAAGGGCTATATCAATCTTATCTATTATCCCATTTCTGATAATGATTCTAATAACATTTTTATTCCAAACTTTTTAATATTGTCTATTTAATTTTCTCATTTACAGATTTAATTTTACGTGGTTACAAACAGTTCACCTAGGCGGGGCTATCATAATGGTGATTCTCTATTCTCAAATTCGCTTCTATCAATTACGAGATTTCTTTTCCTGTTTGGTCAACTTCAGATGTAACTTCTTAATTAATCGACATCATCACCATTCATATTATCAGTATGCGCTAACAACTTCGTAAAAACAAAGTGGCTGATGGGGGAGACTAGGGAGGGTAGGTATCCCTGTTATAAATGAGGCGATGAGTTTGTCATCGTGTTACAGAGCAAACGAGGAGTCGGACCGCATCGATTGGATGAGCATACAGTGATGACACGGCTTTTGATGGCAGTCCTATCAACCCATATAGGTCAATATTAATGTTCCTACTCAACGCGAGATGCAAGGGATGGGGACATACGGTTGTGAAGGTTAATGACGATGATGAGTTGGAATTGGGTATGAAATGAAATTTGATGGAGACATATGACATGAAACGATAATTTTCAAGGACTGTCCAAATTCAGTGTTGATGTGAATGGGAATGACTAATTGCGAAGTATAGGGCAATATGGAACAGGAAAAGGACCAAAGAAAACAAAAATCCATATTTTTCAAGACATTTCTATGGTTTTTAGTCAATTTTATGTATAGTAACTTTGGATGAAATTGCAAGTTATCAACTATGGATACTACAGTTTAATTTTACATTAATTCTTGTTTAATGATTTAGTTATTAGTTAAATTTGAAATCATATTTGTAATCAATTTTTCTTTGTTTAATTAGATCTGAAACTCTCGCTTCAACACTTCAAGCCTCTCAATGCCTAGTTTGACAGAGTTCAACTCAAATGAATAAATGAAGATTGAAATATGAAACTAGAAATTGTAATGATTTCCTGTAACTTTAGAACTGTGATATTCTCCTGAAAATTCCATCTTTTCAAAGATATTTGCAGCCTCTCTGTTGTCCACTGTCTAACATGACAGCTTTTGACAGTCGGAGTGCACAAGAAAGGACATTTTTTTGTCCTTTTCTATCCTTTGAAAGGCAGAAAGTGCTTCCAAACTAAGGAGTCATAGTTCTCAAATCCCAGCAGAAGTCCTGACTTTCATCTATAAACATCTTTAGAAATGCAAAATTGATTCAGTCATTTCTCTCCTCCTGTCAAATGAGTTTGCATTCGGTGGCTTGGGTATTACCCCTTATATGTTTGTCACTGTCAAAAAAATTGCCCCCTTTTGTCGTTCCTTTGGACGTGAACTGCACCTTAAATGGGCAAACACAAGAAAAAGTAGGCACGAGGAGAAAAGAGCTGGTTTCCATTCAAAAAAGCTGTTTTTTTCATAGTCTAAATGTTTGCTAATTCCTTTTCCTTCTTTCACAGAGTGAGGTAGACTAATATGCAATAGTGTTTTCTTTGTGTATGAAGCTGCTCATCTAGAACTAATTGGCTTAGAAAATGGCTTACAAATGGCTTTATGAAATCTTGTTTTTTAGCATTGTGACTGAAAACTTAAATACTATTTCAACAATATGCCTTCTCTGTTGAGGATATTTCCTCCCTGATCATAATGGATCTCAAACAGGAAGTGGTCACTGGCTTCTTAGGAAAAGAATAGAAAAGAAGAGATGGGTAATAAAAGGGGGATAAAGAAACAAATGATTAATTTGTCATTTTGGTAGTAATGATGTGGTAGAATGAATCAGGTGGGATATAGGAATGGATTGATCACTAAAGGGCAGATGGGAGGATGAAATGATGAGGGAGAAAAACCAGAGAATGGGGTTGCTTATTTTCCAGACCATTAAACAGGGGCGGAGCAGTGCTAGTAAAGTGGTAGAAGACCTGTTGAGTATTGTCATGGATTGGTACTCCTGGGGGGAGGGGTAATGCGTTGAGGGCTCCTGGGGGTTAAGGGGGATGGAGGACCGGTTTACCAAGGGGTGCAAGAAATCAATGCATCTAGTGTCTGGTGGCCTGATCTTTTAAGTACCTGCCTAACTCACCCCTGTGTAAATGGGACTTGGACTTAGGATGGAGATGTGCATTTCACCAGTCTCCCTCCCCTGTCAACATCTCGAGGGACCCGCCTGGCATTGTTTGGCCATAACAATTGGGGGAAGAGTGAAAACATTGCAGAGTATTTCATAAAAGTGCAAATGCACTTCTTCTTGCCAGGCAGGCGATGGACAGACAGTGCCCCTCTCCTATTTGAGGTCTAGCGGTCTATGAGTAATGGGATTCTTTTGGGGTTCGTATCAGCTTCTCGTCTTTCACCTAAGGAATCATCTGAGGGGAGAATATCTAAGGTGGAAAATAAGAAAGATGGAAGAAAAGGGAGAAGGAGAGGCCCTTTGATAACGGCAAGGAAAAATATCAAGACTTGGACAGCTGAAAGAGAACGCAGGGTGAATAACGCTATGCGACAATAAAGATTCGCAATCCCGCACGCAAAGGGATGTTTGGATTAGATGGCAGGACAATGAATGGGCCGAGTGTCGGATGAATACGTTTCATCTATCCATTATGTCGCGAAAATTCCTTGTACGAGGCGTGAATGACCCTGTGACAAAGGCATGAGAGCCTCTTTAATTATAAATAAATTTGGTTCAATAGCCATGTAAAGCATTGCCCACAGCTACAATTATCCGCGCATTCACTTCTAGAGTGCCATCGTTCTTTTAATTCACACTTTTTTTGAGTAAAATAGAAGAGGAAAGGAGAAGCGATGGAGAGAGGGAGAGAGGAAAAGATGAGGAAGAGAGAGAAAAGAGGAGAGCAGTCAGGCGCAACTGACGAGCTGATAAAAACATATGGATATCTTGCTGTGAGCGCAACCAGCTATCTGATCAATAGTCTGTTTTGAAAGCGTATTAATTGCAGATGAGGCAATATGGGATAGGCACATTTACAGATGCTAATCTTCCACACAAACTTCTTGGAGAGATAACTATCACCTCTAAGCTGCAAACCAAAGATTTGATTTAAGATTCCATATATCTGAAAAGCACAAAAATCGATAGCGCGTTCCCCTGACCTGAATTAACACGAATATCTTGGTTTGGATAAACAAATACTGTGACAAGTTTGCATGAAATTCAAGTATGAGATGCGCTTACTCAGGGCGGATCAGCTAAAGTGTTCTATTGCTTACTCCAGAGTCATGACACACCAGTGAAAAAGGCTTTCCAATATACCCTGACACGTTGCATAAAAGATCTACCCACCGTGCATGATGACTTATCAATAGCTATTCTAACGGTGCGCTCATCTGTGTTGCAAATCGAGACAACGAGAGAGAAGACAGAGAAGCGAGTTGGAGCGAGAACGCGGGGCATATGCACGGTCTCTTTTCTATGTTTCTCCATGTTAGACTTTACTAAGGACAGACAAATAGGATTCCACATGAGGATGACAGAGAGGGAGAGAGAGAGGGAGAGAGGCAAAGAAAGTGCACTCTACCTCGGCGCTGAAAAGAGAGTGACGGTTGAAACGTGTGGGCTGTGACAAAAGGTAGCGCGATGTTGCTCTCCGTGTACGCGGGACCCCTAAGGAGCATAACAAGACAGAAGCTGAGCAGCAGACTTCTCCAACAAACCACCTTTTCTCCTCTCCTCCTTTAGTTCTTTCACGGAATGATGCAAAGAATGAAAGGAGATGAGAATGTCAAAACAAGACGGCAGAAAATGACAGGACGTCACCTTGGAAAACGTGGCGAGGCGTGTACCATGCAACACTCAAAACCAAGTTCACTAATTGAGTCTACACTCTTCACTTAACCATGAACAAGTTGCCGACTGAACCCTCGCAAACGGCTACAGAAGTTGTTTTAATTAAAAACCAGTGACGAAGAGCTGTTAAAACCTTGTCTTTGCCACCTTTACATCATCAATGTAAAATCTGACATCACCTTCGATATAGTTTGAGATTGCTCTCCAATTAACCCATTGTATCCTAAGTTCAAGATAACTTAAAGATACACATTGGGAATCCAAGCTTAGAGTAATATCAACCACATCCACAGGGTTAAGGAGAAATGTTTCACCATTTGATAAACGGTACATGAAACAATAAATCAGACATCAAAATTTAATTTAACTTAATTAATTTTAATACTTTCAACAAAATCTTTAAAAATATCTTTCATCCTTTGATTTGTTTTAGTTCACAAACAATTAACTCTAGACAGTATTCTTGTGTCAGCAAGGTCTTATACACATGGTATAATTATTGCTTGGGTAAAATATCTGTGTATTCATTTGTTCTTTTGAACACCTGACACTGACAAGCTGAAACAAGTGAGTTACAGGTGTTCTTTCTTCCATTCTTTTTTATAATCACAGTTAACATATGAATCTTATATCTCACGCCTATGTGATTAAAAAAATATATATTTATAGAACTGTTTGTATTCATACCCAGGTGTAGGCCTATTATAATACAATCGTGTGTTCTTTTTAATGGAAATAATAAAGGAATTAAATAAATGAATTGACAATTACAAAAAACAAGTGTGAAGTTTAGCAACACATGTAACTCGTACATCACGCCATCGGGCAAAATCCTCTTTGAAAAACATACAAAACAAAACCCATATCAATCAACACCTGGGCAGGTAAAAGACATGGCTTCTTTACACAAACTTATCTAAATGACACTTAATTTGTTGATTCTTCGCGATATCTTATCTGAAAAGTACAAGACGGAGGACACTTTATACACCATTCTTTTTGTCATTATCTTTGTAGCGTGCAGCCGTGCACAAACACCTGTAAAATACATATAATTATTTTTATTTCTAAAACACGATGTAGATATCAGATAATTGGATTTTGTCTGTTGATTGGGTTATTTGTCGGCCCATACCAGCTGCATTTAATGAGACAAGATTACATATTAAGGAGATATGAGTAATTTTCTCAAGTCATTATGTCATGACCCTTCTTGTAAGGAGGGGGAGGGGGCTAAATCAAGCTATCACTTAGAGCACATCAGCACGTCTGGGTGCAAACCCATAGGAAATTCAAAATACACCTGTATTTAATAGATAAAAATTAAAATGTCCATAAGAGTCAAGCAACTTAGCTGTGCAAAGCTTCATCAAGAATACTGAGAAAGTCAAAAGAAGTCTAAGAAAATAGCAAGTGCTTGCCAAAGCGCATAGAGACATATTGTGGTATGAGCTATATAAGTACGGTATATTATCATTATTATTAAACCTCTATTAAAGGTAATAAAGTCCCCTCTCTACCCCCCATCCCCCCCCCCAAAAAAAGTCAACTAATTATTAAAAATACATGTACGGTAAACTATGTATTATCACAAATATATTGATGCTGGCTTCAGGCAGGCATCCATGACCCTCTTTAAAATGCATTCTGAGTAGAGATATTATTAGTGTTTTTTTTTAATATGTTAACAATTGATGTAAAACAACTTGCAATTTATCAAAGCAATCACTAACTGATATTTGAATCATTCTACTTGGTCACTATGTAGAATGTCATATCAATCCATGAGTCATCCCAAATTATTTGACAATAGTTTGTAAATCGGGCTGTTTCACAAACACCAAGTTACCGCTACAAATACAGAATACCTGGCAGGGACTGCTCATAAAGATATTATCTCCCCTCCAAACGTTGCTAAGCTCCTGAGCATTATTTCCCAAGTCATCTTCCTTGTCGTGGAAACAGAGTGTTGGTGGAAGCGCTTCTCTGTATCTCTTTCCTCCATGCCAGTCTGGACCCCCTTTCTAAGGGCACCCTTGGGGGACAAGTTCAAAGGGAGCACAGATCTTATACCTCATTTCCTCCCCGCTCTACAATTTGCTCAGCTTCGTCTCGTGGACCCCCTTACCCCCTCCCCCTCCCCCGTTTGATCTCTTTTGTGTCAACCGCTGATCTCTTTCATTCTCATTGGCTAAAAGTTTGAAAGAATGCCAAGGGGTATTCCATAACAGCTTGTGCCAACATAATTTGATTTTGGGTGAGAATAACTTAAAATAATTCTGACTTATCAATTATGCTGTAACCTAGGCTTATAGTATACCATTTTTTGGACAACAAAATATTTTCATGTGAACAAAAAACCTGCTGAAAATCACAACTACAGGAGATAACAGCTTACATTTGGATCTTGGACATTAACAATGCTTTGTTGTCATTCAGCTGCTTATACAGTTATCGTTATAGGCCTACTTTTTGGCTCAAATCATTTTGCATATATATATATATATATATATATATATATATATCATTCATGTGCAGTCTTGAACGTTCAGTATTAAATTTTATTTTAACATGACAGGAACAAATTATGTAAAAGTTTTAAGTTGTAAAATAGAATCACTATATAGATTGTAGTGTACTAATGTAAAGGCTTCTGGTTTTAAAAGAGTTTTCATCACTTCCCAAAAACTAAAAGGCAGGGCTTAAAAGTTGGTTGTCTGAATTTTAGGTGGCATTTGGGACACCACCAATGTGGAGCCCTGTTAACACATGGAAATACAAGGTCTATGATGAGTTTTGTTAGTTTGTTAAATTGTTTCACCAGACTGTTAGAAAGAATATGAATGCTTGTAATTAGCAACCAGGGGACCTACAGCTAATTCCTCTCAGAGGGACTTGGTAAGGAGGATTAATGCCTTACTAAAGGGCACGAGCGCATTGAACCTGGGACCTCCCGGTTAACGGGACGACTGCTCTACCACTGAGCCATCGATCGCACCTCCCTGACAGGACAGACAGTGGTCAATTCCATGCTGTTCCTGAGAGTGAGAGAGTGTGAACACGATGCCATTCATAACTGAATATTCTGGGTTCACTACCTTCACCTGACTTGATTGAAAATGAAGCGCAAAGGAAATGACAAAGAGAAAGTTTTCAGAGGGATCAAGAGAGCAATGCTTGTTTGCGAGATGTTTTCATTCCTCTCGCATCTGTGAGTTCTTCGGCAACGAGAGGAAAAAAAGAAGAAGAAGAACGAACAGTAGCCAATTTTGCGGGCAAGGATAGGATTACGGAGACCGAGGGGATGAGTTTTTTAGTTCCCCCTGGATTGGATTTCAAACTTGTCTTCTCCTCTCGATGGTCTAATACATCACTCTTTTGATGCCCCTCAGATGGGACATTATCGGAGAACAACACACTTCAAACCAGGAGAAACGCTAACAACAAGAAAGGAACAGGGCCGCGTTCAAATTCCCCTCCACATCAACAACTAAGTTTCTACTTTTGTTAAGGAGGAGGAGGAGAAGAAGAGGAGGAGGATAAGAGATTGGAGAAGTGCAAAAAAATAAATCAGGTCTATAGAACTATCCAAGACTGGCTGAATGATTTCTTTTTCCTCGCATCTTAGTCTAACTTTCTCTCTCGTCTCTTTGTAAACTTCCCCCTCTGGCGGTATGGAAATCACCTTCTCAAGAAAAATTCCTAGGAGACTGGCAAATGAAATCAGACTCTCTGCCGGTAACCTTCTCCACAGAATATAACCGTGAAAGAGAGAGACAGAGAGAGAGAGAGAGAGAGAGAGATTCAACTTTGCTTTCGTGTCCTGTACCATCAAATTTATTTTAGCAAAAGGTGGGTCCTTATCACTATCCCGCACTGCTCTTCTCTCTCGCTAAGAAGAATTGGCGCAAGACATTTATCTCAGCCACGTGATCGAGAGGATGATGCGCGGCAACCGAAGCGGTCCGAGGATGACAAGTGAGTGACAAGGTGTCGAAACACTCTCCTCAAAAGAAGATTGCAGAGGAGGAGGAAAAGAATTTGTTTTTTAAAGTTGAGTGAGAGAAGAGAGTGAAATCTTTCTTCATGATCTGGTATCCCCCACCCCTGTACATTCCAAAAATGAGGCAATTAAAACTCTACACCTTTGCGTTTTCAGAAGACTCGACGACTTCAATACCCAGCTCAGGTATCCAGAAATGTGACGAAAATCTCTCACTTCTGCTTGTCTCTGACGATAAAAACCTCTACACAAATCAATCAAAGTGGAAAAACAATTTTGGAATCTATTCACTTTCACATCTCCGAGTCGCCCAGCAGAAATATCTTTTCCTCGCAATGATAGGGAATGTGATTGGCAGAATTAATGTCTGGTCCTTGTGGGGGCATCACAGCGAATGATGCTGCAACCAACACTCTTAGATAATCTATTCATAATGCATGCCACACTTGAACATGTCTGTTAACATGCTGAGGAATAAAACCAAAGCATTTCTATTCATATACTTTTCTGTGGTTTTCTGGGGGGAAAAAAGAAAACATAAAAAGACACGACAACCTGTCACGGAAAGCATTAACATCTTGAAAAATGAATATGATAACATTTAATATGAAGGAAAAACATTTATGATCATAAAACCTCTCATCACTTTTTCAACCAAGGAATCAAAAAATTAAAAAATTAAAAGTTCTTTACACTTACAGTGTATCAACTACGTCTCCCTTAAAAATTGTTATTTCCTTTGCTTTTCATTTAATATATACAAAATGAAAAAAATCAATAAAATAGTAATGAAAAACAAGCTGTCTGATAGAAAGATAATGTAAGCATTGTAGGTGATCCAACATTTGCTCCAACAAAGATTACACCGGGCAATACTTTGTCAAAGGTGTATGATAGGGTAAAGTTGCAATTTGGAATTTAGGGTAGATGTGAGGTTAGGGTTAGGGTTAGGTAAATTACTTAGTCCAGGGTTTAAAGTTAAGAATTCGATTAGCATGAAAAATTGTTCAAAAGCCTGTCGTACAATTGGGCTTGTAATATCATGGTTGAACAATTATCGGCTGAATGTTTTGATACATGTATTGGGCATTGTATGTCTTCTATACTTTTATACGTCAGTCTAAACTTTGAGAGAGAGAGAGAGACTTTAAGATGTCAAGCATGCGATGTTGGATGATATTTGACAGATAATCTTAGTGGAGGATATCTAAAGTATCATAAACAACAAGTAGCTCCCGGCACTTCCATACTCCTCCTCAAATTACCTCTCAACTCTTCTCCTGCCCCTCCCACCGGTCTACCGGACGATGATACCTTTCTTCCATACGCCGTCAGTTCACAATACAATTTGTTCCATTTCATTCTTTATATCCCAAATTTATATCTATGTTATTTGCTATTTCTTGATTATTCATTAATAGGACATATTATCCTAAATTACTATGAAATGAATGAAAAGACCTTGCATTGTCGCAAGGACAGACCAGTAAAAGTAATATTCAACCTTTTCCTGGACTGTTTTTTTTGGGGGGGGGGGGGGGGCTACTTTGCAAATGATCTTCAGTACAGTTTTGCATGTGCACAAGGAGATTCACAAACAATTAAAATGTTGCTTTCTTTTTAGGGGTTTCAGATATGGTCGGTATAAATAAATTTTACCAAGAATTAAAGGGGAAGTCCGCCCGAATAATTAGCACTTATTATTAAATGCAGATTTTCAATTTCAATACTCTCTACAAAATCAATAAAATAACTGTTTGTTTTATTCTGTACATCATGTTATGAGAACCAGAAAGTTGCTTACTCTTAAAGTTAATGCCAATACTGCTGTGAGTGCTGTCATAAAACAAAAATCATGTTATTATCTTTCTTAAGTCTATGAATATTAAGACACTAACAACAAAAAATACAAGATTACAAATCCCTCCTTTTAAAACTGTCACATCTTAACAGCACCACTAACCTCTAGACAAAGCCAGGAACCCCTTGAATGGTTTACGATCATTTCCCAACAATGACAAGCCAGAGAGCGTACCATAAAGCGCAAAAAATGACAAACTGAGTGACCTGTCATTTCTTGCGTCTCCAGCCAAGCAAAGGAGGATGCATTCACAGCGATCGTGACAATTGCTTTTACTAACACACTCAAGTCTTTCTCTTTTATGAATTAAACAAACATTTCTTTTGGAAGCAATGCAAAGAGCTATTGACAGATGAAGGAGGGGAAAGAATTAAGGCATGGGGGCTTTTTTTCCTTCTATTTGAATGCATCCATGGAATTGTTTTCTTCCGCTATTGACTCATGAATATCGCTCATCAAATCGGTTCTTATGACATCTCCATCTTTTCATCCCCATCATCACATCATCATCTCTGTCATCATCATCATCATCACTGCCACCATCATCACCACGACAGCATGCCATCAAAACAAACTTATACAGATATATTCCTTTCAAAATGGAGAAAACTTGTGCTTCACGTTCTCATTCTTCGTATCTTAACAAGTACATCTCCAGGAAGAGAACAACACCAATTTCATATCTTGATGAATTGAAAGAACGATGTTTTAATGGGAAGGGCAACAGCTGGTTTTTCTGCTGTTCACTTTCCCATAAAACTCTCCATAAATGTTTTTGCTCCTCCTTTGTGTGCGCATGTCCATCATTTCTAATAACTATGCTAATTGAAAAAGCAGGATTTGCTGAAAGAAGACAGGACAGGATCCTTAAAATAAAATAAAAACCGCAGCTTGGGAATTTTAGCATTGCAGGTCCAAGCCTGTCCTTATAAACTAATTTCGTCTCTTGTTTTGTATTATCTTACCATGTGATACATAAGCAAGAATTATGTTTCTGGAATAAGAACATTAAATCATAATTGCCAACGCCAGAACAATTATGATAGGTAGGCCAAACATCATTCATCAAGCTATGATTGTAAAAACCCTTTTTCAAAGCAGCCTTGGCTAAGAGACTAACTTTTTGCGGTTACTGCATATCTAGACATCTTTAAAAAAAATTAGATGAGATATTAACTGATTATTGTTCATTTTGGGTGGTATTCACATTGAAAATACTATGTGGTTTTAAACGTAAAGGTCATACAATAATAGATTTAAGGGTGATAATTTCTTTCATGAAATTGCATTTGACCATACTTTCAAAGTAAAACCCCCTGTAAAGAAATATATTTTTGATTCCAACTTAATTTGGCTAACTATTTATTGTTTAAGTACTTGAGTTGCCATAACTTGATTGAAATCAATAGGAAGAACTCTTTCCTTCGCTGTGTACAGAGTGGGAAAACAGAACGGTTTGATAATGGTTGAGTAAGCTTACAGTACATTAGAATGATATTACAGATTCATAACAAAAGTACATGTAAAGAAATGATCATTCAGTAAGTACTCTGGATCATTTAATCTCCTTCAATATAATCTCCTTTGACATAAATTAATCCACTGTCAACTGAATCCGGGTGGTTGCAGTAATAAATCTATTGGAATAAGAGAAGTTTGTAGTCAACCGGTTAAATAAACGATTTGTCTAATATATTCAACCAGATGATTTATTCTCTGATTGATTTGATAGTTACATAGTTAATTCATTGATGGATGCTTGATTTAAAAGCTAAGATGGATGGATGGAAAGTTTAAATGATTGACAATATTTTCTATTTTGAACTTTATGCATAATTGCATGAGGTCAGATCCCCTGTTGATGGTATCAAGTTGTAATATTTGCTCTAAAGTCTAAACCCCTTCCTACAAAAATGTAAGTACAACTTAATACAGGTAGAAGGCACCTGAACAAGCGTGACTGCAGAGTGAACCCTCTGGAAAGTACTCAACAGGTTTACAATCCCACCTCCGCTATGTGGCGTGACGTCACCCCAGGAGCTCACAGCTTCACGGGAGGGCTCTCCTGCGATCCAGGGGTCACATGATCCACATTTTGTTCGGTAACTGTCACATGTGCGTCGTCTGTCATGACGAGCGCAGCCTCAGAGGGGAAGAGGAGAACTCTGATGGTTCACTAACATATCTCCCCTGCACATCCACTCACGCAAAGGTATCCCTTCTTAAAGGTGAGGTACGGGCTTTGGATGGTTCACTAACATATCTCCCCTGCACATCCACTCACGCAAAGGTATCCCTTCTTAAAGGTGAGGTACGGTCTTTGGATGGTTCACTAACATATCTCCCCTGCACATCCACTCACGCAAAGGTACCCCTTCTTAAAGGTGAGGTACAGTCTTTGGAACTCTGATGGTTCACTAACATATCTCCCCTGCACATCCACTCACGCAAAGGTATCCCTTCTTAAAGGTGAGGTACGGTCTTTGGATGGTTCACTAACATATCTCCCCTGCACATCCACTCACGCAAAGGTATCCCTTCTTAAAGGTGAGGTACGGTCTTTGGATGGTTCACTAACATATCTCCCCTGCACATCCACTCACGCAAAGGTATCCCTTCTTAAAGGTGAGGTACGGTCTTTCAAACTCTGATGGTTCACTAACATATCTCCCCTGCACATCCACTCACGCAAAGGTATCCCTTCTTAAAGGTGAGGTACGGTCTTTGGATGGTTCACTAACATATCTCCCCTGCACATCCACTCACGCAAAGGTATCCCTTCTTAAAGGTGAGGTACGGTCTTTGGATGGTTCACTAACATATCTCCCCTGCACATCCACTCACGCAAAGGTATCCCTTCTTAAAGGTGAGGTATGGTCTTTCAAACTCTGATGGTTCACTAATATATCTCCCCTGCACATCCACTCACGCGAAGGTATCCCTTCTTAAAGGTAAGGTACGGTCTTTCCAACTCTGATGGTTCACTAACATATCTCCCCTGCACATCCACTCACGCAAAGGTATCCCTTCTTAAAGGTGAGGTACGGTCTTTCAAACTCTGATGGTTCACTAACATATCTCCCCTGCACATCCACTCACGCAAAGGTATCCCTTCTTAAAGGTGAGGTACAGTCTTTGGATGGTTCACTAACATATCTCCCCTGCACATCCACTCACGCAAAGGTATCCCTTCTTAAAGGTGAGGTATGGTCTTTGGAACTGTCAGGAATATGAAGGTAGTATGGCTAAAAAAAATTCTCTGTCATCAAAATGACCACTTCTAAAGTTGACAATTGTCATTTACAAATCTTCAAAAGAATGAAATAAGGTATATAAATACTGGTATTTGGTTATGATCGCATCACTTGAATTGGCTGTATCACAATAGTATTGTATCAAAATTTAAGCCCTTAAGAAGGCTAATTGAAGAATTTACAACGCTATACAAGCCTAAACCTTCAACAAACATTTTTGAGTTTTAGATGAGTACTATTCAACATAGAATCAATATTAGGTTAACAAAAATGGAAACCTAATTTCATTGTCAAGAGGATATTTTTTCATGAAATTTCCTCTCTTACAAAATCATATCTTAAAATATTTCTTGTTTTTAAAAGATATGGCATATTAAGGAAAGCTGTATGTTCTAAAATGAGGAAAGCTCGATATGACAAAACATACTCGGCCCTCTCAGTCTAATATTTTTGTTTTATCTCAAGACATCAGAGAACTCATGAAATGACATATTACAGACATATTGCGCAAAGCAAAATAGCAACTAGAAGCTGTCAACTATTTAATGCCTTATGCAGAACTTCAGTTCCAATTTTAGTGACTTATATCCCAAGTGAAATCCATGTACCGGTAGTTAGTTTGCTAGAGCATTTGCTTCAATCATTTCTCTAAAAAGTAATGAATAAATTCAAAAGGCCTTCATGGATAGTAAGCTAGGAAAATTGAATTTAGCGCTATTTTCAGGGTACAATCAGACAGCAAATTTATCAGTTTCTTGTCGATGGTCACTCCCGAGACCAAAAGACCTTAAATTCTTATTTATTCTGCCCTGATTTTTTCTCTCACACCCATCATTATAGTTTCATAAAGGAATCTAATCATTAAATACCCTGATGAAATGAAAAGAGTTGAAAGAAGGGCTAAATATAAAGTTGATTTCAGTTAGGCTGTATGACAGGTATGAAGTCAGGATTGGAGGGTGAGGAGACGAGGATCAAGGGAGGGGGAAAGGAGAAAGAGAGACAGGAACAGACAGACAGAGAAAGAAAGGGAAAGGTGGAGAGAAACAAACACACAGAGAAAAAATAGAGAGTCAGAAAAAGACAAAGGCAGGTAAAGCCAGAGACAGAGAGAAATAGACTGAGAGATAGACATACAGACAGACAGAGAGAGAGAGAGAGAGAGAGAGAGAGAGAGAGAGAAAGAAGCAGAGAGAGAGAGAGAGAGAGAGAAATAAGCAGAGAGAGAGAGAGAGAAAGAAGCAGAGAGAGATAGAGAAAGAAGCAGAGAGAAAGAAAGAGAATGACAGAGGTAGACAGAAAGAGACTGGAAGAGATATAGAGAGAGGGGGCAGTAGAGACAGAGAAATAATCATAAAGAATCAAACTGAAAGAAACAGACAGGTAGAGACAGAGAGAGGCAGAGAGAGATAAAGAGAGTCGAAGAGAGAGATAGAAGAGACAGGATTAAAGAGGAATTAGAAAGGAAGTTCTGAGAACTCAGGTTGTCTAAAGATTTGGATTCTCTGATGACGCTGGCTAGTTTTGCCTCTGACTCAAGCAGAAGACAAAACATATATAATTTTTGTCTCAAAAGGGACATTAATGCTACTCTTCCTTCAACCTTATCTCACATCACCATCCAAAGTTTCACAAAGCTCGAGCATGCTCCCCTTTTCCATCCCGAAACCTCAGGTGTGAGCAACAAATCATGAGATTGGTGAAAAAAGTCTGATTTTATCATCTCTATTTGAAGAAACAAAAAATATTGTCATTTCCCCCAAAATGGAAGCTATGACTTAGTCTTTTTTTGTTACTCTTGAAGACCGTGGAAGCCGTAA
The DNA here is from genome assembly GCF_000002235.5 of Strongylocentrotus purpuratus. Lineage (NCBI taxonomy): Eukaryota > Metazoa > Echinodermata > Echinoidea > Camarodonta > Strongylocentrotidae > Strongylocentrotus > Strongylocentrotus purpuratus. The sequence continues at coordinate 31,598,332 of NW_022145601.1, read as the reverse complement.
AAGTGAGAGATAGATAGGTGCGGAAATTTCCAATATATTTTATTGACTGTCTCAAAGGCAATGTTCAATCTGAGTTTGACATTTAGTTACATTTCTCTTTGAACATCAATGGTTTCAGTTGCGTTCAAACCCCTTCAGGTGTAACTTATTCCCCTTCATGAAGATATCAACAACATGTTATTGGTGTACACCTGCGTTGGATAAAACGTTGGAATAACCACTGTTTTAGGGTGTGGGAACATGGGGTAATGCAATAGGGTGCCTGTGCTCCCTAGAGGGGTGTATGGAAGGGGTGAGAGGGGAGGGGGAAGGAGTTTGGTGTGATGGGATGATGTGAACAGGTAGCATTGTGGCAGGTTGGAAATGGAAAGAGGAAAGCACCTTCTCTGACCAAACATGATGCTGCAATTTATTTTTAAAAATAAGACATCTATATAATCTGAAAATAGTATTTCTCTGCAGCTATATCAAAATAGAAAATATCAAAATCAAAATCATAAAATAGCTTTCAATAATAGAATTTGGTACATGAAATTGTTTTGTGTTTTGAACGAGATGCATTCCATCTTTTAAAGTAGGCCCTAATTTTAACTTGCATCTTATGTGATATAGTCCTTAAGTTACATATTAGAAATAATTAAGTGTTTATTGTTACTCATAAATAATTAATATATCTGCTACCACAGCAATATGGGAGTCAATTTTGAACTTAAAAGTAAAATATTTCCTTTCATTTCCTTTTGAAAAATATAATCCAGGAGTCAATATCATTATTTGCAGAGACTACCAATCAAACTAAAAGTGAAAAAATCAGATTCAGAAGCAAATAAATGGACCACGAAAGCATTGACAGGCTAAATATAAATAACATGTAGAGAAATGAATACTGTGTCTATATCTACGTCAGAGGAGGAGAAATCTACCTTTGTCATTTTTGAGTGATGGATGTGTTATTATCACAGCAGTACACCTCTCAATTTCATCAACACACTAAGTAGAGTGTCTAAATTGTAGGAGATATTCCTTTGGATGACAAGAAAAAGGTGGACAAAAACATCCATGCATCTTCAATTCTCTTAAGACCACTTTACAATTTGAATTTACAATCCCATCCATGACTCTCTTTTAATCTTTCCCTCTTCGACTCTCCCTCTTTCCCTGACTTGAGACAAAGTCTGAGCACCAACAACAAGAGGACGCAGAATTCTGGTGGCATTTCGCAGAAAGCTTAATCAAGTTTAGCATTGTGTCGCGGATATCGGATGACACAAGATTATCAATCAAGTGCCATTACCGCCGTGACAAACGCGACCACACTTTTTTTTCTTCCCTGCCTTTCTTTTGACGTCCTGATCGAGTTTGAGGGTCAAAATTAGGCGTATATCAAAGGCATATTTGTGGCGTTAGCTGTTGGTGGACGGCTTTTCATGGATCAGAGAATTCACTCGCCGCCGTATTGAGCCGCTTGTCAATCCTCATCACACAGATTCCATGCTTATTACATATATAAGGTAGAACTCTACCGTGACTTGATACTTTTATCATATTATGGAGTGCCAGACAGTAATTCCCCCTTTCAAATTTGTACTCAAAATGTCAGAATAAGCTGTCATAAATATAACAGAACATAACATACACATTGACAGCCTCTGCTCATTGTGAAAGAAATTATATGTTACAGAGTCAGATTCTTTGGTAGGATACAGAATATTGCATTCAAAACATTAGAAATTTGTACAAGAAAAGGATTTACCAGGTATATGACACATAAGCCAGGCAATCTAACCATTGTCCAAAGCAACAGCATATATATGTACAAAATTACTTGCATAATCACGACTTGTGACCGAAACTCAATTTTATGTAATGAGCTGCGAATCTGTGACTACGCTATTTGTTACTCATAACATCCATTTCTAAATACAGACTTACAGTATTATCAGCATCCACACTACACAGCATGAAATCCATCTTCCAAGTGCTTTTCTCGTTGCAACCAAGGAACCCACAGACAGCGCCAAAGACAGTTTCAACCAATACCACAGAACTGTTCTCAAGTCTGCTTCCAGGACCAACTTGGTGTTCAACCTAAGCACCCACGGAGAGCCAAAGACAGTCTCTACCAGTACCACAGAACCCTTTTGTCTACTTCCAGGACCAACTATGACCAATGCTCAAACCTAACAGCCTACCTACCAATATCAATCATTGAGATGATGTTCCTTCTCTCTGATCACGCTTAAACATCGAGCTTCTCTCTGAGTGGTTGCTGCTCCTCGCTAATGACTTTTGGGCTTGGAGATAACACTCCCATCTGAACCTTACCCTCTGTTAATCACCGGGACAAAAACCAAACATCTCTGAGAAAACACCAGGGTCCATCCATCTGATAGCTTTTCATTTATGCAATTAAAACAGGTGTATTCATACGTGAGATGGGAACAAAATGACTTTTTCATATTTTTGCTATCTTAAGTATGAAATGTTGTTATCCTATAACATAACATATTATTGGAAGCTTGTAGCAAATATTGAGACTCAATATGGATTCTATACAAAACATAGTATTACTATTAGCAAGAATAATTTCTTTTTGTAAATGTGTCTCTAAGCTCTATAACTTCAATACAATCTAATAATGTTCCTGTATGTTTGATAATGATGTTTAATTTTCCTTTTATTAAGTGGTTGCAGAACAGATATCTCAAAATGGATACAATCATGTCATTTTCATCCTCTCATATCAGATGAACAATGAATACATGAATATTACTTTTTCATGTAAAAATATAAAATTCTGTCAGATTATACCAATGGATCCATGTCACTGGCACTCGTCATTAGCGCCTGGGCATGACCAATATTCCTACCATTTGACCAAGAGCCCATATATACTCCCCGTCAAGTTTCAGAGAAAAGTATCCCTCCCTCCGGTCTATTCTCACGAAGGAGCGACACAACTAGGAAATTACATCAAATTAGGCGATTTCCCCTATTACTTCCCCCATTGGAGTTTTCAGCACCCGACACTAAATGACAGACGACAGCGTAGTATGCCCCCATTTTCCCCTTTCCCTTTCGCCATGCTAACACGTGTTGTACATGCAGTGACTTTAAAATTACCATCAAAGGTAGAATTGGATATATAGTCTATTCATGTGGCAGAAGACAGCTTGAATCCACATAAATCTAAAGTATATATACTTTAAAAGCATAACTGAAAGATTGGAACAAAATAATCATTATTTGTTTGTTCAAAGGAGAAAAAACTGCCCTTCTTTGTAACAATTCATTTATATATTTATCTCTTTTGCATATTCAAAGGTTTCCAAAGTTTTGCCATGATCATCTTCAAATCTAATTCTCTAAGGAAAAATTCAAACAGTCTTCCTAAATGTTATCTCATTTTATTTGTCAATTAAAGATATTGGGAAATATTGCAGTCTATAAAGGAATTATTTTGGGTCATGCCAATTTCAAATTTCACATAGCACCTTTAAATACTTGTAAAAAAAGCAAAACTCATACCTACTTTTAAAAAAACGATTGAAATAAATTGCATCAAGTCATGCTTGGGTATAGGCTGTATCAATACTAAATGACTTTTCCTGCACCTATTTTCTCTTTGCTCAATGATTGTGGTGATAGCGAATAAAGTTATTACCACCCACTTTTACCTCTAGGGATATGAAATAAAAATGCTTGCTCATCGAGAGCTCTCGTTCACTTCGAAAGGCAAACCTAGATTTCTAGTATTAAATACTTCTTTTCATATATACTATTTTGGGGCTAGAAGGATGTAACTCTATGTCAAAGTATATGAGTTAATACTCTTCAGGCTCAAACAGGGTACAGAAGAGAGATGAGACAGAGGATTCGGGCAAACAAAAGTTGCTAAGGGAAAGTGGTTCGAGGAAAAGTAGGAGTAGTAGTAGAAGTAGTAGGAGTAATAGGAGGAGAAGTAGGAGAAATAGTAGGAGTAGTAGTAGAAGTAGAAGTAGAAGTGGTAGTGGTAGTAGTAGTAGTAGTAGTAGTAGTAGTAGTAGTAGAGGTAGAGGTAGAGGTAGTAGTAGCAGTAGTAGTAGTAGTAGTAGTAGTAGTAGTAGTAGTAGTAGTAGTAGTAGTAGAAGTAGTAGTTGTTGAGTATTATTACTACTATTTACTCTAAGATCACAATTCTTTCCATTTAGGAAAGACAGAAAAACAGTAATTTGAAGATGGGTTGGAATGATGTTTATTTTCCTTTCCTCTTGGTCTTCTATGATATGCTTCCTCTAATTATAATTTTCATAATTCAAGAAAGAAAACATACAAACAAGCAAAACGAAATAGAAATTGTGTTCTCAAAACACATGTATCAAGTTTCTTTTCCACGTGAAGTGAACAAACAATGTGACGCTTAGGTGTCTAGGGGAGCAATAACATTTTTTATAGATATTACAGGATGTACACAAGTCTGCATTAGTAGCCTCATCCGTAACATGAAGTATATTGCAGAACACAAATGCTTCCTACAATTATAGCTTGTGAAACTTGGTATTTGAGGGAAAGATCTACATTCATATATTATATCATATTCTTAATCATTTTCAATAGCGTCTTGGACAGTTCACAGGTTTAATTGTTAAAAGGGTGGTAATTATGTATGCCTGAAAGTTTACTAAAACTTGACTCCTCCCAACGTCTCAAAACCTAAATTTTGTATTATTTCATCAATATTCGACTTCAAACACATTTGTTTTGTTGCAGAAATGTGTCTTAATTGACATCCTCTTTCACATTATGATATAATTTAAGTGAAATTTTGCCATCAAATTTGGGGGCTCCCAACACTTAAGAGGGGCTTTAATGTACTCGTCTGTCAGTTTTGAGAAGGGCGCTTCATATAGCATGTGCTAAGAACCAGAAGGACATTAACAGCAGACTATAAAATCTCTTGTGACACATTCAAACATTCTCCTCCCTCCTTCCACTCAAGAATGATTACTTTTCTGCTTACATTGCACGATTCATACACATCATCAAAACTACTGTCATTCATGTATCTACATCTGATGCTTCTACAAGCTGTGTCAACTTACAGTATGAAAGACAGTAAACCAATGCAAGTGGAAAATGAATAGAAATGACAGATGTTATATTATATGAAGAGAATGAAAAAGTAAGAGAAAGAGAGAGAGGGGGGAGGGAGGACAGCGGAGGAGGGCAGAGAAGGAGGGCAAGTTAAAGTAATAACATCCTGCTCCCATGCTTTATCAACTGGCTATCTATTCCATATTTTTTCTCACTTCATTAAATGAATATTCTCTGGTTCGATCCAATTTTTAACACCTGTGACAGACTGTAATCATGACAGACGAGCTATTAAATGAGAGAACAGAAAGAGAGAGAGAGAGAGGGCAGATAATGGGTAAGGTAGCTCCCAAATGTTTCTTCGATTGGCCCTAATTTCTTTTCCACCTCTTTCAGGGCAAAAGATGCCTGTCAATAAAAAAGAGGAAATGGGTTAAAAAGATTCTAGGATTGAACCCAAGAAAAATGGAACAAAAAGGAGCTTTTTAGCAGAAATTATAAGCTTCCAATGACCCACAAAAGGTACAAACACAGCTGCCAATACTGTTCAGTGTGATGATATCACAATTAAGCCTAACTGTTTGACCGCAAAATACTCTTTAAAAAAACTAAGGTAATTCGCATTATAACTGATATGGAGCAAGTAGTCAAAACTTGAGTTGTTCCTACATTTGATCAAATTAGAGAATAAAGTAAAACAATGTAAATCCTCTATTTCATGAAAGTCCAAGGCATTTGCTGTTATTGGGTTATTTACTCATACCTTACCAAGAATATCAAAAATTGACCAAAATTCAACATCACAAGAGTCATTTTCCTTAGTACTTGATCTACCTCTGGTAGAGCTACAAAAGATTGATATTATCAAAGGGTATATTAATTTTATTTCAGGGACAAAATACTTAGCCTTGTCCTTCCAAGTTTTAACGCTAGGAAATGACTTTATTTCACACTATTTTCAAATAGAAATTTATTATTACTACGTGTCAATCGTCTGTTTGGAGCCAGAAGGACGTTAACTCATACACAGAGTCAATACCCTTCTGGCTCTGAACAGACACAATATTCTTCATCTATGCTTGGTCTATCAGCAGGTGATCGATATACTCTACAGGTGTGCATATCATTCCTTTAAGCATTGCCCCCCATCAAAACATGTACATCATCGGGCTAAAAGACGAAATCAGATGCGCACCGAGGAATGTCATGTCACGGTCATAGGACTTGTTTCTAAGGAGCCGCGGGAGATTACGCCCGGTCCGCTTCGGCAACAAGCTAATGTTTAAATAGAGAATGCACAAGTGAAAACTGTTTTTAATATGGAGAATGATAGTTAAAGAGAGAGAGAGATAGAATGAAAGAGAGAGAGAAAGTATAGAGACAGAGACAGAGGGAGACAGAGAGAGCCAGAGGGAGACAGAGAGAGACAGAGAGAGACAGGGAGACAGAGAGAGACAGAGGGAGAAAGAGGGAGACAGAGAGAGACAGAGGGAGACAGAGAGAGACAGAACGTAAGAGATGAAGAAAAAGTAAAGAGAGCTCAAAAGAATGCCCTCCCGGTTTTTCGGGGGTACTATCTTATCAGCCGTGAGCTGAGGAGGCAAAGCTTTTCTGCAAATGGAGGGGAGATCTGAGCAGGTTGAAACGTCTTTGGGGAGTTACAGTGGGGGTAGAGAGAAGCTTTGCAGGGGAAGATAAGAGGGATGGTTAAAAATACCAGGTAGTGACAGTTGTTTTGGGGGGCTTCTTCCGAAGGATCGCACGCATCCTGCCCCGTTATACTTGACCTGTTCTGCGATTCCGCGACCTCCAGCCAACTTAAGTGAGCTAGGGCAGGAAAGGAAGAAGATGAAATAGAGGATAGAGATAGAAAAAGAAAAAAACTAGGGGATCATGATTCCACCTGCTGCAAAATGATGCCTTGGGGGTAGGGAGAGACAAGATTATGAGAAAAAGATGCAGATATATCATTTCACAATCTGCTTCATAGAAATTGTCAAAAATAATTGGTAAGGGTCTGCAGTGCAGTAGATCTAGAGTGGGCTTCAAATTGCAGCAAAACTCATGCATGCATTAAACAAATAGATATAGAGTCAATACTGGATTTTGATGACTTTTCAATTATTGGAACAATATTTTTCTGACTTTCAATGCATTGATCTAAACCTATTTTTGTATTCCTACGTAGAGTATGGTTGCTATTTGCAATTTATTCACAAGGAAGTATCATTTATTGAATCTCAAATTGGTAAACATATTATGATACATTAGGAAGACCTGCTCCAATAATTTTCTGTTCCCCTATATCATTTGGCCTTGAGGAGGTTGACACATTGTATAGTTGCAGTCATGCTTTTTCATCATCATTGATCCCCTTCCAATTCAGTTTCATTTACAGTCGGCACATTTCAAACATCTTACTACTCAACTATGGGAACTTGCAACATACCATGTAATAATTCATTGCCTTGTAGAGCCCCCTCCCCCCCCCCCCCCTCCTCCATTCTCTTTTTTCTCACTAACCGTGCCCAACCCTTACATCAGAGAATACAATATTGTCCTCCTACCACCTTCCTATCACTTGACCCCCCCCCCCCCCCCAGGTCACACCCCTTTGTACCCATCATGCTACCACCTTTAAAAGTTTCTACCACTTGTTCTATTAATTATACACCCTTAATGATCAAAAGGACAGCATTTATTACCCCATCCAACCATCAAAGGGCTCAGCCATCTATGACCAACCCCTCCCCCTCCCCTGTACAGAGCCCCCTCTGAGGTCAACCCTCTCCCTTCTCAAGAAGTTCCCCCTTCAACCCATCCTCCAATCACCTTTCTACCACTTGTTCCATCCATTCTACATCTCTATGGTTGCGTTTATCTAGGAAATTTTTGGCTAGAATCAGGTTCTCAAACGTCTTTCAGGCAAATTTAGAAGTAGATAAACGCAAAGCCTTTTTCAAACGTCTTTAGATATGGGCATATCAAAAGACGCAAAAAGGTGCGTTTTGTATGTGACATACAGCCAGAATCACGTTTCTGAGAGGTCGATAAACGCAAAGCTGTTTTGAACGTCACATACAAATAGGACCACACAGGTGTTGTGTACAAGCATGTGTGTGAATTTGACCTCCGAGAAACTGTCTGCTTCCCAGGTCAAAACAGCTGGGCAGACACAAGGCCTTTATTTTGAATCGTGAAGAGTAGATAAACGCGACATCCCGCAAATCACGATCGTATAGTGGGGTATGATAGTGGGGTTCGATAGTGGGGTACGATATGTACATATCTAGTGGCAAGCCTAGATAAACGCGCTCTATGATCCCAAGGACTGCATTTATTGCCCCATCCCAGCATCTAAGGACTCATCCATCTACAACTAACCCCCCCCCCCCCTAGTCCCCTCTCCCTGTACAGGGGCCCCTCTGAGGTCAACCCTCCCCCTTCAAAAGAAGCTCCCCCTTCAACCCATCCTCCAATCACCTTTCTACCACTTGTTCCATCCATTCTACATCTCTATGATCCCAAGGACAGCATTCTTCACCCCATCCCAGCTCATCTGTCTGCAAGGAGCCCCCTGTGTACCCCTCTGATGTCACCCGCCATGCACCCCCTGACCAAGAAAATCACCACCAAGGGACCGACAATTGGGGATAAAGGATGCTACCAACAGGTTCAGAGGGGACAATCCTCTTGCCGAAAAATGACAGGCGCAAGTCCTAAGCTGGAAGGATAAAGCCTCATCCATCAGGTACATTCACACTTGTCCAAGGTAATCTAAATCTCTACCTGTTTAACCACGGACCCTCAGAATTTAAGATAAAATGAGCTAAATATGTAAAAGTAGCAGTGGCAGTAGCAGTAGTAGCAGTAGCAGTAGCAGTAGTAGTAGTAGTAGTAGCAGTAGCAGTAGCAGTAGCAGTAGCAGTAGTAGTAGTAGTAGTAGTAGTAGTAGTAGTAGTAGTAGAAGCAGCAGCAGTTGTAGTAGTCCATCATTAGGCCTCAAAAGTCTGGTGTGCCATTCAGTACAAAATCACAAATCACAGAACTGAGTGAACTTTTATTGCTAAAATGCTTTGTTCTATAGATTAATGGAGCATAATTAAAACATATATTCTGTGTACATCAACATAATTATAGGGATAAGTATTTCCAGAAGGAAAATGTAGACCTTCTTTAGATAATCCAAACACACTTTTCAATGCTTCAATTCTTTGATCTTGACCACCATCTTGAAAGCGGTTAAATTGGAATTAAAGATATTCCTTGTATAACCACAACTTTTTTTAGCAAGTATGAATAGGGCTTCGGATGAGAGAGTAGATAGAGAACATGTGTGATGTGCTACCCATAAGAGTTAACCAACTATTTGTCCTTGAGGACAGAGGAATGGGATGATGATTTGTGGAAAGAAATATCGTCACGGTAATGAAGCATTCAAGGATATTATTGTAGCTGAGGAGATGGGAAATGCTTCAAATTTATCACTGGACTATAAACAGCCATAATTTGACAATTTATCTTTTTTTCTTTATTATTTGGTTTACAGGGTCTCCATTACTCTGTGTTGGTGATGAGAAAGAAAAAATATGCTCTCTGTTATTAGACCACAACAGGTCTCTTCATTTCAATAAAAAGCATGGTTCAGCAATTACTACCTTTACATTCAAGCAAAAAAGAAAAGCTATAACCACATCAGATGAAATGTTCATTGTTGATGCAGATTACTTAGAGCAGCTACTTTTCAGAGTCACAAGCTCTGTAATACCTAGGAAATGATAACAACTGCAATGTAGAACATATAATACAAGCTGACATATTGAAATTCAGTCCACAAAATGAAACTCCTCATTTGTTTGTTTTTTGTGTTGTTATTGTTAGCACAGCAACATATACATGAAAATACATTACTGGAACCAATACACCATTAAATCTGGATGCTTACAACTACAACAAAGAACAAGAGGGAGACAGGATAAATTATTAATATCACACCCATGAAGTTATAGAGACACTGGTTGTAGGTGTATCTGCAGACAGCACAATCTGATCACACCAGAGTTGCCATGGCAATGATGATATATGAGTAACACTTGCTCCTCTCTGGACGACAACCAGCATTCTGACCAAAAAGATGTCATGAATTAAGAAGAAAAAAAAGTGAATTGCTGGAATATTTGTGGCTCAAACTGTCTATTCTTCCAGATGTCTTCTTTTAGGGTCTTGGGCCAAAGAAATATTGGTATTTCATTATTGTTTTTCTACTGTTTTACTAATGGTTTTTATTTTTATTGATAATGGGGCAGGAGGGAAAGCAGATAGTCTGGGGACATGGTAAAGTCTGAGAAGATCAGTTGTGAAAAGATAACTGCAATGAAAGGCATGTAACGATTGAAAGTAAGATAGAAAGTGATTTCTTTAGAAACTCCCCCTTCTTTCACTCCTTGCAGATACATATAGCACAATGGCAATGAACCCATCTTCTCCAAAACATGGTTCTCGATCATGATCACTTTTATGGCTAGTACTATATCAGCTTGTACATATGAAGAAAACTTAGCATGTTTCCAAACATTCCATTTAAAATTTGATTACACATGAAAACTAAAGAAGGTAGTAAATAGAGGTTTATTAAATAAGAGCAGGGAGGTGAGACTTTAATATATAATATACAAGTAGGCCTAGACAAGGAAGACAGAAAGTAAGAAATAGAAAGAAAAAGAAAAGCTAGATAAGAAGAGAGGAAGCCTAGAATGGAGAAGGCAAGAAGAGGCACAGTATAGTAGAAAGAAAAAAGAGAGATGGAGAGAGAGAGAGAGAGGGAGAGAGAGAGGGGGAGATAGAGAGAGAGATATAGATAGAGGGGGAGAGAGAGGGGGAAGAGATAGACAGAGAGCGAGAGAGAAAGAGAAGATGGAGAGGAGAGAGAGAGAAGGTAAGGTGAGATATAACGAGGCGACACCTTGTCATCATAACCCTAATATTGCTAGTGAATCGTTTCCTAGTCTAAGCGCTACAGGCCCCTCTTGGCAGCGTTTTGATGACATAGGCCCATGGCAACAACACATACTAAGTGTGAACTTCCTCTATTGCTCCACAGCAAATACTTTATCTTTAAAGGTGGTCCAATCATAAGAAGAAAGTCAATAAAACTGCATAATCTGTAAATTCATTTTCCAACTCCATTCGTGTTTAATTTTTTTAAATTTAGTATCTGTATCCAACATGAGCTAAACACAAATATGTTTCCACAAGGGAATCAAAGTAATCATATCGAACTGTATGCATGGGCCCTCATAGCCTGGATGACCCTTTTAAACCAATTCCCCCTCCCCCTTTGAAGGGTGAGGGGCACAGGCAAAATCTATGGGTCCATGTGTACTGGACCCCTGTTGGTGTAAGGTCCCCTTCCCCTTCTCCGTTACTCTATGCATTAACACCTTTTGTCTACATGTAAATGCTTACCCCTTACCAATATCTTGTTCTTGAAGAATGCACATAAAGTTATCTGTTTAGAAGATTGAATTAAAAATAGAAATGATCTTAGAGCTGTCTGAAATGAAAATCATAGCTAAGCAAACTTCCAAACTTCACAAAAAGATACCGGTGAGTATCATGTCAATATTTACATCCTGTATAATCTATTATTTGAAAGAGACTCTTTTCAGGAATTACACCTCTACAAAAATTCCACAGGGATGACAAAGTATGACTAAACTATACCATCCAATGAAAGCCACATAATGTTAGTGCCCTTCTGGCTCTTAGGCTCAGTTGACATTAAGTGGCATTACAGTATTGTTCCTAATGACACAAAGTGGCCGACATCTGCCAATGGGTTTTAATGCATGAAATCACTGAGCACGGTGGTCAGGTTTGGTTTAGCTTGAGAGTTACCATTTTAAAAAAAGAACTGAACTTAATTACATAACTTTGCTTAATCTTTCCAGACAATTTAATCAAGAACATGATTTATAAATAAAATTATCAATATTACTATCAATTTCTTGTCCAAAGAATTCTGGTTAGGTACTTTTCATCTTTGCTATCCAGAGATAGACTCGCCAGATAGAAATGAAAGCAATGAGAACATGATTTTGGTACTTAAAAGCAACAGGATAAGGAAGAGGGGGTCTAATAGGCAAAAATGGGGGTTTGCACGCCCCCCTGATGCTGTCATTAGCGATGGGAATTGTGGCCTAATTTCTTCTGGAGGTTTCCCAGAGACAAACCAAAATATTCCTCTTAAAACAAGGTCACATCCCTATTATCTCTCCTGCACATGTAAACTTGTAATTCTGTTAGTTTCCAAACTTCATCGGCACACTCGCAAGGGAATAGGGCGCAAATGAAATATGTATATCCATATTTTGTTTCTGTCTTTCAGGGTACTTAAGGCAAGTAAAGGGGGCTGGAAAGGGCAGGTTTTATTCTGGGGAAGGACAAGGCTGTCTGCACTCCCAGTTGCCTGTCTGTGAGAGTAGGGTTCCGAGTTAAAATCAATTTGAGTTAAGTGTGTTATTTGCCTCCTAAATTATGAATTGGAGCCAGTTGGAGAAATGAAATCAAGGGGTTCCTCGATACGTGATGTCTTGATCTAGCAACATTCACAGATATTTGTTTCCTCATCTTACCTTTCCTTTTACTCACTCACTCTCTCTTTCTTTTTATCTTTTCTCTCTGTTTCTCTCTCTCTCTCTCTCTCTCTCTCTCTCTCTCTCTCTCTAGTTCATTCTCTATCATTTTCTCTATCTTTCTCTCCATCTTTTCTCTCTCCTTTTCTCGCTCATTCTTTGTCTCTGTCTCTCTATCTCTCAACAATTTCCCTATAGCACATGCACATTCAAATCCTTCGAAACTTGGAACAATACAAGTCCTAAAAACTCAAAGATCTCTTGAAAAGTGAAAAGCGTACAGGTAATAGATGGGTTGTACACCTCAAAAAAGTATTTCCTTGACAAACGTGGTCTGCAATGCGGACACCCCTTTGCCCTTTGCGCCGCATGTCAGCATAGCAAGGTGCTTATATACAGAGCTCTGGGATATTTTCTTACGCTGCTCCGGCTTGCACAAATCTTTCTTCTCTCTCCCCCTTCTCCAATCTTTCTTCTCTCTGCCCCTTCTCCGTCACCGAAAAGGAAGTATTTCCTTGCTACACAGGAAGAAGGCCAGGCTAAATATTAATACTCTATCTTGTTCATTTTCCCTCCCTTCTTTACCTTACCTTTTCAATCTCCCCCTTTCACTTTTCCTCCTACTTTTTGTTCTCATGAAACTGGCTTAATTTAAGTTCACATCATAATCCTCATAAGCAATGACTTTCTTTTTATTATAAATGTGAAGTGCCTTACAGACCTTGATCTCCAGAATCCATTTCCATTCACCTTCCCTTCTCATCTGATTAATATACCTTTATTTATATCACTTAATATTTTCTAAAACTTAGCAACTTTATTCCCATCTAATCTTCTTTCAAACACAACACACCCAGACAGTTTTAATACCTGTAAAACATATAGAGATCAAGTCTTAAGTGCTAAGTAAATCCAGATTATCATCATAATAATACCTGTATGTGCTTTTAGTGACCATTTTGTCATACTTTTCTACACAATTTTGGTTGTACTAATGCACATCTAAGATCTAAAATCCCTTCATCTCTTCTTCAAATTTAGGCATTATGTGTTGATTTTATTCTTTCTTTCTATCCAGTTAATCTCTCTCTCTCTCACATCCCCCCCCCCCTTCTCTCATCCCCTTCTCCCCCTTTCTCTCTCTGTCTCTCCATCCCCTTCTCTCTGTCTCTTTTTCACCCTCTCTTTGTCTCTCTGTCTCTCTCTCTTTCTCTCTCTCTCTCTCCCCATCCCCTTCTCTCTGTCTCTTTTTCACCCTCTCTTTCTCTCTCTCTCTCCCCCTTTCTCTCTCTTTCTCTCTCTCTCTCTTTCTCTTTCACCCCTCTCTCTCTCTCTCTCTCTCTCTCTCTCTCTCTCTCTCTCTCTCCCTCTCTCTCCTTCATTCTCTCCATCTCCCTCTCAGTGCTCTACCTACCTCACTAGCCTGTGCCTTCAGCCAGGGGGAAGAGAGAGAGAGAGAGAGCCAGTTTGCCAAGGGGTAGCGAGACAAGCTCAGGAAACGCAGCTCATGTTGATAAGTTGTAGCTCAACAACTCAAATAAATAGTTGTCAAGAAAGGTGCGTATCTGATATGAGGAAAGGTGTCACGGGGGTATGGTAGATTGTTAGTCTAAGGGAGGGGGAGGGGCAGTTGGGCGGGGGGGGGGGGGCAGTTATGGGGCAGTGTTTAATTTATTCTTCGGGTGACACAAACTGATGTATACTTGTATAGGCCCTAAATGAATCATATTGTAGGCCTATTAAATGAAGAAAGAGACATGATGCCATTGCCAACGGGATAAAGAAGATAGCATAAGAGTTTATAGAGATTTACATTTCTGTTTAGCATACTACAACAAGAAAATCTAAATGAAATCTTTGCCAATAGTGAATTGTTCTATAGACACATCAAAGGAAGATATATATTTTAGAGCGTGTTTGTATCAAATCTCTTTTTAGTAAGCCTTCTAGTGCTCTTCTATAAAACTACTTCAATTTCTATGACGGGAAGTGAAAACTGATTGTGTTGTCAGCAAAGTTAGCTTCCATCTTTAGAATAGTTTTCATAGGGAAGTTTGTGTTAATCAAAATCATTAGGTGCACACCACCATTTTTCTTATTATTTCGAGCATGGATATAAAATGACCATGAGTTTGCGTCCTGACAGGAATAATAAACAAAATAAACAAAACATGCCTCTCACTTTTCAAGTGGTAAGTAGTGGAGCTCTGTCAGTATTGTCTACCAGTGCTTGAAATCTTCCTATAGGCCTGTTCTCATCAGCTCGAGTTTGCAAAATAACCTGGTATTTTCAAACTAGGGATATTATCCTGAAGCTCGAAATTGCGACCTCATCAGACAGATACGCTCGTCACAAACTAGCTCGGACGGGCGCTAATTAGCCCACGATTTCCCAAATAGCGGGCTATTTGGGAAACGAGCAAGACCAAGATTTTTCTGGATATTTTCTCAACCAAATATCCCGCTAATTGCAACTGCGGGCTGATGAGGACGCAACGCAAATTAACCAGTTAATTTGCGATCGGGATAGTTAAAATAGCGGGTTATGTGGCAAACTTGAGCTGATGGAGACAGGCCTTGTCTGTATTGTCTACCAGTGCTTGAAATCTTCCATTGATGTGCAGAGCTAATGGACACAACAAGTGTCTCTTATCTCCATCAAGGTCTAGCTAGATACCAGTACATCCTGCCTCCTCTTGGTTGGCTGGCTGGCCAGGAGGTGATTCAATCATCTCACAAATATCTCTCTACAAATCAATACTGTCTTCATGCATCATCGTGGAGGACTTCACACAACTCTCAAATATTCAAATGATGGTTCGCTTCTTTCTCAGTATTGTATTCACGGCAGAAGAGCATCCCTGTCAGTAGAGTTTGCAGATTTGGGAATTTAGTTATGAAATAATCAATTAATATTACAGACATGTCATATAAACGTCTCACTGTGAACACTTTAGACGACCTATGGACTTGAATCGTATAGAAATAATCAAAGACGGTTAGAATTTTCAAAAAGTGCATTTCTAGAAATGAACATCAACTACTATGATTCAAAGAAAGCATGCTCACGTGCCCAGTACACAAAGATATATCAACATATGTACCTTTAAGATGACGATTATGATCATGAGGCAATTTCAGTTTTGATCCAATAACATTCCTCTATTTCATCCTCAATATTATCATGCATATTTATCACCCAAGTTCAATTAAAAGTTTAACTAGTACCATGACAGAATAAACCTCTGACAAAGGGTTTTCACACAAACCCAACCACAGGTTGAAAGTAAAATGTTGTACCCACTTCACAGATGCATGACCTGAAAATAAAAGTCCTCATTACTTGGCACTCCTTCTGATCAAAATGATAAAAGTAGCAAATTCATCAACTACAAAGTTTCTGAACAGTTTTAGTTCCCTGCCAATGCCCCAGATAACATTTTGATGAGCCTTCTGTTTTTGAAGGATATTTTCATAGTACCTGAGAAGATGATTAAATTTCGGTATCTAGATCAAGCTTTATTACTCATGGGAGCTCCAGCAGGATATTTTTATAAATAAACCACTTTCATGTAAACGAGGAATAAGGACAAATGTGAGGTAAAGGGGACAGTAGTAGACTCATTTGAGATAGCAAGGGGTAAATAATATACTTCTATAGAAAAAGTAAATAAGTGCTTTGCAGAGAATTGGTGTATATGTCAGGCAACTGAGTGATACTACTCAAAGGTTGGGTTGGAATTGCTAAGACATTTTGTAATTAATATTCCAACAAGAACACACTATTGTCCCTTCCCTACCCCTTCCCAATCCTGATGGAAAAGACTGGTGTAGAATCTCCAGACTACCAGACAGTGTCCCTGATGTCCTTAGCATCCTTGAGTGGGGACATCACCTGTCTCTGGTAGGATAGAGATAGCATCTCACTAGGGACATCCCCTTCTAGCATAGTCTTCACAATAAGACCCAACCTTGAAATTTAGGCAATAATAATTTTTCATCCACATAAGAATGTAACTTGTATTATATAAAATTAACAAAGTTTTAGTAGATTTTAAAGTCTATTTTCCTTCTGATTTCTCTCGTACATTCTCATTCTTTTTTGTTTTCACTGTGGCTATTAAACTCATGAAAACATTTACCACTTTGCTTTCTTTGTGGAAGAACTATCAAAAGCAATTTCTTTTCCATGTGGATGCATATGTGTATTTTCTACACACTGACAACTACAGTACAGGCCAAGCAATTAAACAATTTAGTTCTGGTGCCCATAATAGTGTTTGAAAATGTTCACAAGGCCCATAAGATCATAAGTTTACAGTCTCTGCATTGGCAATATATCATCTGACCTTCGGTTATGATTTATCTAATGTCTGTCCACAAGTGTCAAATGTAAGTAGGTCTCCATTAGGAGTCTAGTTTTTGAGAAAGACAGGGACAGTGAAAGAGGAAAACAGATTCATCAAAATAATTTGATCCATAAATCATTTTCCACTTGACTGAGGTATGTTTTCACCCACTTGTTAGTAACATTTCAAACAGATTTCTATTAGAATCTGAACACAATCTTCGGAAACCTTTTTTTTTGCCATCTTTGCAAAATGAATAAATGGGATTTTATGTAATATCATTTGACAAAATTCATTTGAGGGGAAACAAAAAGTGTAAAATCAAAGTTGGCCTTTACTAAGGTTGTAATCTTGACTTCAGTTTAGGATAGGTTGCATCACCCTTTGAAAATTACAAGGAGAAGAAGAAGGTTGGTCCAACAACTTTATGAAATATAGATTATTAAAAAGCAGATCATTGGATAAAATGACCTTTCCAAGCTAAAATTTACTTATAAATATTTAACTACCCTGCTACTGTGCCCCAGCCTTTATGCAATTTATTTTCTTTTGAAAAAAAGAAACTCTTTTGTATCAAAAAGTGCATTTCAAGTTTACATCTAAACTGATAGTTGTCTCAAATCACCAGGTATACAATAATAACGACAGATCCAAAGAGGAGTTCATAATCTCATAATAGAAATAATATTTGTCAATCTTGTTCAGTGGAGTGCAACAGCATTAGGGCTGGAAAGAATTGTTGTTTATCTGTCACAGCTTGAGAAATGTAAGCTGGGAGAAGAGGTTTACCTCAAACACAAGAGAAGATAATATGTGATATCATGCTGAAAAAGTCCACTGTGCTAGAATCTTACTTTACGAGGAAGGCAAGTCAAAAGCATATGGAATGCTAAGGAGAAGAGGAAAATATAACAACTATAATCACACAAAAATATAACAACTTGAACTATAATCACAAAAATTTATGTCCAAATAGATGGTTCAAATCCCTGTAATAGCACCAATGTCCTTAGACAAGGCATAAACTTTATTTGCCTGAAGAAAATTGGTATCCAGTGGTAAGAATTTCCTTGAATGCTTGAATGCCTTATTGAGGAAGCTCTATTAAGGCCTAGAAAATAACAATACTCAGCGCTTTATATCCTTGGGATATTACTATCATTTATCAGTACATTTATCATTATCCCAAAATAAACCACAATAAGATCTCACAGTAAAAAAATTGAAGATAGAATAATAATGATTGTGTGAATCTAAATGGATTTCATTTTCATCCTATCAATACATAATAATTATTCAGTGATATTATGGAAAATAAACATTTGCACTTCATACAAACATTCTTTAATATCTCTTCATTTCTGATATCTTTCTACATGGATGAGAGTCTGTAGTTGGTGGAGCTCTGAACAAGCAGGACGACCATAATTTCATCTTCTGAATAGATCTCTTCATGTGGTGATAACAAAGCACAAAAGAAAAAAGAAGAAAAAATTCTCCCTTGAATCAAGATCATAAAAAATACCACAACACCACTGTGATTATCTTCGCCAACTGTGAACAATGCAGTAACCCGTCGACAGGGCTCTCTAATTGATAAATCATGTATATCTTAGCTCTGCGGGGTATAAAAAGGTAATAATTATTTGAGATAAATTCATCACATCCTAATCTTCACTCGACTGTGATTAAACATCGTCTATAAAAATCCCTTACAATACATCCTGACAAAGAAAAAGGCTTGCTAGTATCATAATCCAGGCTTTCTACTCTATTATACCTACAACTATTCCACCAGGTATTAAATCAAAATTTGCTTTTTTTTTATCTTTCCTTTTTCCTTAATTCATTTCTTTATTATCCAGACAAGCATGTCCTATGCTTTCCCACAATCACAATCACAATTATATCTTTCCATGATATGCTTAGAGAGAAAGAGCATCTCAGGGGGAATTATGACAACTGGAATGAATACTTCAACCATTTTCAGGCTTCAGAAGAGAATATCTTACTACCTGGTGGAATGACAGCTAGATTGACGTTTTCAATTTCTCTCTCTCTTTCTTATCTTTGTATTACTTTAATTTTTCTTTCATCAATTTACAGCTTGCCCTTTCTGCTGTACTTTTTTTTCTGGGGATAAAAAAAAGCTTGAAAGGCAGCGACTGATTTAGTTTTGATAGCTTCACACTCTAACCTAAGGATATCTATTTAAAAATTCTCTGTATAGTTTGGAGAATTTAGGTACTCTTCCAGCAGAGCAAAAGTCTCTATACTTTTACAGACTTCCATCAAACTTTTTCCCCTTCCTCAAACCACATCATGATATCATATTTCACAAGAAAGAAGTTTTTTGTGCCCCACACAGAAGTATCAGAAACAAATATATAAGAGGCTGGAAATTGGTAGGTGACCACAGGAAATTAAGGTAGTCTTGACTTGTCAAAAGAGAGGGCAAAAATCTTAAATACCCAGATCATTTCTGCCTTTTATCTGTTAACAAGTTGTCGAACTAGGCATTAAGCTGTGCCAGAAAGCTGTGATTAACTTGGAAAGGCATCTATGAATAATAACAAAAAATATTATAGCTTGCGATCATAGCGCTATTAGACCAGAAAATATGAAAGAGAACCAGCATAAAGACAGTATAATAGACCTGGCGCTCACAATACAGGCGTATGTCAGGAATATCAAATTACATGCATGATGTTGGGACTGTCCTGAAAAGCCGAAAATTAATCCATCTTGCCCCTGATTTAGCGGGCTCATGCCCCGCAACCATGCGCTGAATTTAATCCGCTAACCAACAGGAAATGGTATCGAGACAGATTGTCTCCAAAATAGTAACCTCTTCCAGCTTCTTCCAACTTCTTCCATCACACCGGAAGAAAATATAAAGACTTTCTTGTTTTGAATTTGGTTCTTTTTCACTGCGAGGCGTCTCCTAGTATGCCAATCGTTAATCCTGCGGTAGCGGGGTAAGACTCTTCAACAAACAGAAAGTTCTGCGTGTTTGTGAATCAAAAACAAATTTTCAAAAATACATTTGACAAATACCATACATGCACATGTATTCATTCAAATTCAGGAAATTAGATGATAATTGAAATATGATTTACAGGTATTCAAAAAATACACTTCAAAGGTGAATGAGATGCATCAACTCTTTCTGGAACTATAGTTCTGAATTGCAATCTTTTATTGTTTCTTTCAGTATTAAAATTAAGTAAAGTAATGGGCCTCCATGAAAAACAGTATGGAACTACTGATGGGACCCTACTAAAACAAGACTAATAAATAAATAAATAAACAATTTATTGCATATACATAAAAATCCAATGTACTAATAATTGGCTCTAATAGAAAAGATGGCACTATGGCGCTATGTAAAACAAACAAACAAAATGACTAGCACACTACACAAAAAGAATAAGGCAGATAGTCTATCCTTTATACACTGATAAAAATCATTTGTCCTCCCCCATCTTCCTGGTTGAATTAAGTAACTCTCGGAGGCAGGGGAGAAAAACATGTCGTTTAGAGAAAGGTAGAGAATGCATTACTTCTACAGACAGGTCGCATCTAGAAACCACTCAATTACGTTAGCGACAATCTCGGCACGTACCTGGCTACAAATTCCAAAACAGTAGCAAGGGAGATGATGAATTCACCAGTAACAGATACAAGAAAGACAAAACGGACAAAAAAATACCAGATTTATGATCAATTATTGCACAGGGAGTGGTTCTGTTTTTCCCCCCTACGGCTTGCGAGGGAGAAATAGGATGAATGAGTGACGAAAACATATTTTTCTGACATTTCTGTACGATTTACTCTGCAGATGAATGGGGGAGTATCTAAAGGAAAGACAGTTTTTTTAAACCTATGAGACTAACAGCCTTTTCACACACAGCTAAAATTCATTGTATCTAGAGATGATTAGTATTGACGTGTTTAACTCAACAGTTTTAAACATGTTTATAGAAAATTTTCCGTGTGAACATCGTTTATACGATGTTGGGATAGATACGAAGTCGCGATTCATACGCCCCTAAAAGAAGGCAGATACGAAGTTCGTATCTAGAGAGCTTGACATTTTGTGTGTGAAAGGTTATTCGTGTTTAAACGTGTTTAAACTGGATGGAAAGTGCGCTTTGATTGATATGACATGACCTTCAATGCGCAATGGCACTACTGCGCATTTTACGAGCAGAATTTAATCACAAAACGATTAACGATCGCACCGAAATTTCTGTGTGTGAATGATGTTGTATGTACAGGTGATTAGTTTAAAGCCCTTTAAACTAATCATGTTTATAGAATTTTAGCTGTGTGTGAAAAGGCTGTAAATGAGAGAGAGAGAGAGAGAGGGTGAGAGGGAGAGAGAGAAAGTGAGAGAGAAAGAGAGAAAAAGAGAGAGAAAGAGAGGGAGAACAGGAGATAGAGATAGAGTGAGAGAGAGAGATAGAGAAAGAGAGAGAGAGAGAGAAAGATAAGTCAGGTAAAGCTTTCTCATCATATTTTTCTATTTTAAATTCCCATCTGTATGAAGTTAAAAGATCCATTTGCATGATTTACCATATTAATACATTAACAGGTGTACAGAGCAATGTTTTGATAGCTGCTTACTGTAGGTTGCCTATCAGAAAGAGGACTACAAAATTCTGACACTACAGTCATAGCTCAATAAAAAAAAATTGACAGGTCAAGTGTCTGTTTTCTCAGACTAAATATGCTGACAGAGGGCATGAGTGAACTATGCACCAATGACAGGCTTGGCTCGAAGTCTGTAGTCTGTGTTTTCAGACCCCTTTGGTTTATATCAAGGTAGGTAAAAGCTGCTTTCAACATGCTCAAACACACCTTTATTGGTTAGAATGGCTAACTAAGGGAGTCATGATGCAAACAGAAATATGCCTCTTCTTAAACATAACACGCATTAAGGAAGGACCACAGGAAAGGTTCATTTCCACAAATAAAGCTTTGGACAGTGTAAAGATACATGTAAATGTATAGCATCTCCTTAAACTTCACAAAGAAAAGAAGTTGATTGTCCTTCTGTGAAGAATCTAAGACCTACTAAAATCGACAAATAAAGGTATCGCTTCTAAAGAATATTTAAATGAGGTAATCCTAGTGTCATGCTCTTTTCGTTTGTTAATCCGTTTTGTATCTTTAAGTACAACCTCTCAATCTTGGGGTCTTTCTTACGACCGATCGTTTACAAGATGCATGTCACTCTTGGAATCTTATTTAAGATGCACAGCCTAGGTGACTAGATTCTTCATCTTCCCAATTTTAAATGAAAGAGAATCGTCGACCAGAGTGCATCTCCGCGCAATGCGAGAAGCCAGGCACTCGACGCGACAGAGCCGGGATGTCAGCTCGCGAGCGGTTCGAGGCAAATTCGTACATGCGGAGCATCCGCAGCCTGGCCTGGCTTATTTGAGCATTCCCAGAATGGTAGGTCGAGTTTCGTTTGATTGCTTCGGGCAGTGTTTTCTGAGATTCACGGGCTAGAGCAGTGTCAATTAGGAGTGGAGTATCGCACTGTCTCTGTTACGGGGTGCATGTGATCTCGTGTCAAGACTCTTATACGGTCCTTGAATTTGATCTTAGCAATTAACTAAGAGCATCATGAAGGGTGCTTAAACAAGAAGTTGGGTAAAGTGGGGGCAATCTAACGGTACTTTGAATCCAGGCTTAGACAAGAAAGATGCTACCCCTGAAGCAGTATCCTGATCAAATACACAATTATGATAAAATTTGTTTTGTGGACAAATGTTTCTTTCTCAAAATGCTTATATCCCTCACATGCCCCCAAAACACAAAATTGAATGTTAAGGCTGGATGGAATTATTAAATATCTGGCGAATCTTTTTCTGAATTCAATTATATCACAGGCATACTGACATCCATATTGCTTTAATTATTTGCATATTTAAAAATTACCTACCGCCCCTCCCCCTCCTCTCCCTCCCCCTCTCTCTCTTTCTCTCTCTACTTCTCTCTCTCTCTCTCTCTCTCTCTGTGATCAAGGTTGCCTTTTCCTCATCTCAAAGCACCCCTGCACCTCAGATGGGTTAGGTGGTGGAGCAATGCCCCAAGATTCATCACACTATCAACTCTTTCTTTCTCCATCTTATTTCTCTGAGGAAAAAATGGAAGATTTAGGTTTGATATGGGACATAAAGAGATGTTTTTCTCTCTCTCATCTATTCTATCTGCATGTCTTCCTGGCACGACAGAGAGAGTGAAAGAGAGACAGAGAGAAGGGGATGGAGGGAATGAGAGAGAGAGAGAGAGAGAGAGAAAGAGAGAGGGAGCAAGGGAGAGGAGGAGAGAGAGAGAGAAGGGGGAGGTAGATAGATAGATGCTTTCCTTTAGGTTCTATGATTCCATGGTTCACAAGGGACACTCATTCACTGTCATCTACAATATCCGGGAGGTACAATTCATCCCATCTCTTACCACAGCTGTTTCGGGAGGATGAAGAAGATGATAAGTAGAAAAATAATGGTCCAGGCAAAGAAAAATAGGAATAATCCCCCCCCCCCCCCTCCAAAAAAAGAGAAAAGAATGGCTCTAAGGGGGGGGGGGGATGAAACCGCAGAGGAGACAAAGAGAGGAACAGAATAAAGACAATATTTTACACAGAAAAGTGAGACTAACATCAATAAAGGGGAAGAAAGAAAGAAAAAGGAGATATAAAAGGGGAGAGAGAGAGTGTGTGTGAGAATAAAGGGAAAAACACCCCAACACTCTAAAAGGATTGTAGCTTTGGATGGGTTTAACCAACTATCAACTGCCACTAAAAACAAACACACACAAATATAGTTGTCACTGTTAGACATGACTGTTGCTGTCATTTTACAAGATAGCTTTTCCTCTTTTCACAAAAAGTTATCTTCCCAATGATATCAAACAATTTCTCCTCCGACCCCCCCCCCCCTTCCCCCAAAGACCCTTCATTATGAAAATCACATAACACACAAATAATGTGGGTTTTCAGCCGAGATCATCCGGGCCGGATATTGGAAGGAATATAACCCTCCCTCCTCGGGCCCATGCTCAAACCCCCTCTTCTTGGAGACTGGTTCACTTCTCAACCCGCATTTACAGCAATAAATAGCAACCAGAGGAGAGGAGAGAAGAAAAACCACAATCGCTATATGGTAAGCAGCTTAATCGATGCGTTTTCATGCAGGACAATGCAGGAAATGCCTGGCACACCGTTTGTAATTGTATGGCATAACATAGTTGCACTTTTCAACAAAACTGTGATCCTTGTATCCAAAGGGTAGATAAAAGAAGAGGACTAAAGCATGCAAATTTGTCACACTTAATTGATTACCAAGACTTTTGATAACTTTTTTTGTTGAGAAAATAATTGTTAAGACCTTTTCTTCTATTCACCAAAGTAGAATTATCTATTATTGAATAATACATAAGCATAATAAATTGAGCCTTGAGGGAATGACAAATTATGCTTAGAATGGAAATAGGCATGTACTGTAGTTCAAATGTCTTGAATTTACTTTGATATCTTTCAACTTATTTCATTTCATTTAACCAATTCTTGAAATCAAAGGAAATATTGCCTTTAGCAACCAACATGAGTCATAATAGATACCTAAACATCAATCTCAATTATTTAGGCTCTGGCCAGGTGCATACATTTCTATCCAATACAAACCTCAGAACGCTGCTGCTGATGATGAATTTCACAATTTGTCAAATTGATGGCTAATATCTTTTGACAATAAAACACCGACATTGATTACAAACCACTCCCCCACATTAGTTCACAATGTTTTCCTACTCAATTTTTGTAACTTGAAGTATTAGGTAAGGTTTCTTCTTCTCATATGTTGAGAGCTACAAGGTAGTTCACCCAAGTTGAATGATATGACTTAGACCCCATTCTCACTCACTTTGAAAGTGGTCTTAGTTAGACCGCTCCAGACGAACGGGTCTTGAGGAACGGTTTGCGAGCGTTCACACTCCGAGCAGATTTTTATGGCTCAAACCACTCCACGAGTCAAAGTGGTCTTGTTGCTTTGGCAGCTCAGGTCAGCAGGTCAATTTTTTCGCGCGCGGAATACAAACCGTATGTACCGTACTACATGTTTCGCACCGAAGGTCACTAGCTCACTTCCGTTCAAAGTACGCTTCCGTTCACATTGCACGTTAGAGCGCTCCAAACCGCTCTTAATAAGACCCGCTCCTCAAGACCACCTCGGAAGGTGGTCTTCTGGAGCGGTCCAGAAGTCCACTTCCTGGACCACTTTGACCGTTCTCACTCACCTAAGAACCGCTCCTGAGGAACGGGTCTTAGTTAGAGCGCTCCAGAGCGCTCCAACGAAGTGAGTGAGAACGGGGTCTTAATGCCCTTCTGGCTCTGAACAAATAATATTACATTCATTTGATTCTCCCAAGCTCTCTTTCCAGTCTATCTTGCTTTTCTTCTCTCATTTTGATCAAACAGTTTCAATCAGTGCCTATCATTCTACCACAGAGAATTATCTTTAAATCAAAACTGAAAACACATCTTTTCAATTAACTGTAAATCTAAGCATATCAGGAGCTCTTGTAGCGCAGTAGAATATATACTTAATATTGGATAGTTTCTGCGCTCTATAAATATATTATTATTATTATTATTGCAGCACGCAGCATGGGTTTAAAGAAGCCCACAGAATGTCATTAAACTTTCTTGGCGTTCTAGGAGTTAACAAGTTCTTCTTTCAACCCGAAGTTCAAACAATGAACTTTTCCTTTGACACCTTGTGATGGTCTTTCTCCCTCTCGCTCTCTCTCTCCAGTTTCTTCCGCGTCGATGGTTTTCCAAGCAGAATTCTGATAGGCCATCTCTTGTGAAGGGAGGACAATAGAGTTGTGGGTGCAATGATGGTTCAAAAAGAGAGGGAGAGTTAGGCAGCTGCCAGATTCCAACCGAAAGGACCAGCATTAATACCTCCTAGCAACTACTAAGAAGCCATCACATCTGTTTTTGTGCACTTTAGACACCACCATCTTCATAAAAGAGAGGGAGAAAGGGAGAGGCGAAAAAGTGGTGCCCCGGTTGTTTCTTGAAGTTCAAAGTTTTTTCCCCTGCTTTAGAATTCTCTGACAGGTCTATTTTGTCTACTTGGAAGAGTTTGAAATCTCTTGGAGAATTTAAGAAGATGGTTTGAAAGTGAGAAGTGAGCGAGAGAGAGTGGTGGGGGAAGCTTAGGGAACCGATAAATAGAATGCTCCTATTTTTCTTTTCTTTTTTCTTCGTGGGAAGCGTTGGTGCATCTGATGTCAGAATTACACAGTGGTTAATCCCATGACAAAGCCAGGCTCCCCCCAAAAAGATGGACTTGACAATGGAGCGTTTTTTGGTGGCGATGGGTATGGACTAAGGGTCAACGCTTCTTTCTCTCGTCTTCTCTCTCCCTTCCTAGATGCAGGGGGAATCGAGAGGAGAAGTCTTTTGTGAAGAGGGGAAAGGAAGATTGATTGGTGTTCGGAGACGCAGCACCGTTTCTTTCTCATGATCTTCAGGTTTGTCAAGCCCGGAGGACTCTGTTTCTTCCAAGATCTCTCCCACCCTTTCTCCCTCATCTTTTCTTCCATTCTCTTGCAGACACAAACAAGCTTTCTCCCCTCAAGCTCCTCCAAAGGGGGGCATGTCCGACTCCTGTGTGAATATAAGCATACCCCTCATCTCCCCCTTTCTGACAGAATTTCTTTTTTTGCTGTATTAACCTACCCGTCTTATCATCCAACCAAGTTTCTTTTTTTTTTTCTTCAAAGGTTGAAAAGAGGATGTCGGTGATGAAAATCTCGGTAACGGCTCTAAAGAAAATATGATTGAAAGCCTCCTAATGGAAATGGCTATAGAGAATAAAAGAATTAAAGCGAAAGAGGAAAAAGCATCAAAATCTTGCACTTTGCATTGTGTAGAAGTTAACAGGAGAAGAAAGCAGAGAGACCTCAATATGATATTACAGACAAATATGTTTACAAAGACTTTGAAATGACTTCAATAAAGATGAAAAGAGAGGACTGAGAAGAAAAAACTGGAGGGAAACTCGCTGATGGCTCGTAGGCTTTTGGGAGTGCTTTTCAAAAGGATTTGATTCAATTAATATGTCCTAGTTTTATAGCATATTTAATGCTTTGTGGTGAGCTCTTAAAAAGAGGGATGAATACCGAATGAGAATACAATATAAACCAGGTGTTAAGCACAATGAACGAATTGATAGGGAGATAATTGATATGATAGGGACACAAAGAAATGCTTCCCTAATGCTGACATAGGCTATGCCTGTGGCAAGACAGAAATCAATTTGATAAATTTGCCATCACTTCTGTAGAAATCAAACAAAAGAAGCACTATCAGGGTTAATCTCTTCTTGAAAGGGAAAAAGCAACATTTAGTGTTGGAAACTATTCATTTCTCGCCAACCTCAGATTGAGAAAGACATTATCGCATCAATGTACAGTCATAGGTTATTTCAGGATATCTCCATATTTCATCTGAAGATCTGACGGTCAAACCGAAGCTGACAATAAAGAAGAATTCTTTCTAAAGCTCTGTCAATTTGGCAATTGGATTATTCTACATATATGCAATTACTTAGGAGAAAAACTTTGTGTGATTTTTACGATATGTTTTTCATTGATAACAATCAGGCTTTCTGATGTCTGCAAATTTCTCTCAATGCTCATGGAAATTTTCAATCTCCTACTTTAGCACGAAGATTATGGTACTTTGTCAGTCTCCGTGAATGTCTAAAATCTTATCTCAATATCAATAATTTTCCGCTGACAAGAAATTTCAGTTACAACATTCACATGACTAATCCTGAATTATTAACTGATTTTTTGATTAAATTGGTAAGTACAGAAAAACAACTTCCTAAATTTTGAATAATATTCCACAGATGAATAGCTGCTTCCAACTTATTGTCAAATTTTATCTTTCCCAAGCTTTACACAAAAAATGATGAAATCAATAACAAATACTACTCTGAACTTTAGCAATATGCAGACCAAAAAGGTTATGTCATGGCAAAATAGCAATGAAACTTATATGAAAGTATTAACTTCATATTTGTAAATATTGAGTAAGACTTAATTATCTTCCATCTAATTGTAATTAGGTGCATTAAAAAAAAGTATCATTTATTCCCTTGTTTTTCTTAAATAATCCTGCGTATTCTAATTATTATGTGTGGAATTGCAGGAATGGCAGAAATTGTAGATAAGCAAACTTGCACTGATGAGATGAAAACCTGGATTCAAAGAGATTTTCAAGTTTGTTTGAGGACATCAACTTTGGGAGTTTGGTTTTAGAGGTTGTTGACTCCTAAAGAGTTTTACTGCTAGTGATAAGGACGTAAAAATATGGAAAAAAACAGCTGGTCAAAAGTGAATTTCTTTGCATTATCTTCTTACTCAATTCATTTTCATTGCTACGTCTTTCATATCTTGTTTATACAGCCTACAGGTTTCTCTTAAAATACTGATTTCAACAGGTCTTCTGTTTCCTTCATTGCATCTTGAGACTATTGAATAACTTATCTTCCATTTTCTCCTTGAAGCTGTTTCTTTACAATGTTTGCACTCGGATATGAGTTTATATATATATGTATGGGTCTGTCTCCCTCCCCCCCCCTCCTTCCTTCCCTCACTTTCTCCTTCTCTCATCAATCTAATCTATTCCACATCTCTCCGCTAAGATGCCCATGTTCTTTCTTAATCAAATATGGACGTTCTAATCGCGCTACGTTCTTTCATCGAACCCGATACCCCCTCACCTCTTTCTTCATTATCTCTCCTCTCACTTTCTCCCCCCTTTGGTATCACCGGATCGCATCCACTCCTGACTCTCTCAACATGATTAGGAAACCGTTTAGGGGTAATGCCGGGGAGGGGTGATCCATCACACCCTATTCTACTGCTGTCATTCCAGCTTTCCCCCTCCACCAACGATACATGCTGGTTAGAGTTAGTATTGGTAGCCAATGTTACTCCCAAATATGAAAATGTTTTCTATCAAATCTCAATTTACAAGATTTTGTTTCCCCTTCCGCCGCCAATCCAAGCTGAAAGTAGAGAGTGTTGGAAGCCATTGGAGATGACTTTAATTTTGCCCCAGAAAGAATGAATGAATAGTCAAATGACCTTACAGAGTACCGTCCTCCACAAAACACCCAAATTCTCTTTCTTGGGGACAACCCTCTCTTCAAAAGTGTTAAAAGGGCCAACAGTGACAAAATATTCTTTGGGGATTGCTCTACATCTCCATATATGTATCTTACAATCTCTTCAGATCAATTTCTTTATTTCTCTCACCCTCCTTCTTTCTTTCATCTTTTATTTTCTGACTCATTTTTTTTCTCTCTCTTCTTTGACAGGCTGCATTCACAGGGAGAGCTGGATCTAAATGAATCTTTGAGGTGATAACAGGATGGACAAGATGAAAAATAGTTTCCAGCCTAGAATATGTTTAAACTGAGGGTAGGAACTAGGAAGCTCTTAGTCATCGCCATACCGCCACCATTCACAAAACATTGTGCAGGAAATTGGCTGATTTAATTCACAGATGTTAAACCGAATTTCTATTATTTCAATAATTCAACGAGATGACCGCAAAATACAAAAAAACAAAGTGACTGCTACTGTTATTCTTCACCTAAAAGGGAAAACTATTAACCTGTAACTCAAAATGAATTGATCTTAATACCTCTCACCATCCTTCCTAATTCAACTTGGATGTAAAACCCATCACTTAACTATCCCATTATTGGATTATCCTACGACACATACCATATGAATGGATACGGGGCTACCAGGGAAGGGTACATCCATTGAAATGCCACTTTTCGATAACTCTTGCGCATCTCATCGGACGACGATGCAAGTCAATGACCTGGATGAGTCAACGCCAACGAACTAACAACTCATAAAAAAAATCCCTAACAAAGACGAACCTACCAACAACAGACAAATACCATAGGCAAACTTATAAGTTCTTCTTCAAAGAGTAAAAAAATAAAAACATCTCTGACAAACTGGTAGATTCATTCAGGCTGGGGGATTGTGAATAACTTAACCGGGAGTCATTTGGGCTGTATGAAAATGGGCTTCCTCTTTGATATCTCTTTTTGGGATGGCAGGAGTCTTTGTTGTTTGTGATGTGCAGGCATCTTGGGGTCACGACCTGATGATTTTGCCATGAAGCTGGTGGTAGCACTGGGGGCTCCCCTTCTTCTCTGGCTTCCCATTGTAAAGTTACCGGTCATTGACCTCCTCCGAGAGGAGTGAGATTTGGTGGAGGGGGGTTGATCTGTGTTGGGGCTTGTCACATGGTAGGCATTTGTGAGATGTTCTTCTTAAAAAGTGGCATTGTATCATCTACCTGGGATGACCGATAACTGAATGGAAGGGCCAACTCACTGATCAATTATTAAAAGAATGTTCCATTGACTTGGGAGGAGAAGAGCTTGAAAAGACCGAACAGGAGAAATAACTTTAGTCACCGATAAACAGATTAACAAGGTGACAAAATACAATAGCTATACTAAAAGAAAATATTCTAAAACTTCTTTGAGAATAGACTGAAAATGGTGAGGCCCATTAGACGACATTAGGAAGCTACAAAATGGCACTTTGTGATCGTACGTACATCACCTGGGGGATTATAAAGAAATATAAAGACAAATAGAGATATAAGGAGATATGAAACTCAAATGACGTAAGGAGAGAATGAATGAATGAATAAAAAGCAGAGAAAGGGAGAGAGAGGGAGAGAGAAATAGAGAGAGAGAGAGAGAAGAGTGTAGAGAGGGGTACAGAGAACACAGGCATGTGTTGGGGTCAGTGCCCCTTACATGCTGCATCATTTAACAAACACTCCAAGTTATCATCAGATCAATGCAAAGCACTTCTACAAAAGAGATTGACCTGAGACTGAGGACAAACAGCCAAAATCACAAGAAGAAGGGAACACATCAAATCCCCCAAAGTGACAAAGCCCTCTAAAGACTCCCCAGACGAAAGGGGAGAGAGAGAGAGGGGAGAGAGAGAGAGAGAGGGGGGGGAAGAGAAGAAGGAAAAGAAGAAAGAAGAAAAAGAAGAACAAGAACAAGAAGAAGTAGAAAGAAAAACAAGAAGAACAAGAACAAGAAACAACAAGAACAAGAACAAGAACGAGAAAGAAGAAGAAAATAAAAACAAGAAGAAGAAATTGTCTACTTGTGAAGTCTGAGAAACAGAGGCAGGGATTGGGACAGACCAAAATAAAATTGACAGAGATGGGAAGAGAGAGAAAGACATATTTAAAGAGAAAGATGAGTATTCATGAGAAAGAGAAAATGGAGAAACAAAGAGAAAGATAGGGGAGAGAGGAGAGAGTGAGGAGGAGAGGAGAGAGAGGGGAAAAGAAGGGAGAATAGATAGATAGTAAAAGAGAGAGGGAGATAGAAGAGAAGGATCAGGAAAGAGAGAAAGGAGTTCGAAAGAGGGACTAGAGAGAGAGAGAGAGAGAGGGGAAAAAAGAGAGAGGGAGAAAAAGAGAGAGAAATAACGCCTGCAATAATTGGAACCATCTTTGATTCTCTAACCCTGGGTTATGTCCAAGAGGGGTCAATTAGCACCTCCTTATTATCTTCAGGGATGATGCCATTAGAGAATGGGGTGCTGGTAGGTTGCCCCCATAAAACAGGGAGGGGTCTACTGGTGTCGCCTTTGGGGCTACCCGCTGGGTGTCTGGCCAGGGCAGGGGCTCTGGCGTCTTCAAAGGAGGATATATGGCAAGTCATTAAAACAGTGTCCCATAAATTGATATTCAAATATTGTTTTTGACTTCTTCCCTTTTACAGCTCTAGTCCCAAACCACCAAGTTGAGTGACGTTTTGATTAAACATTTTTAATGGATTACAACAGATATGTAGAAAGACATTGCATCTTCTAGTCAACATTACTGCAGACATGAATCCTGCAGACAACATTTATTAAGTCTATTTAATGATAAATAATAAGAATGAAGAACAATCGTTTTATAAAACACACTATTGTTAAAATTTAAATTTAAATTGAGATTGACATAATACTTATTTTGAAAAATCCACATGGCAGCACAAAGGCTAAATTGCATGGAGTTTACAAAGTAAAATCACAAAAACAAAATGTCTTACAAATTACTCTCTCAATACATATCATAGTCAATTAGTCATACAATAATATGAAAGAGAGAAACAGAGAAAGAGGGAGACGGAGCAAAAGAGAGAGAGAGAGAGAGAGAGAGAAATGAGAAAAAAGAAACAAAGATATGGAGGCAGAAGTGTGACAGTCTAGAAGAAGAAGATATTATAAATTACATACTAAGTGAGTGAGTTAGATTATTTAAATAATCTGTTGTTGCACCACTTGATACATTCTAAAATTACAGTATAATAGAAATAGTCGTCATAAGCGGAGGTAAATATGGAGAGGGGGAGAGGGGAATCGAGGGAAGGGGACAGAAAGAGAAAGGGTAGGAGGGAGGGAGAGAAGGAGAGAGAGAGAGAGAAGGGAGAGAGAAGGGAGGAAGAAGAGGAGTAAGAATACAATCAGCAAATATATTAATCTAAATCAATGTACTCTATCAGTTTTAATGATATTATTTGATACAAGAAAATACCAAAATCAATAGCTGAAGTTTATCACTTTTATGTGTACAGGCAAAGAGTATTTTATAACTCACAAAATGTTCTGAAACCATTCAAACTTATGGGATAAGACAGTAGGGAGACATATCAACCACAAACCCCTCTATCCCTAGAAGTTTCTCTCCCTCCGGCCAGCTAGTCCGATGACATGATGGCTTCAACAGATCAAATTCTGAGACAAATATCTCGAAATGTGCCCCTTTGCTAATTCGATGCCCCCTTTTTTGGCGGACAGACTGACCAGTGCAATGGACACTTGGGACACTGATGCTCCAATTGGTCAAGACGGCCGGTTACCTTGACCCAACTGACTGACTAACACAAAAGATTCCGATAAGGAAAGATCTATTTTGTTATTGCCTTTTCCAGGCATTCACAGACAAAGTAATTCTAAGAGGGACAGTGGTTAATAGTCTTTGGACTTGATCAAACATTTCAAGAAGGGGATTATCGGAGGTATTCCAGAAGGGGGCACTGCCCTCGTAAACCTATCATTAGGTATCGGCAAGGATAAGAAGAGGGTGGGAGGGGGAGGGGGGTAAGCCGGAATAGGAACTGGGGAGCGGGGTGTGATGAAGGGAGGAAAATTAAACGGGCGATGCACTCTTCTCATCAGAAGATGGGAAAAGGAAATACCAAAAACGTCAATGAATAAGGAATGGTAAAAACTTGGATGTCCGGTAGCAGAATGAAATGTACCAGAATTTGAGGGGATGTGCCCCCTTTGGTCTTTAATGGACATTTAAGTGAATATCAGCTCATAACAATCAATCATCTCTGAATCAATATGGTTTCCGAAGAGGTCATCTAAAATGAGCTATTGTCATTCAAAGTCCTCATTTCTTCAGATCTGCTATAATCATCATGATTCTAAGACCAGATGAAATATCATCTCAATGAAAGTCTTTATTATCAATTTCCTCTTCTGAGTGCCCATCATCAAAGGCAGGCTTGGATGAACAAGAAAATAATAAACATGCTCTATTGATAAAATTAAACCTTGCAATCCCTCTTTAACAATTTAAACTTATGAAGATACAAAAGTAATCTAACACATTATGATGCAATAGTCATAAACTTTAGCACCAACAAAATATAATATAAATAGACCTATAGTATACATGTATGTAATTAGTTGCAAATACAACTAAAAATGATTTTCAAAATAACATACATAAAGAATTGGATATTATTGCATTTGAACTAAGTTTCTTGTTACTTTTCATTTTTTGTTCTAGCACTCCTTACTGTGCATTTGATTGAGCATAGGCAATGAGATTAAATGTCATCAGCATAAAACATTATGAACAAAATCAAAGTCACTGGTCAATTTCTAGAAATCGCATGCATAGGCCCCTACAAAGTCTAGTCCGTATCACCTAGACTACAAATCAGGAACTAAATAAACATAAAAATGTTATAATCTGTCCTGAACTAATTCTTCTGATTAAAGAGCTTTGTTATCTAAAGCCTTGACCTCAATATTGGGAACCCTAATTCATACCCTTAAATATCCTGTAATAAAAAAAGCAGACTCTATTTATCTAGACAAAGTGAGAGATAAATTTTGATTTGGGGACATTTTGATCCTATTTGGGGAAGTTTCTTGACAATTGGGCAACAGTAAACAATGGCTGGAGCCTCGTAAAATAGTCTCCCCAAGGCAGACACTGTTCTGCAATTTAGTGGTAACAAAATCAGTGGGCAATCCAACCCTTGTTAAGTTCATTTGTATAAAAGCAGTCAAATCAGAGAAACAGAGTGTCAAAAGTATGAAATATATCGAACCAATATAAGAAAGTTAATGATGTCTCCATCGAAGAGGACTTAAAGCCGTTGGATCCCTGGCAGCTTGCTTACAAGTATACAAATGCTTTCTTAGCAGTCAGGTAAAATAAACCATCAACCCAACTACAATATAAGATACAACAGCAATGAGAATTTCAAATCAGCAATTTTGTCAGTGGATTGTAACGATGTAATGACGGATAACTTTCCATCAAAACCATGATTGCGTGCATGAAATGTTTGAAATTTTGTGAAAGCTTCATAGTGCAAGAGTTTATGGTTTTACAATAAAGAACACGACCAGTCAGAATGCCTCAAACAATTGTCAGCCTTTATTTTACATGTATTGTAAGAAGAGATTTTTAGGAAATCCCAAAAGGCCAAGTCCAGAAATTCCATCGTGGTGAGAGCATCTCCTTGTCTGTCATATATCTATGATCAGACAAGTCTGTTAAAATGGGAGAGATGTTTGCTAAGAGCTCTTTTTCTCTGAATAAACACAGCGAGAGGTCAACTTGCTTTGTCTTCATCAAAGGCTGCTTTCATATAACATTTCAAAGCCAGAAAATGAAATGTGTAATACCATTCAAAACTGGTAATCTGAAACAAAATGTTGTATGTGTTTGAAATTAGCAATCTTGAATGTTTGAATTAATATCTCAATCAGCAAATAATGTGAACCTCGACCACTGCATGGTACTAACTTTATGAAAGTTCCATGCTATGAAAGTTTTCTGGTTTCACAACGCTGTAAAATAGGAAGGGAGAGGAAACGAGATCTGCCCTAACACCTCAAATCAGAGGGTATATGCTACATAAATCATATACATTCACATAAGAGACAATCATGCTAAAAGATAAATTCTTCATTTTGAAAATCAACAGATTTTTAGAAATACAGAGCAAGACTTCATAATTCACTCTGATCTAGGGGATTTGAAATTTCTTTGAAGGGATTTGGTAACTTTGCCTCAGATTCTTAAAAAGAATCCTGGATTTAACTCATGTTGCAATCATAATTATAAACCTTTACGTCAGTCAGGAATCCCATGACTTATACAAGCCGGTCGCCTGTCTGATCATCAAGATATTTATGATTGGAATGGGAAATTTCAAAAACTGTTTTCCCCAACATTTTATTATAACCCTACAGTCTATTGGGGAAAATGAGTAATTGAGTATGGTAAAACCGGTCACTCAAAGATTTTTACTTTTTTGAAGCACTTTGTGATCATTTTGAAGTGCTTTTTTAGGGCTTCAATATTACATCATATCACAGACACTGATAACATGTAGGGCCATGCATATCAGATTTGTAAAACTGGAAAACATTTCTAAACAATGCCTTTAAGTATTGATCTGTTACTAACTCCCTTGTCCAAACTACAACATGGGCATACAGGACATCACTCCGTCGAGGTGCCAATTTCAAACAACAGTAACATCTACCCTGAAAGTAACATCCAGAAAATCATGCCATAATTCTAGTTGTCATTTGGAAAATGTAAACTCTAATATCCATTAGCAAACCATCAATCATATGAGATATGTCTCTCCGGATTAAACATTCCTAATGTCTCTTTTTTCTCTCTCATTTTCACCTGCTGTCAACAGCGATCAGTCTCATTTTCTCTACAGAGCATTTTCACTTTTTCTTTCTTCCATTCTTTTTCTTTCCCACTCTAATTTTTGTTAGTACTCATGTAAAGTATTTGTTATTTCATTTTTGCAATTATTGTGAACATGTTTTTACTCTTCACACTTTTTTAAAATAAATATTCAGCCATTTCCGAATTTCTTGTTAAAAAGTCTAGGCACTCATTAATGAGGTGTGCTTATGTCTCGCTCTATATTTGTTAATAAAAGAATGTTTAGACTTGGTACATTATTAAAAGATTACAGAGAATTGGAAGTTGCGAAATGAAATGAAACTAGTGAAAGCAAATTACTTCTATTACTATGGCAACTTTAACAACCAAAATATACAAGAAAACAGGAGACTAATTCATAGATATGAATCATTAATGCAGAAAATATGTATTCAAAGTGATGAAATTTCTAATGCTATATATACCACATATTAAATTGGACTCTTACTTTGTGTAGTGTTCAGATCTTTGAGTTCAAATTCATTAAAATTCTGCCTCTTTTATTTTCTTGATGTAAAAATGCAATAATCTTTTTGGATTGAACAGCCTTCAAAATTCAGCATCGAGGGATATGATTCTTTTCTTCTTGTGATTGCTTACAATTTCTTCTTTTACTCTTGAAATATTTCTCTGCACAAGCTCTGGAATGTCAGTAAGGATGCTAAATGAACGACATCACTGCTTCAACGTTTCTCAAGGAAATGTAATAATCTTCTATTCAGTGTAAAAACCCAATAAAATCACATCACAGGACTAACAGAAAAAAAAGCATCCCTTTACTCAAGTCAAGACGCGACAACAATAACCATGAATTAAGCCCACTCTTTCAAGTGACATGGACTATAAACGTGAGAAAATCTTCAATTACATCTCCTTTTAATATCGACGATGATGATGTTATTAACGGCGCGATCTAGCACAGGAAGAGGAGGCTCGCAACACAGTTTCCTCCTCATTCACTGACTGGAGTGCTCTTGCATTAGCGCAAACATTGTAAGCCAATAAGCTTTGCGGTTTACTCAGGCGTTCGGCCGTGAGGAGACCTCACTCGCCAATAAATGGCAGCACCGGTGACAATGATGCTGCCTCCTTGCGAAGATAAGATATAGTCAACCTATCTATTCTCTGAGATGTTTTTCAGAGGTATGATATATCCAAAGATGAAAATTGTCATTAAGTGCAGGTTCTATATTTTCCTCTCTGATTTCTTCACTTGGTGCCTTCCCTTTGAGCACTTTTCACTAAGATGGGAATCAATGTTGGAAATTTCCTCATTTCCGGTTTATTCTTGCGCAAAAAGCTTTGACCTTTGAATGTTTTCTAGCATCTTTTTATCTCCTGCTTGAAGATAAAATTCTATCCCCTTTCTCTCTCTCTCTCACTCTCTCTTCTCTCTCTCTCTTTCTCTCTCTTGCTCTTTATGTTTATCTTGAATTATCTTCCATACTCTTTCAATCCTTTTCCAAGTACATGTAGTTGCTGTCTCTAGCTCTTCCTGTTAATATTTGTATGATTAGTTGGTTTTTTTTTCCGTTTTTTTTTTCTCTCTCTCTCTCTCTCTCTCTCTCTCTCTCTGGGGATAAACATCACTTATATCATATCATCAGGCTAATAAAATTATTTCCTAGGTAATTTGTTGATAACATTTTGCTTTTAGCCTAAAACAAGGCTTTTTTGTGGGAGCTATCTATTTGTTATTATTAATATTTGAATCTTAAACTGTGGTTATTATTCAAATTTAAGTCCCTAAATCAAGTGAAACAAAACAACAGAATTGAATCCTTTTTCTTTCTTTCTAGAAGTAGCAAGAATGAGGTAATTATCTTAATAAAAGATATTTTACTTTTGATGTAATTTCTTATTCAAGGAAAATAAATGATATTTGCATCCCAAACATAACAAGGACATCATTATCTTAACAAAACTGTTTCAAATTTTGAAATGATAACTGATGAAGTGAATGCAATGCGTCATATTCATCTTAAATTTTCACCTTTCTCAATTTTAATTCCCTCAAACTATTTTTGTTTTGTAGCAAATGTACCTTCTAGAGAAAGGGAGGAAGTTTATTTAACCTCTGGCAGCATCATCTAAGAAAAAAAAAGGAATAAACTTGACATCGCTTCTCAATACTTTGCTTTCTTTCTTACCATAATTGTAACAGTTTTTGAGAGGGTGCTGCAAGAAATATTACTGTCCAGGTTTTGATAGAGTTCCCAAAGGAGTTTTCCCCTAGGAATGGTACCAGACACAACAGACAAATATTGCCATGGGTGAGGAAACAGCTGGGTGCCCAGGCTAGCTAGCAGGCCAGGCTGCCATTCAAATGAGCTGCAGGTGTGTTGGGGAAAGGGGGGGGGGGGGGGGGGGGGGGGGGGGGGGGGGGGAGGGGTAGAGATTTTGAACATCAGGAATGCAGAGGTGTAATTGGTCCAGATCTATTGGGTTGAGTCTACTCAATGAATTGATTTCAAGTGTGGATTTCATTTTTGCATGAACAAATATATAAATCACTTTCCATCATAGCAATGTTTGTCTTCAAAATGAAAAATGAAAACCTTACATCTCATAAAAAGAGATTAAAAACAGATAAATTATGATTTCAATCCTCAAAATGTTTTCTTTGGACTTCTAAGATGATTTCAACAAAAGAAAATTAAATTAAATTGTGTGCGGGTAAGCCTGAATCCGATGACCGGGGTAATAATATGTTCCGCGCCTAGAAACGTAGTAGTAGGCGCATTATAAATGTGAGCTATTATTATTATTATTATTATACAAATTAAAATAAACAAAGATATCAATCTATTATTTGAAAGAGAAGAGAGGCACACAGCAATTGATCAGTTATTCCAGCCAAATATGCACCATCAGAGCAATTTCAAACATGAACATGATCTACACAAAAAATAATAAAGTGAGATTTCTAAATTCATACAGGCCGACTTATTTGTTAACCTCACTTGTTGCTCTGCCGAAGATTAGGTCGAGAAGAGGGTGTTTTCCCCTCTGCTATCCTTCTATCTCAATAATAATCTGATCTCAATCTGGTTTTTCCAAAAGGAGGTTCACTTCCATCACACTCTTGATGATTAATATGACACATACTTTCAGGAAATAACAATTTCTGCCCCATCTCCACTTTCTTCCCTACCCTTCATCATCAGAGTAGGTAACCCTACCACCACCCTACCACCGGGGCAAAGCAAACCATCAATATTTTGGCATACCCTGGGGGTGGAATGCATGAACCTGATTTCTAACCAATTCCGATTCCATCTCTCGCATCATCTCTCATCCTTATCGCTAATGGCGGGAAGATGATGACACTCGGGAGAAGTGGAAGTCAGGGGTGATCCGAAGGGGGGACTCTGGTTACCCTCGATACCAGTGGAACCGGTGGAGGATGTTGTGGGTAAAGATTTATGTTCCGGGTATTAAACAAGGGTAGCACCTTTTACATAGTAGCCTAAAACAAAGTGGTGGAGACAGGGGTATCTATCTGGTGGTAGAGACATACATGTACATGTACATTGTAGATCTGTGAATTGATACATTGACTTATGAGGAAGATTTATATTTCTTCTAATGATATAATACAAATATTATTTTTTAAGATGACTAGTCTCCCTTAACAGTAATAAGAGTTAGAATGAATTCAACCTATCAATTGCTTCAATGAAACATTAATTTATTAGCCTGATGGTTCTATAACAATGGATATGGGATTATGATAAGAAGTATCACTACCATCAGTTGCCTATAATCCATCAGTGGTTTGCAGTAGGTATTTGAATTAACACACTCAAATCAGAGTATACACAAAATCCTCAACATATCAAAGAAATCTTAGAGTTGGAATGGAATCCTAAATGTGTTTATTATAGATGCTATCAGGTTGCTTTGAAATAAATACATTGTTGATAATGACAGTCTCCTTTTCCATCCATGCTTTCAATCAATCAACGATTATCTATCACCTCCCACCTCTGAAACAGTTCATCAAAGACATACCCTGCATTCCAAATCACAATCTTTGACTCAAAACACGGACTACCCCCTCCCCGATCTCTCCTCGTTCCTTACTTTTCTCTTCCACTCTACGATGTGACAGACAAGATTGCCAATTAGAAGATGCACAGGGATCAAGGCTAGCGAGTACCCCAAGCTGAGATGTGATCTACTCCCAAACACATCTTAACGATAACACAACCAGGGTATTCCCAACAGAAGGCAATAGCCCCAAGGCCGCCGAGGAGAAGATCAGACGAGATGGGATGACAGAACAGGAGAGATGGAAAGAATAGGGAAGACAGGGAGAGAGAGAGGAGGAGGAAAGAGAGAATGAGGGAGTGAGTGAGTGAAGCGATAAGGATAAATAAAGGAGGAGATAGATATTTTGTCACAGATTCCAATTCTGATACATGCCTCCCTCGGAGAGAAATGCAATCCGACAGCAATCTGTACACCGCATTCAAGCTTCCTCGCATACCTTTCTATCACTGCGATTCCCCCGACACTTGTTACAAAGCGGTGCTCCCTCCGTCTCCAATCGGCTCGTCAAAACTGGTACGATCAAAATGAGACCCGAGCAAGCAAGGAAAAAGGAATTCCAGCGACAATTTGTCATGGTTTCAAAACATGCCTCATATCTCTCATTCCTTCAAAAGTTCAAGTTTACTTCTTTCTTGTTTTCCAAAGAGATTTCTTTTTCAATTTCACAATTTTGACCGGTTCTATAGTAAGTGGATACATCTACAATAGTGTGATGACATTGAGCAAGGTATTTTGTTTGAGGCAATTCAAGATTCTTCTTCGTCATCGAAGTAACAAGAATCCCTTCAGCAAAATTCAAAATTTCTGTTGCAAATTAGTTTCCAAAGAGGACATGGACCTGTGTCACAAGACATGAAATGAGTTTGAGTGTCAAGTACACATTTCGATTGATCTCTTCTCAACTTGGTTAGCCCAAACTTTCAAAGTTTCATCTCCTACCAAGATAAGACAAGTCGACCTAGCTTCTAAAGAGTTCTACACACCTTCCATTTTATCTTCCATATTTTTGTTAATCTATTTCAAGGACTTTTCATAACCCAGTATATTTTCACCAACCAAATCATTTATATTTTATCAAATTAAAAAGGTCATGCACTATTTTTTTCTTCTCCTCCTCATCACCCCCATTCATCTGATTAAAATGTGTCCATTAGCACCTCCCCCCTAAAAAGAGAAGAACCAAACCTTGGCCTCCTCCCATTATCTTGTGGTCTCTCTCAATTAATTTCAGAATATGACCATAATTTCCTCTCTAGGTGTCAATCCTTCATAAACCTACAAATTACCACAAGCACATTAAACGCCGTTCATCTACAATCATTGCAGCTGCATATTATAAGCTGAAGCTACCACAAACAACTTCCCAGTCATCAAGCGTAGGACGTTTCACCCCAAATGCATGAGAAGCTTATTAAAGGGGTTATCAATTATCACATTGTATGATACGAACGTGTAACAAAGGAATTTTCAATGTGCGAAACAGACAGCTTATCTTCGGTACATTAGTCCCTGTAAAGTACGGTTCGCAATGAATGAATACAGAAACATCCCATTTTGGGCTAACCAAACATATCTAGACCATGAAACAGTTGCCAATCAATTTCTAGGTCTCTCTCTCTCTCTGTTCTGTTCTGTTCTCCGATCCTCTCCCTCTCTCTCTCCCTCTCTCTCTCTCTCTCTTCTGTTCTCCCATCCTCCATCGACCATTTAGAATCACACTCTGGGATGCAACACCTCATTTCACTTCACACCTGCGACAGGATATGAATATAATTACCAATATTTCATATATTCCACATTCCCAACAATAGCGCGTCAAAATCTGAACAGTGTGGTCTGTTTGTAGGCACATCTGGATGAATCGTTTACAGGTTTACTAACGTCCGAAGGAACCATCACAAAAACACTAGCTAAAATTAGTGACGGAAAAAACATGGGCCGGGAGTAGATGACGAAAATTGCAAATTAGGATTCACAGGCTTCTGGACTGTGAGCGATGACAAATATGGGAATATTTTTAGAAAAATCTATTGCTGACAAGTAATATATTCTCCATTTGGAATATTAACGAGTTCCCAGCTTCTAAGTCATTATCATATGTGATTATGTGACAAATTGACGTCATCTATCATGAGTTCTGATTATGGGTTTTCCCGTATTAATTTCAAACTTCATTGATTGATATGTTTTAGATGACACCAATCTCATTTTTTCAAGGATGTTTTGATAAAAGCTGTTTTTGAAAGCAATACTAGGTATGCTTGTAAACAACCTCTAGATTCAAGGGAAAGTTAATAGATCCCTGGAAAAATGAAAACAAAAATTCATAAAACAAGTTAAAATACTAAACTGACCATCACAAAGTGGTTGAAGAATATAGAAAAAGAGTGCACAAAAAAATGAAGGATTTAACTAAATGTGATCATCATTTTTTTTTTGCAGATCACCAGACCCTTCTTCGCCAGGGGGGGGGGGGGGGCATTTCACAAAGCTTTTTTTCAGTGACAAATGACAAAAATCAGTGACAAATCTGCTGTTGACCAATCAGAAGCAAGGATTTCAGTAGCCTATAACAAAAACTGTCATTTGTCACTGATGACAAGTTTTGTGAAAC
Organism: Strongylocentrotus purpuratus; assembly: GCF_000002235.5. Classification (NCBI taxonomy): domain Eukaryota; kingdom Metazoa; phylum Echinodermata; class Echinoidea; order Camarodonta; family Strongylocentrotidae; genus Strongylocentrotus; species Strongylocentrotus purpuratus. The sequence goes on along the minus strand of NW_022145601.1, from coordinate 31,555,462 downwards.
ACTCCCCTGAAGATAACATCAGGTTTCTCTTTGTGTGAAAGACAATGGTTCTTTAATGAAATGATTTGAAAGCTTACCTCCCAAGCATACTGGGTATCTGTGACCGAAGACTTCTCAACACCAGTAAAGGGGCCAAACTTGCGCCCCTGCGGAATGTCCACCAGTGAGAAGACGCCAAGCCCTGCCTCCTGGATGCAGCTCTCCTGCAGTTCAAACTCGGGAGGAAGTATTACATCCTCCGGGATGTACACCGGAGGGCTTGGATGGTTGGTAGGCGACGACGATGAAGGTGATCGATGATGGCGCTGGTGGTGGTGGTGGTCTCTCTGGTTCATCTCACTTTCCTTGAGAAGTATCCTGTGATTGTTCTCCTGCATTAAGAGATTGTTCGTTGTCAACAGAGGGAGCTTCTCGGCTAAGTACGGTGGAAGCTGCACCTTACCCAGGATGGATTGATGGTGGTTGAGGGGTAATAGAGGAGGAGACGGATGCTGGAGGGGTGCTGGTAGGAGGGGTAGAGGAGGCGGTGATATGGTAGAGTTTGGTGGTTGTGGTGGTAGGTGTGGTTGCACAGCGTGATGGTGATTGAGATGGAGCTGGCTGGGTGGTGGTGGTGATGGAGGCGACGACGATGATGAGGATGCCCCACTGTCGGAATCGTACGAACCACCTTCCTCACTCGGATTCATTGGGTCTGCATCTAAAGGCAAAAAAAAGAATAATTCTTTAGAATCTTAACGAAGAAAACATCTTTTGAATGTTGAACTGTTGAATGTTGATAACCAATTAAAGACAGTTCAGTATCCTGTTTCCAAAAAGACAGAAATACCTGGTATTCTGTAGGTCAGTCATGGAATAAGTCGAGGATGCATCCCATAAAGATTGGGATATTTGAACAACAACAAAACAATTTCATTACCAACAGATAGAGAGGAAGAATGAATAAACCCTTTAATACATTGACAAACCTGTTTTTGTGAATCCAGAAATTGTATTGATATTCAGACACATTGTGACTTTTATAACTCTTATAACATCCATTTAAATATACCAATTGCATTTACATAATTATAGCACAATTTTTGTTAAGCTGGTGATATTGGTGCTATGCTGAGCATGCCTCAGACAAGGTTTCATGAATAATGAGATGCAAATAGATTTGAAAACTGCAGATGAAGTTGCAATATATTCCAGACTTCTTTGCTCTCCTGATTGACCTCACGAGGTCAACGCCCTTCAATTCATTGTCGAATCTCCCACAGTCATAAAACACTCACCAAATTAATTGCAGGAAACAGAAAATTTGTTTGGAGATCCCAGAAGGAGAATATAAATAAAGGCAATGTAATAAAAGAAACAAAAAGGTTCCAAATATATTCTGGGAAGATATTTCCAACTTGATCACATTTTTTTTTCTTCTTTCGATCTTTTGTTTGTACCAATTGTCTTACTGAAATTAACCTACATGTACATGTATAATAATTATAACGTAGCGCTTTCAAGGACCCAAGCCCTCTTAAAGTGCTTTACAGATATATATTATTACCCCGGTCATTGGATTCAGGCTTACCCGCACACAATGTATGCATATTCTCCACTCCATGGGGAGCATTCCAGCCAGGCGTCATTTTTACAAACGCACACTTGCTAATCTAACCACACTAACTTTTGCATCCTACCGGGTACCCATTTAACACCTGGGTGGAGAGTGGCAAATGTAGATCAATGTCTTGCCAAAGGACGTTAGTGCCGCATGGGACTTGGGCTGCTGAATTAAATGTTCCAAGTTAGTTTGGTGTCAACATGATTAATGTACCATGAACAATTTTATAATAAAATGTGTGAAAATGACATTATCTTTTATCACTTTTCACACCTTAGCTTTTATTGTGAAGTGTATGATCTGTTGAGAACGTCTTTTTTGTCCTATCCCAGACCCTATCACCATGAACAAACATGGATAGAAAACCTTGAAATGACAATCAAACAAAGACCTAGTTTTATTTCATTCAAAATGATCATCATATTGAAATGATGGGAGTGACAAATGACGCATGACTGGTATAAAATCTTAAACCCCCATTTAGACAAGCAAAATTCTGTACAAAGCTATACCAAAAAAAAATCATTTGTATTTTATGTATTTGTATTTGTATTTATTCATTCAACCCTAAAATAACATCAAATGAAAACAATAACAGTATATCAATATAAAGCAGTAAATAAAATTATGAATTATGGCTAGAAACATCGAAAAGCAAAATGCTTGTAATTGGTATCCCAAAAGAAAAATAACAATAAGTAATCGGTTTAGCTAGTGTGAATGCTGCATATAAAGGAAACAGAGGTTCGAAAATTGTTCCGAACAAAAGCTTGATAAAGAATCAGGGTCTACTTCTAATGCAAGGCTTGATTCTAACAGGCATCTGGGACACATGGGGGCCTAAAATCTAAGTCTGGACCCCCAACTTTATAGTTCTTTTTTACATAGGGATAGGGCTCATACACACAGACCATCAAAAAGTTCATTCCAGACCCCCTCCTAAAAAAGTTAGTGTGGAACCCTGATTTATGTGAACATCATAATCATATAACTGGGCAGGGCTTGACCTGAGCATGCACTGACTATTGGTCAGCTGTCATCTCATCTGACAACTGACCTCTTCTAAAACAATGTTTCTTGAAACAATACTCTTTCATGTGCGTTCATTCCCTTCACTTTAAATACGAAGATACACCTACTTCATGTTTCCTTTATAAAAGGTTTGTATAATGAAATATATCATCTATGGATAAAGTTTTTACTTTAAATCAGTCATGACGTCTGACTTTATAGAAGAGTATATAATTTGATACTCGAACAAAGTCCTTTGGCAAGACGATAATCTACATTTGCCACTCTCCACCCAGGTGATGAATGGGTGCCCAGTAAGATGCAAATGACAATGTAGTCTGCTTAGCATTGTGAGCGTCTGCAAAATGGCACCTGGCTGGAATGCTCCCCAAGAAGTGGAGAATGTGCATACATTGTGTGCAGGCAAGCCTGACTTTGATGACTTGGGTAATTATATATCTGTAAAGAGATTAGAGACATCGTTGATGTATAAAGCGCTAAATATAAACGAATATTATTATCATTATTTATTTCCCTACATGTGAACAGGCCACTATCCATCATTAAACTACCAACCAGTCTCTCCAATGACATCACATTTAATCAAATCACTCAGCCAATCTATTAGAAGATATATCAAATTATCTCATCAATCTACAAAGTCATTATAGTTTCAAGCTTTTGCCATGCTCCCATTAAGCACCATTTCATTAAAATATGTTACCTTTTTTTGATAATGAGGTAAGAGATCACCATCATGAACATCTCTTTAAAAATTGTATAGATATTACATTTGAAGAATTATATCATCATGCTTGAGTACAGTACATCATGGAGAGCTGTTCAAAATAGTGCAAACAGCTCCATTTTGCAAAAGTGAAAATAAATGTTAACTCTGAAATCAGGTGAATTCGATTGTTTATTGTGAGCTACAATTTATATGATTTTTGTTGTATACTGAGGAGCACTGGTTTTGAATAAATTTGTCATTACTTGTCATAAAATAGGTTTCTGAGTTCTTTTTATATTTTTAACATTTTGAAAAAGTGTATTAAACTTATTTACGTTTCCAAGAGAGGCTGTGAGGCAATTCCATAATACTGGTGCACCATGGGCAAATGAAAGTTCACCATATATATGTTTTGTCAGAAAAGGAGGAACAATAAACAAAATCTTTTTACATCATCAATGGAAGATCCCTTTCTCTCTACTTTCCAATCGAACCCAGGTCGTGCAGTAGATATTCAAGCAGTGTGAGATATCCCTGCAATTATTTAATTTAACCTTAATAATGAGCATCAGCACTCAAATCAAATTTGATTAATCACCTGAAAACTATACAGCATGCACACTTAAACAAATATTTAGCAAAACTAAAAGCACAGACTAATCTTCGTACAAATCAAAACAATCCATTGTTATAGAAATTAAAGATGTGCAGATAAAAAAAAAATTAGTTTATTTTTATTTCCCAATTTCCACCTCGGCATACCTCTATCGATCACCAATGAACCGGGTAATTTGGGTTCTTTTTATTCTGATGCGTACAACAATAGAACCTCATATCTGTTATCTATTGAGTTGCATTGCCATACCCCTATTCAATCAAACTTTAAAGAGCTTTTTGATGTGGTTCTATCCTATACAAAAAATTCCAGGTGCATATCTTGCCAAATAGCAATTTCCGACCGGTTTTGTATCTATGTGATTTACCTGACGATTTACCTGACGATTGAATTTCTTTCAAAAGTATAAGGGATGATGGCATTTCCAGATCTAAACAATTTTCCACCTCATTTACTTCACCTCTTCCTTGCATAATGTTGTGGTTTTCACGACTTTTAACAATTTTCTTCTGAAAAGAATGATTATTTGACAATCCCCTCTTTCCTAGTATTCATGTTCTTGTTTTCTTCTGCCTGTAATATCTAAATGTAAAATTAAAGTTTGTTTACATCTAGCCCAACATTACTTAGGCCTTTACAAAACCTCAAACCATATCCAAGAGGTTACAAAACATTTCTATCTGTCCTTTGACATTAGTATCTCTACTGTTCCACGTCTTCCTTTATTATGCTCCTTCCCAATCCCAATCCCTCCCCCTCCCCCCTCTCTCTCTCTCTCTCTCTCTCTCCCTTCGGTTTAGCTCTTTCTTAATCTTGCTATCTATCTCTCTCTCTCCTTTTCTTTCTTTCTTTCTTTCTTTCTTTATCTCTGTGTGTCTCTCTCTCTCTCTCTCGGTGAGGAGAAAGAAGACAGAGGGTGGTCTCTTCCATCTTCATCTCTCTGTCCCCAGGGTCACCATCTTGTTACTTTTGCACCCTCCTGTGCCCCAAGAGACACCAATGCCACTGGGGCTAGACACCACTGCCAATTATTCTATCCCCCTCTACCTCTTCCACCTCCTAAATCCAAGTACGCTTCCAAATAACAACCATCTATAGGCCTGGCGTCATTAGCTCATGTCTGCCAAATAACCCGATCTCAAATTAGCCAGTTAATTTGCGTCTTCATCAACCCGCTGTTTCAATTAGCGAGATATTTGGTCGAGAAAATATCCTGAGAAATCTTGGCCTCGTTTCCAAAATATCATGCTATTTAGGAAATAGCGGGCTAATATGCGTCCGAGCTAGTTTATGATGAGCTTATCGGTCTGGTGAAGACTCAATTTCTAGCTTGGGGGATAATATCCTGAGTCTGAAAATAGCGGGTTATTGGCAAACTCGAGCTGATGAAAACAGGCCTGATCCAGAGACTATCTTTCACCTTCTCATCCCTCCTTGGGTTAAAGGATAGACACCACTGCCAATTATTCTCTCCCTATCTCTCCCCTTCTACCTCTTTTACCTCCTATCAAATTCCAAGTACGCTTCCAAATAACAACCATCTATGCTTCCCCCCTATTGCTCCTATCCAGACCATCTTCCACCCTCGTCTCTCATCCCTCCTTAAGCGCATCCTCATCATCTCGAGATTGCCAAATAGCCCGCTATTTCTGATTTGGGAAATAATCTGGAAGTTACAAATCGCATCTTCATCAGCTCGAGATTCGACCTCAAAACTTGAAACTCGACCTTGAGAAATTAGCTCAAGATATTTTGCTCAGCGTTAGCGCATACAGCGAGTCTTCGGTCTGGTATATAATAGCTGGATATTTTGCCAAATAGTGGGATACTTTGCAAACTATCCCAAGATATCTTGGGATGACAATCCCGACCAAATATCCCGCTAATTGCTACTTTGGTCTGATGAAAACGCAAATTAGCAGGGATAGTTTGCGATCGGGATAGTTCAAATAGCTTGATATTTGGCAATCTTGAGATAGTGAGGACAGGCCCCGTGGGTTAAAGCTCATCAACAGATGCCCTCCTGCTGACACGTTGAATGCTACCAATTAAGTAATGGTTCACCTGTCAGGGGGTGTCTTCACGTTTAGTCTACCAATGTCTTCATCTTCTACCGGAAGTACGGGAAGGTCAAGTTGTTTTCACCTACCAGATGAGACCACTGTTCAACAAAAAACATTTGTCAGTTTGTGGGTTCATGATAGGTTGCAGTTGTGCAATTGCTTACTAAGAATATATAGCAAAGGATATGAAATTTGCAGAGGAAAATAACTGATTGTTTAAGCAATTTTATTATGTAGGAATGTATATCATGTGTGATAATGTGAAAGAATGCCACATCATCATTAGGGTTTAATCATATAGATGAAGTTAAAAATATGGATATGGGCAACACCCCCTCTCCATTGGCTTAACTATTTTAAAGTGATAGTTCTGTCTATGATTCGTCCATCTCACTCCCAGTTTCAATGACCAGTCCACTGTGTCACACAAAGAGGTATTTTACCTTCATTACCTTCATCTCTCTCCTAAACCCTGAGCTTCTTCCTAGACACTCTTGAGAGCAGACACCAAACCTCATCCCTCACTTCCTACATCACCATCATCATCATTTTCATTATCAACAACATCGTCATAAGCCAGCATCAACATCATCTTCCCGGTCGTCGTCATCATCATCATCATCATCATCACCATCCTCCTCCTGCTCTTCCTCATCATCAACAACGTCATCATGAAGTCAACCCATTATCATCATCACCATCCCCCTTCTCCCCTCCTCCTCATCCTCATCCTCATCCTCATCATCATCATTACCATCTCGTCTCCCCCTCCAGCTCCAGTCTGTTGCAGGGAGGTGGGACCGAGGACAAGATCGCTCCCTCCCCGCTGGGAATAAATTATAGCCAACAGCGGGGCCACACCTCTCCCTCCCCCAAACCCAAGCAGGACCGGTGCCTGCACCCATGCCTTACCCCTAGTACCACATGTCCCAATGAAACATGTGTTCAGCAGATAGGGGATAGCTCGCCCGTCAGTCTCCTTCAGTCTCCCGTTTCGCTCGCTTCCCTGCATGGTCTTTACCAGGAAATCTCTGCTGCGATCCAACTAATTATCTCCTTGTTGAATCATAATCATGGAATATATTACAGATTTTTTTATAAGGCTGCTCTCGAGTGACTACAAACAGTTTGGTAAAATCTCAGCTGTTGCCCAGCTAATAATTAATAACTAAGTGATCAAACAAAGGTTTCTTTAACCTCATTCAAGCAGTACAGTACAAATAACTGGTTCCCCTTAAGATTCACTCAATTACTTTCTAGCCATACATATATTTACTAAACTAGTAGTAAATAGATAAATAGATATTAGTGTAAATTGTAAAACTAGACATGATGAATCAGCTAATGATTTTGTTTCAAATTACTTCATATTTTATTCTTGTCCTTCAGAATATATTAGGCTTGAAAGTACACAAGAAACGCAGGGCAGTCAACTCTAACCTCATCTACCACTACCCCCTCCCCATACCTGGCTCCCAACCAACCAACCCCCTGCCATATAATCCTATCTTCTTGATGGTGGTTATCAACCTTGCCCCAGACTAGCTTCAGAGGTTCTTCCAAGCTGTCTGTCATCGACCCAGCAGCTGAAATAAAGCTAGAAGAGCGCATCTTGGTAAACAGCAACAGGTATACCACCTCAGGGGGAAGGGGGCAAGCAAGAAGAATGTCTCATCTGGCAAAACAACCCATTTGAAATGTGAGGGGACACCATAGAGCTCGGAAACAATGGAACCCACATGAAGTCTATTGCATTGGGCCTAAAATACAATGAAAATATAAGTTGAATTACGTCCCTAGACCCTAGATAAAAAAAATGTATCCAACTTGCAACAAAGTCACATTCTCACATGCATAATCCATATTCAGAAACAACAACTCATAAAATCCTTGTAAATTTGCCACACAGTCTCTGTAGTATTACATCTATCCCGTTCCTATATATTTTCACTTGAGATAATCAGTAGTATTGATGATAATTACTCATTTTGTTAGAGAATGAATGAGATGAAAATATTGACAGAGAGAGAGAGAGAGTGAGCAAAATACAGAGAGAAAAATATATTGAGAATGAGAGACATAGAGCATGAGCGAGAGGGTGAACGAACTGGCAAGAGAGGGAGAGAGGGAAAGAGATGGAGAAAGAGAGAGGGAAAGAGATGGAGAAAGTGAGGAGAAAGAGTTGGAGAGGGGGTGAATAAAATGTACATGTAGGAGCTGAGATGGGGCTGACTGAGGGAGAGGTTGAGAAACAGAGGAAGGAGAGAGGAGAGAGGAGAGGGAGAGAGAGAGGGAGAGGAGAGCACTCATCAGTCTAGCAGCTGAGAGGGAACACATCTCTACAAACAAGGAAGAGCTCTGCAGGAGGGGGTCAATCAGGCGCCTCTTTCTCTCATGTCTGGGAGTATCTACAGGTGCGAGGCCCAATCAAGAGGACAGGAAGTGAACATCCGCCCAAAGCCTTAACCCTTCAGGTCCGGATGGTAACAGATACACCCCACATCATCTGCTAAAAGGGCGTAACTCCATGTAACAAAAATTATGGATTACCAACTCTATATATACAAAAGTTATGAGTTAATACCCTTCTGACTCTAAGTAGACAATATCTCCAATTGAATCGCTAGTGCACTGCTCAAAGCAAATTATCAAATAATGGGATGTATAAACTGTCATCGATAGCCAGATGTTAAATGTCTATCAAAAATTAAACAGTGGTGAGTTATGAATTCTAAACTTTCGTTTGATCATGCCAAGAAGACATTTATCTATATGTGTGGGAGACATCACATTATTATCAAATAATGGGATGTGTAAACTGCCATTGATAGCCAGATGCTAAATGTCTATCAAATATTAAACAGTGGCGAGTTATGAATTCTAAAACTTTCTTTTGATCACGCCAAGAAGACATTTAACCATACGTGTGGGAGACATCACATGCCTTACGTCTTCTATTGGATTACCAAGGCACTGCTAACAAAAGTGATATCAAATATCCATAATCTGATGTATAAACTGTCATCAATAGCCACAAATCATGTGGCTGTTAATAATTAAAAAGTGTTTAAGTTGTGACTGTCTTTAAATCACACCATCTAACACATCAATATCTGTTATAGGAACAGATAGTTTTACAGAGCCAATGCACTTGTAAGGAGGTTCATATTTCTTGATGAATACCCCCTGTTTGCATCATCTGCCTCCAATACAGATGGACAGGGTTGATCATTAACCACGCCCAGTTTTACTCATCATGAAAAGTCAACACAAAGAACTGTTTGCGAATTATGAGGTGCTATCTTATGTCTCTCAAACTGTTTATCCTGTGTTTTGTACTGCATTGTAACTCCTGATTTTCCATCTTTTCAGCAGAAATCATACTTTGTAATAGATATTTATCATATATAGAGATTGTATTTTATTGGTACACCTGTTGCCTGTACAATCTCCAATCTTCGAGACCACTAAAGATTGCTGACTTCGCTAAGATGAGAAAGCAGAACATTCACAGTTAATAAAGGCTACTAATACTAGTTTCTAGCTTTAATTAGGAACGGATATGATGACTCAACATAAAATATTAATGGAAGTAAGCAATCCCTATTATGAAATTATGAAATTATGAAATTAAGAAATTATTTTAAAGATATCAATTTGAGATAGTGGCTAGATTCTGTAAAAGCATTTTGTTGAAGAGAATATTGCAGTGTTTGACAAGGTCATTTTTAGTTTAATTTCCTGGAAATCGGAGTAGCACAATACATGAGGTGACAAGTACGGTACTCCGATGTCCACTTAATGTTTTTATTGTTCACTAAATGATTTGATACATCTTCCTGTACAATGAAAAGTGGTGAGGTATTTAGCGCTCAAAAGTCCCTGCACAATGCCGACTTATTTCTCCTTTCTCTGACCAACAATGTCCTACTTGAACGTCCAGCTCAAATGAGATTAGCCCCTTACTGGTCAGATGAATGAGAGGATTACCTCATTGGTCAGTTTGTGTCCTCATAAGGTCAAAAACCTCAGACCACAAGAGTGACCAGAAGAATAGGAAGGACCCTCAGAAAACAGAAACCGCACAAGTGACCAATGGTTGAAAAGTGCATGCAAGGGTCAGTTGAGAAAAGTTATCTTGCTACAATATAAGTATCTTTATGAAGTTTCTTGGTAGCTCCCCATCCATCATGGTGATGTATTGATTTGTGTGTATTCCTACTAATTATCCTTTTATAGGATGTGGTAGTAATATTCTTCCAACTCTAGTATTTGATTCCTTCTTCCTCTTTTATGAAAATAATTTGTTCTCTTGCTTGTCCATCTCTTTCATTACCTTATTCCTCTATCTACTCATCTCCCTCCCCTCTTCCCTCTCCTCTTCCACTCTCTCTCTCAGTCTCCTTTTACTTTTCCTTTCATTTTATTATTCTTATCTTCTTCCCTTCTTCCTAATTTGCTCTTCCTCTATCATCTCCTCCTCTCACTCTTATTCCTTCTTTGCCTTCTTCCCTTTCTGACCACCGATCTCTATTTCTTCTTTCTCAGTCTCTTCTCTTAATCTATTTCCATCCAAGACGGATTATAAAATGTTAGTTTTTATATTGTGCTAGTTATACCCTTTTCTAACTGCACCGATTTTCATCGGATGCATCCGGACGCATCCGATGAAAGTGCCAGTTAGAAAGCAACAGAGGAGAAAAAGGCGATTAAATAGCCGATGAAAAGAAGAGAAATAGGCGATTAAATTCTCCTGCTCTAGACCAGGAGAAATTCTCATTCTATCGGTGTGACACCGATGAAACGTGCAGTTAGAAAACGTTCGGGAGAAAAGGGCGATTAAAACAGCGATTAAAATGGTCAAAGGTCGCAGTATACGCGCGCTTTACCGTAACCAGCTGTGTTTGTTGACTTATGGTTGAACAAGCTGCATGCTAGCTAGATGGAGCGCGGGCTTAATAATTACGTAATAATTCTTCACTTCCGGCAAGGGCTCGCCACAGCGAGTGAATTTCACCGGCAGTTAGAAACCGACAGGGGGAAAACTCCGGTTTCACCTTTGTTTACATAAGGAAAATGCAATCGGTATTTTCATCGGTGTGACTCCGAAAGAGTGCAGTTAGAAAAGGGTATTACTCTCTTTCCTGAATTAACACCATGATAAATTATAACCTACTCATCACAAGTATATTATCATCATGCTGAATATGTGTCTGTAGGCGCGTCTCCATCATCTCGAGATTGCCAAATATCCAGCTATTTGAATTATCCCGATCGCAAACTATCCAGCTAATTTGCGTCCTCATCAGCCCGAAGTTGCAATTAGCAGGATATTTGGTTGGGATTGTCATCCCAAGATATATTGGGAAAGTTTGCAAAATATCCCACTAGTTGGCAAAATATCCAGCTATTTGTCCGGTGCGTCTTCACCAGACCGAAGACTCGCAGTATGCGCTAACGCTGAGCAAAATATCTCGAGCTAATTTCTCAAAGTTGAGTTTCAAGTTTCGAGGTCGAATCTCGAGCTGATGAAGTCGCGATTTGTAACTTCTGGATTATTTCACAAATCAGAAATAGCGGACTATTTGGCAATCTCAAGATGATGAAGACGCGCCTTCTGATCTTGGTTGCTGTCCTGCTAAGATAAGATGCAGTGGCATCCCCAAGCATAAAAATAGTAACATGACGGCCCTCCTCTACCACAAGAAGATATTCCAAAACAACAAGCTTGACCACAAGAAACTATTTTGGATCAGAGTTCCCACCAGTACTACTGGTAAGCTTGCAGTCAGTCGTCTCCATTTATATAACAATAAAACAGACAAAGGGCGCGTTCATGCTTGATTTTGACGGCCAGAATCAGGCATCTGTTACGCGTTTAGTTTAAAACACGGTTGCGTCTTAGCTCACTTTTGTAGAATCACCGAAAAACGGCGATCACGATCGCCGATCGTAAACTCACAAAAAGATGCGTTTACAATTTGTAAACGCGTTTAAATGGGGTCAACGCACTGACCTCTAGTGGGTCTACGTAGCATGCACAGTGAAGGTTTGCGAATCCAGCTGGAAGACCAATTAAGGCCACACACGGAGAATTGCCTGGGGAGCCAGAGAAGTAAGCATGAACACTACATCGTGGAACTGCGATCACGATGAGCGTTTACGATGAGCGTTTCAGATCGCTCATTCTGCCTCCAAAATTTAAGCATGAACGCAGCCAAAGTCATTGTAAGAATATGCATATTACCCACTATGAATTGTAAATCAATATCCCAGCCTAACCTTAGTCTAAATTTTAAAAAGTCTAGAACTAGTCAGAAAAATAACAAAGAAAATTGAAGTACTATTTTCAACCAAGAACACATTTTTTATTTGTCTTATGCTCCAAATCCTTAGTCTAAAAATAAGTCTTTTGTCTATTTTCAATATTTTTTCCATAAGAAACTAGAGGATTTTTTCTTTGCACATGAAAACGACCAGGAATTGGAAGGACAGACAATTGGAACAAAATTTGCACATACTGAATAGAATTTGGCTACTTATACCTCACTCTCCTTATCCTATTAAGATAAACGATGGTAACTTGAACAAAAGGATCAAACCATTGATAATCTTTGCTTTTATAATTACTGGTCGAAAAATCCCAACTGCTGATTAAAAATCAGGGAGGGGGGGTATGAAGCTGCAGCTGCTTGTCATTAATATAGCTTACATGGGAGACATACACATGACATCCATAAATGACAGCATAAAATTAATAGATGGTACATTAACCAACTAAGAAAGAGAGAGAGGGGGGACAAAAGTGCAGAGTACCCCCACGGTTTTGGATGGTGTGGGACTGGGAGGAAGTTCAACCACAGTTTGACATGCACCGGCCGCTTCTGGTGGACAACGGATGCGGACGGACCATGTGCAACACACATGTTCGTGGACATAAGTTACATGTACGATGATTTCATAGGTGGTGTGGTGAGATTAATCCGATGGGGGTACTTGATCGCCCGTGTCAAGTTGGACTTTGGGACCTCTCCCTTCCATGAAATACACTCAATTAATTCAACCAGCGTGTTTAAAAAGGCCTTGGAAAATTAGTACCCCTCCCTCCTCCTTCACTTCTCTGATCATGAAATCATTCATTACATTTATTATTTTATATACCATCTATTCATTAATTATTTTACAGTTTCATCTTTTGTGGGTTGTTAGGAGGCACATACTATACAAAAGACAATAAATTCAATAATTGCTCAAATAATAATAACAAGAAATGTTTGCATCAACTTTGCATACAAACAAACATCTCTTCACTGAAGTAAATAATATGTCTACATATTTTTCTTTGAAATAGACAATCAAAGGTAATGTAAGGTTAATAAAAAGAGCAGTAGTAAATTACAATGTATGCATTTTATCATTCCTCCACACTCAAATAACTCTATTCAATATGAAATGATTAATAATAGTTGCACACTTTTAGGCGCTTTTTAATTATTACCTTGGTCATTGGATTCAATTACTAATCTGCACATGATAGGCACACGTTCCACTCCCTTGGGAGTATTAAAAGGGGAGAATAAACAACCTTCCTAACAAAAGAAGTTCATTTAAGTACCAGAATTTATTTCATTAGTTCTCTTGATTTTATGTTGTTGTTGTTTTCATCCCATTTTGGGCCTTATTAGTAGTAAAGTGTTTTTTATTTAATTCAAATACAATTTAAGCATATATTCAAGGTCTTTGTAATTAAGACTGGAACAAATTACCAACTCTCCTTTATATAAATAAATGTGAACAACAAAACTACCATACTAGCAAATGTCAAATTACTTCTTTTGTTTTTGTTCTTTTCAAATTCACTATTCTAATTGAACTAAAACAAACCATTTTTAATTTGAAACCTTCCCATTAGGGTCTAAAGCCATTGTCATTAAGACACCCTCTTCCCCACAAACTCCTCTGCCCGAACACAAACACCATCCTGTCTATTACATTGCACAGTCACGGCTCGTACCCACTCACAATCAAACAACCAATTTTTGTTTCAAACTCCGGCAAGCATGAAATTTCGCAGATCAGAATGAAGTGGGGGGGGGGGGGTTGCCGGGAGAGTCCTGAGAAGAGAACAAAAAATTGGTAGACCGCACAATTGCAGGGTACTGGGGCAACAATACGGCTGAAAAGAGGAAATCGCAACAATGGCTGGATGGCTTTTGTGAGAATATTTCGGAAGGCCCCGGTTACTGTCACAATGAGCTTGATCTTTGTTTGAAATCAGGATAGATTACATTTATTCCCAACACCTCCTGATAATTCCAGAGATATGGCTTTATTGTTAGCAAACAGTTAATATATTTTCATTCCCTTAGGGCATGTAAGGCAGAGGGGAAAAAATGGAAAATGATTTATGATTCAAGCGAACTTATCAAAACTCAGCTGCCATCGTAACAGTGCCTGCTCAAACCTCAGCAAAATACAATTTGCATGTTGTTTTGTCAAGGGGTTCAATCAAACATAATTATTGTAATGATAGCCCACTACTTTGATTGAATAAAGGGTATTTACTCAAATCTATCAAAGAAAATTAATCTAATTTCTTTTGGAGTGTAAGTACGATATCTGGCAGGTAAACAATCACTTATGTGTTATTGCCTATTGAGAACAAGAGGGACTTAAATTCATATACATCATGCTTTAAGTTTAAAATAGAGTTAAAGCCCTTCTGTATTTGCATTTTCATTCGCAAGAATAGGGTAATAAATTCTGAAGTGCTCAAAATATTACAAAATAATCTCGTTCCAAATATTTGTTAGCTTTTGTCAAATGTATGTGAGATAGTATCTTTGGTTTTTAATAATATTTCTCATGGGATACTGTTTATCCTCTGAATGAATATTGTCTTAACATTTGAATTTCCATTAAATACACATCAATAAATCCTTTGAAAAGCCAAGACATCTTTCAGAAAATTTCTTGTGACTTTTTAATAAACCAAATTTTCTCACAAACAAATAGGCAAAGAATACAAAATAAAATAAGCCCACCATACTTCAAAATAAAAGCAAAGTATAGAAACAAACATTATTTTACATTACCCACACAAAAGCATCATGGATACTTATCTGAAATACTCTAAACAGCAGATGAACTAAATTAGGTACAATGAAGAGGAACTTTAAGAAAAAGCTAGAGGTACAAAATCATAATCTTTACCATAGCAAAAACTATCAAATGCCTACCTGCCAAAACTCAGATGGATATGGGAGCATATTCAATCCTAAATTATGATATTTGAACACGGCTACCAATCTCTCACAGTCGCAAACAGAATAGTCATGAGTCAATGCAACCAACTACATTTACGATAATATATCGTCCAATGCACTGCACACCCATAGAGATCCAGACTCTAGTAAAGGACTACAACAATCTACAAAAAACAATATACAATTCAAGCTCACAACTTGGTGCATCAAACAGGACAAATTATGAGGCAAGATAAACTATTAAACCCATGCTGTGTTATTTCAGTAGCAATTCCACAATTTTGGCACTGCTAGCTCCCCTTCGCGACACCCCTTGCGAGACCCTGCATGAATATCACATCCCCTGCTAGTACCATCTATTAAGGATTGAACAACCAAAAAGCAACATTTGAAAATCAAATCCTCTTCATTTTGTAACCCTCTCTCCCTCTCTCTCTCTCTCTCTCTCTCACTTGCTCTCTCTTTCTCTCTTTCTCTCTCTTTCTCTCCCCCTCTCTTTCTCTCTCACACCTTCTCTTACCCTCTCTTTCTTGTATCATGCCAACATGTCCCACCCCAATCTAATCACTTCTTGAACTATTAATAATTTACCCCAATTTTCGGCACCACTTGATGCTTGGTGGTGATGCCTCCTCGTAAGACACACAAATTCCTCTGGAAAGAGTTGAGATGTTGATTCAACGTGTTTGAAATTCCGGACCGGGCACATCCCTGCGATTCCTAGATTACCCCTGATTGGAGACCATTACAAACGCTTAGTATCTCTCCAGGATGCTTCTACTGTATCTCGCCACCCAAAGCTTCAAAGTTAAAACAATTCACGTAAAGACGACAACTTGGAAACAATAAGAAGACTTCTTTCGGCTGGCGTGACATTTGACCCGCTGGCCTGGGAAGATGGGAGCAGTCCTGGGAATTTCTTTTAAATATCTTTAAAAAATTGTGATGATCACAGTCTTTTGAAACTTTAGCATGTTATTCATTGTTCATCATCTATTTATGCACTAAATTACTTTTGGGTGCATTTCAATTATTATGTATGGAAATGTGTGAAAAACGTTTCATCATCTTTATGAGGGAAAATTATTATTCTTATTCTTATTGTTTAACATTCAAAAATTCAAATGCAGCATAGGCGGAAAACTTCTGACAATTTACTGGGTTCCGATTAATCATGAAAATTTCTTTGATATATCTCTAAGAATCTATCACATTTTGAGCGAGATTTAACGCATTTTCCACAATCCCCTCATGCACAAGAAAGGTTCCCAGGTCAAATTGAGAGGGTAAATAAATTCCAGCCCTCTACAGTTTCATAACTTTGTACCAACACCATCAATCTGACTTGTCTCTATATACTCCCAACAATGCGGACCTCAAAAGTCAAACCATCTCGGCCCTGTAAGACAACGGTGGGGTCCCTATTAAGCTAAATCAGTGTCCACTTTAAGAACCGATATTCCACTTTCAGCACCCCATGTCCTCTTTATTCAATAATCTCTCCCTCCCTCGCATTCTTCTTCAAACGATCCACTTTGCTCTCGTCACGACTCTCCTCCATGTTATTCTCTCACCGTTTACCTGGTACTCGGCTGGTTGCAAATTTACAGGTTTATTAATTTTCGTTAGGACCCCGTGTCTTTGCACTGTACATGCCAGCAGACAAGATTTGAGGGGTCTGACACTGTCTGACACTAGCGTTAGTGTAACAGTATGCTTTAAAAGGTTTCGTGATGAATGCCTACTTGATAGGGCTAAACAAATTATTTTAAAATATATTTTTAAAATCCTGTTTCATCAGTATCTTCTATCAATTTGTTACCTTTAATAGATTACTGGTTTGTATTGATGTATGTAGTATTAATCAGGAGGATATGGCAGTGATGATGATGATGGAGTTGGTGGTGATGATGATGGTGGTGATAATGATAGTGATGATGATGATGGTGGTGGTGATGATAATGGTGGTGATGATAATGGTGGTGATGATGATGACGGTGATGGTGGTAGTGATGATAATGACGATGATGATGATGATGATAATGGTGGTAATGATGATGATGATGATGGTGATGGTGATGGTGATGATGGTGGTGATGATGATGGTGATGATGGTGATGATGGTGGTGATGATGATGGTGGTGATGATGATAGTGATGATGGTGATGACGGTGATGATGGTGATGATGGTAATGATGGTAATGATGGTGATGTGATGATGGTGATGATGATGGTGATGATGATGGTGGTGATGATGATGATGATGATAATGATGGTGATGGTGGTGATGATGATGATGATGATAAAGTATAGAATCTAAAATAAAAATTATACTACATTGGTGATGGTAAGAAATAGAGAGATAACAATTATGAAGAATAATTCCTATGATAAAAATAAGACTACATTGCTGAATGCTCAAATAAAAAAAAAGGGCAGTTAAACATACTTATTCACTTTCAATGCAAACAATTTCTTATAGAGATTAGAGAGTAGGCCTTATATTTTATTTAAGTATTTCAGTTTTAGGACAAAGCAAAATTTATCCCATGATAAAAATCATACTCGGTCAGCACTTACTTAATATCATTTAAAAAAAGAAATACTACTCATGTTGATATAAACGATAGATTTAGAAGAATATTGTATGCTGATTATACAACCTTTTTTAGTAACTCTTTGTCTCTTTAAAAGCATGAGAATCTCCCATATGATTCTATTGTTGAAAAAGTACACCACACAAATGTACTTTTTCTCATCACACTGAAGAAAAAAAATTTGAGAATTGAATAAGTGTAAAGCACCATGCTTCCATCTTACGCTTCGTACCCATTCACAAAAACTTCATTTTTCATCATAAAGTTTTAACAGATATACTTGAGGTTAGCGTTCATTGTGAGTCAAAAAGCTTGCCCTATTCATAACAGCGATGAAAATTTGTTTCTCATCATCCCTCGTCCTTGTATCTATGCTCTGTCTAAACAGGCGTGTGCTTTAATCTCCGCTTATTATCACACCCTCACACCAAGCGAGGGAGGGCTCCCCAACGAGAATGCATGCTCGACAAGACGAGCACAGAAGCTTCCCCTCTGCTTCCTTCAATAGAATTATCATCTCTCGCAATAGCGAGGGGCTTCTGCCAGAGACGACAGGGGGAAAACAAAAACTGAAGAGTTTTTTGGTCAACAGTTAAATTAGTTTACGCTGCGAGGGGTCGACCCATCCTAACATCACGGAACGCAGATCTCACGAAACAAAACTCTTGCGTATGGACGTCTGCTCCTGTGAAGGGACACCAACGAGGGGACAACAAGGGAATCGTGATTTTCATCAATCGTGTGGGTTTTGCGGGGTTTTCAAAAGAAGCTGTTTCCAGCATGCTTGAACTCAACTCCATAAAACATGGCCTGCATTTGAAAGGCCTCTGCCTGACACGTTGGGACTGGAACGTCGCGGCCCCTCAAACTTCTGCTTTCGTGCTTGACACCCTCCAAATAACAAAGTGCATCTAACCCACAGCAGCTCATCAGCAATACTCGCTTTGTCTTCGCCTCATGTAAGACCAATCGGACCAAGGTTAAACCCCTATTGTCGACCCGTTTAACAAAGCGTTTACAGCACCATTGTTTGATTCGTGTACTATCCCGCAGATTAAGGGCTACATTCGCCATGACTTCATGCCCGCTATACCCAGCCTTCAAGGATTCTCACAGGAGTTTATTTTCAAAGACAGCAAGGATTGTTGGCTGAACCTCAAGAGAAAGAGGGAACAAATTGTGACATGATAGTCATACATGAATTCACTCATTCAAAGAAAATGTGTTGCTCCAACAAATATCTGGTGATACAAGGGGGAATGCACTTATTACATTAATCAATTCTTTGATGGAAATGACAAATTAACCTACTTTCGTTTTCTTTACTTATTTTATGTTTTAACAAGTACATCATAATAATGAAATCAACTGTTTGATCATACTCCCAGTATGATATTGAATCGCCATCACATTTTGGAAGAGAAGTTAAAATCATTAAGTAAATACTTTACCTTGAATAGAATAATTCACTTTGCTCAAAAACTATTCAATAAACAAAAAAATTGATAGAAATTCATTTCTTTTGCCTAAAAGTTACCCTTTATAAATACCAGATTTGTGAAAAAAATGAACATATCTATTACATTATAATTTGAGGTATCTACAGGGGGGAATGAGGATGAAGCCTTTTATGATTAGGTTTTCTTTTTGGGGGCGATGTAGATGATTCCAGAAGAGACGTTGTCTCCATGGTATCAAGATTGGAAGATATTGAGACACCTCAGGTGGAAGATACAAAGATTTAAAGAAAAATCTCAAAATTGGACACCACCTCTCTTGCCTGACTGGTCTGACATGATTTCATCCTATTTCGCAGACATATTGAGAGATTGAGATAGGTGCATGCTGACCAAACTGATGATATGATATTGGCTATCAGATAGTACAGGGTATACAGTAGAATCCCTTAACCCCCCCCCCCCCCCCCCCTCTCTCTCTCTCTCTCTCTCTCTCTCTCTCTATTTTAGAGTTTGAGATGGTGGTGACCTGTTGAGCAACATGCTGAAAACTGAAAGAGAAATTTCATGCTCAAGAGACGCTGAACTGAAAGATAATATGAAGATATTGGCAATGACAGACAGAATGGAAACTCCCCCCCCCCCTCCTCCCCCTCCTCCTCCCCCTCCTCTTTTTCTACACCATCCCCATCAATTCTCTCTCATAAATTATTGTAAATGATATATTAACTAGCAAGGCTTGAAAATTACAGGCACCCTGGACACATGGGCACCCAAAACGTAGTTCCGAACCCCCAGAATTAAAAAAAAATCTACATGGACCCCAAATTTCAGTTTGGGCACCCCTTTATGAAAAAAAGTTTGTCTGGAGTCCTGCGACTATAACAACAAATAAACAATAGATAGAGGCATTCTATGAATGGTTTTGATGGTTGCTATGTAAAATGTTAGAAATGTGAAGACTCCAGGTATGTATGTTATGATGCAGATTGAATGTATGGAAATTGGGAAACATGTAGGGATGTGAAGTATTAATAATATACTGATCATCAGTCGGTAACATTCATCATACAAAATGAAATATACATAAAGATTGTGGACTCGTCAATCACACCCAATGTAACTTCTCTATCCCAAATGCCCCCTCCCCCCCCCCCCCCCCGATCATTTCTCCACAATACTATCTCATTTCTCTAATGATGATAGAGTGATCAGGTTAATTAGAAGTGATGATGGTAGGGATGGGTGGGGTAGGATGATGAGAGTGTATACCTAGATAGACAGCACATATTCATCATTTGATCCTTCAACTCCTGACTGTGACAGAGTGATGTTTACACACCTCTATTTGCTCTCGGACAGCTGACACTCGATGCGCAAACAACAACGACAGCCCCCCCCCCCCCAACCCTCCTCATCCCCCGGACCCATCCCGATTAAATCCGCAAGTGACCCCATCAGAAGCATATCTTCTGTTTAGAGCCATAATGACATCAATTCATATACTTTAACAGAAATGTAATACCCTTCTGGCTCCAAACAGACAATATGTTACAGTTGTCAGTCTAAAGACATCAAACAAAATGAGACTAATTCAAACTGTGTAATCAGCTAATTACTGCCAATAATTTAACAATGTTTGATTTTCGAGGACTCAGTTTGGAGCTTGTCTATGCTAGCAAAGTTATGATAAATGCAAACAAAAGACAGGTTAATAAAGAATAGAATATTTAATGATTATTATATCAAGACAAACAAATTACCAAATTGTCAATTTCAGTAAATGGGTGTTACCGGTACTCATATTATCTACATGTACCTTATGACACTGCACACAGGAGAAAAACAAGTTTTATTCATGCTTTGTTTATAAAAAAATAAAAAAAATGCCTTTAATTGACCCAAATTTGAGAGAGACGTAAATCATTACTAAAATGGCGGGCCATATGAACTAGCTTTTAAACTTACTTGAGTTCTTTACACTAAGGCTTTAGTAATTGCAGAGACATGCAATTATGCCGATGTGTTATGCGCTGTATAAAAATTGTTTAATTATTATAATTATTATAATAATTATTATTAGTAGTAGTAGTATTACACTAGTTTCTAACAATGGGGATCAAGAGAAAACATTGGGGGCCTATGTGCCCCTGGTGATTGTTTATATTTTTACATTTTAGGAATCCACAGTAAATTTTGTACTACTACTAATAATAATAATCTTTTAAAGTCCACTCCAAATTGCACTTCCATTGGTGTATACAGCGATAGTGAAACAGAAAACTGAAATTGAGAGGAAGAGAGACATCGAAAGGAGTAAACTGCCAGCATGATAATACAAGAAATAGGGAGAGCATGCATGAGACTTACAATTAAAGATAAATTATTAAGTGTTTGTTCTCACTAATGTAAACTTAGCGCATATTCCGCCTGACAATGTTTATTCGATGTCATAATATCCTATCCATTCCCTTTTTTGTTTGTTAAGCCATCCATGGCTACCATCCTCTCTTTTATTTTGCCTTCTCCTTCTCAAAATTGATTTTCCTCTAAAATTCCATCGCAACAGCTGCATGCATTCACTCTATCTTCAATTTCAATAGAAAGAAGAGAAAAGGTGTCATCAAAAATTAACTTGCAATGCTGAGTTCAATTAAAATGTGAATATTAAAAGTCTTGCCACAATTTTTTTTTATTTTTTTATTTTTTTTTTTGGGGGGGAGGGTATGTTTCAGAGCACACAATTTACCTCTAATCCCTTTAGATGCACTTTACTCCTTTTTATTTCTTCAGAGGTGACAGCATATATTTCATTACATTAGAATTAAATATCAAGCAGAATCAAATCTATAAGCCTTTACAGAGATTAAGTACAAATCTTCAACATAAAAATAGTAGGTTTAATTTAATTTAATTGTAAATATGGAATCTTTTTAACAATTAAGAATGCAAATTGTGTCAAACATTAACTGCAACTACTGTTTTTCATTTCATTTTATAATCTACACATGTGTGTATGAGTCTTTTGACCTAAGATTTATATCACAATATTAATAGAAATAGTAATTCTGTCAAGGGTATATTTGTAATATTTTAAGATAAATCTAAAATGCATTTTAAAAAACATTTTATAGTTCGCATTCTTTTTTTAAGCCTTCTATATTGAACAGATTGTTAATATCACAACAATCCCCATGAAGTAGTAAATGGTTAACTTCAGAATCAACAAGAGATATATTCATCATTCCATTAGCAAATATATTGATTGATATAAATACCATGATGAATATCTCCATAGAAATGTGTTAAAAGTTAATCATGAATATAGAGCACACAAATCATCTCAAATAAGTCTAACAGAAAAGGGGCATCACAATGGATATGTTGGGAGTCAGGAGTCTGGCTTAAAATATGAGTTTAGAACGCCTTTCTGGCTCTGAACAAATAACATATCATCATACTCATCAACATTTATCAAAAAATTCTCCTGTGGTTTAGTAGTCATGCATGGATGATTATTGAAAAACAATAAATGAAATGAGCTGTCATCATCTTCCATGAAGTTTTATTCAATTTGTTTGGTAGTAATTAGTATACTTTGATCTAAAATTGCTAAATTTAAAGAAGAAAAACACGTTAAAAAGGTCTGTGGCTTTTGAGAAATATTTGCTGTGCTTTTACTTATAAATTGAAGTTCACAATTTTGACAAGATACCGGTACTTAGCATTTTTGCAGTTACACCTAAAAATGTATAATGACTCTGTAAGAAAAATATGAAATGTAATTTATAAAAAAAGATGATTGTTTGTATTAGTTCTTGTCCTTTGTACTCAGGGGGAAAAAAAACTATATAAAATATCTGTCACAATATTGGACAGATCTGACAGTAGACATCAAATGATTAAGCTAAATTTCAGATTTGCTTTTATCAACACTGTTATCTTTGAAATATATATCACAGACTTAATGAAGACAACTACTATGTAGCCAGTCAGACTAATAATAATTATCCTAACAGAGTTCCCACACAATTGATTTTCAAGAGACTAAATCATCATTTATTCTGCTTGAAGAAACTAAAAAACAGACATGAACTTGGTTTTTTTTCTGCCATACTCTCCATTGTCAAACAAGCCAATATTTACCAACTGATAAAGGTTGCCCAGTTTGGAGGTTACCAAACCCAACAACATAAAGTCATCCTTATTATTCCCCTTGTCTTCTCTCCTCATCCTCCCTTACAATGTTTGACCCGCTATGATAGATGTGATCACAAATATCAGATACATACAAACAAATTGATTGATGGGTGGAGATAGAGCAGCTATGATATCAACCTATCAGTCTACATTCAATTAGACGCTGGGAAGAACTAGGCAAACTCAAAAATTGAGAATCTCCTGGCAGCATCGGCCCATCGTTTCCCAACAGATTAATCAGCCGACGAGTAAGCTAAATGGAATTGCATGGATCAGTTCGGAGTTTGATAGCATAACTTGATGATGATAATCTTCTTTTTTCCTTCTTTTTCTGCTTTTTGGAGTGACGTGTCAGCTCTCTTCGCCCACATCGCAAGGGTAGGACCAACTTGGCGAGCGTCTGCGCTATCATGAAGAATCGCTTGCAATCATTTCAATATTTGCACTATGGTAATGAATTTGCCCAGAGCAGTATATAGCCAAGGGCACAAAGCGTTGGGCTAAAAGGGATGTTTGAAATAGGATCTATCAAAAGAAATGGAGCACAGAGTAATGAAGGAAATGAGGAAGAAATATTCAATTCAGGAACAAAACAAATCATCAAATTCCAACTGTTTTTATCGCCCAAGTGTCATTAAGAAAATGTCAAGTCATTATCATATTTTGAAACCCTTTCTTTCTATATTTAGTGAATTTCTTCTGATTCTAACGACATGCAATTGAATATATCAATTCAGGACCCCCACAACAATAGTTTTATTGGAAGGGGTCCAGATTTTATAGGTGTCCAAGATGTCCAGGGTGTCCCTTTCTTATCGTTCACTGCATCTTCCTCACTTCAGAATATATTCAATAACACTTTTCCATCAAAACAATTATTCAAAAGCAACTCTTTCCAATCCAAAAACAAAGACAAATCAGAGAGTGGACACAATCAAGTTGATTTTCTTCTTCCTCTCTCGCCCTTTTTGACAGTAAAAATATTAATCGCTTTAGGTCCGGTGAAAAACATGTCCATTTAATCCCGCACAGTACTTCTGGAGCATGCAATGCAAACATTATGAAAAGCCACACAATCAGATTCATTGATCTTTAGGAATACTTGTAGAAGATTATTTCTGCCTGAAAAATCTTGGAACACAAAAAAGGAGACAGATTTTAAGTAAACATTTGTCAAATTCTAATCCTCCCTGCATCTTCCAGATAATGTATTCATCTCTCTGGTATTCTACAAATCATGCTTGATCTTTTTTTTCCTTCAAGTTCATCAAGAAAGTGCCGCGATTATTTCCTCCGCCAAGGCTTCTGTGATGTTTGTCAAATTCCATTGGGGATTGGATGGTATGTGTCAATAACTTAGGCCGGTTTAGGAGAACAGTGTTCAAGTTGACAAACGAACAGCTTGTATCTCTGTGAGGGGTATAAAAATTGTTTTTGAATTCCAAGTCATCGTGATTCAATTGTTGATTGAATCATTCAGTTCCAAAAGTACAAACTGGTCTCATACTTTTATTCAGTTACAGTACAGTTGTCAACAAAGATGCACCATGTAAGACAAAAGTTCACATGATATTGTAAAACATAATTAAAGTATATCTTTATACAATTGCTATCACTTGTAATAGGGCTCAGGAAAGATGAAGATCAATTGAAAACAAAAAAGTTGATGAAAAACAAAAATGGGTTGTAATAAATTATGTAGGCATACGATCTTGTGGAATAGAATAATGGCAATGACAAGTTTTATAGCTACCTACGCTTGATAATCATTTACCACACTTATTTTCCCCACCCCGGTCAAATAGTAACCTCCATGTTGCAAACGAGGTATCTCTTTGGTTTTCATCTCTCCTGTTTTAAGACACACAATTGTTTTTCACACAATGAAGCAGTGTTTAATGGTGTTGTGTATGTACACTGTTGCTTCATAAAGGTCTCAAGACAATGGATCCTTTCACTATCTCTCAGATCTACTTGATGCATCCTATGAGGGCAGCATACAATATCAAATGGCAACTGTTAACTCTGATCCAATTGTAAATGTTCTTGCCATACCAATTTAATTCA
Source organism: Strongylocentrotus purpuratus (assembly GCF_000002235.5). Classification (NCBI taxonomy): domain Eukaryota; kingdom Metazoa; phylum Echinodermata; class Echinoidea; order Camarodonta; family Strongylocentrotidae; genus Strongylocentrotus; species Strongylocentrotus purpuratus. Next base: position 31,529,852 of record NW_022145601.1, on the reverse strand, counting down.
TAATCTGCATGATATACATGTATACATGTAGATGAAATTAGTTATTATCTCATTCCTTTAGAGATAATCTTTCTACGAAATGTAATAAAGTACGCAAGATAGCTGAATGAAACAGTATTTATGTCAAAGCAGAATTGTTAGAGCCAAGTTCCAAATACTCACCAGAGTAAGAAAATAATAGCTTCATTTTAGCTATTCAGTATTCACAAATATATCTCAATTCCTATATAGCATACACTTTAATCTTGCAAATAACCCATCTCAGTTTAAAGCCACTCTGCACTAGTTTGGCATGGAGGGAATAGACCTCCCTGCAAGGTCACTGGCGGTGATTATCTCATCAAATCAGCTCTTGATTAACATAAGAAAAGGGCATCATGGGGGGTCAACATGCACCGATTAGGCATTGTTTAGTATATAGAGGGCGCAAGTAGCTATAAGTAGTGCAGTGGGGCTTTAAATCAACCTAGAATCTTCTTCCTATCCTCCTGTCTCTTAGATACCCGGTAACAAAGAACCTTCTGAAGTGTGTTGACACTCCCCAGCAATCGGATCTTATCTTCTTTAACTCCTGCACTTTCTATTCTCAAGCAATGTGTTGATTTATCTCTTCACTTTAAAGATGAGCCACCTAAGTATTTCTTCTTTTACAAGACAAAAGACATTTAAATAAGCCAGGAGAAGAAATGGAGGGTGTGGCAAAGGGGAGAAATCAGATGGAATAAAAAGGAGAGATGGGGGGGGGGGCAGAAATAAGGAAAAGTAAGCAATTACACAAGAGGGAGAGAGAAACACAATGGACAAAGTGAGACAGATAAAATATTACAATAAAAATGAAGAAATGGAGAGGGGAAGAAAGGGGAGAGAGGGGGAGAGGGGGAGAGAGAGCAGAGAGAATGGAGAGATTGGGCAGCAGAATAAAGAGAGAAAAAGATAGGTAGAAGTGCATAGGAGAGGGGGGAGGGAGGAGAGGAGGGGGGATTTCAGGCAAAAGAAGATGGACCTATTGGCAAAACTACTTGTGGAGCATAATGATAGAAAAGAAGTAAGAGAGAGAAAGAGAACACGATGAGAAATGAAGATGATAAAACATGTAACACAGCCACACCTCCAAAACAGAAAATATATAAATCCCCTTCCTATCCAAGTATTTCAATCTCCATACAATGATGATCCCAGACCGCAGGAAGGCAAGACTAGCTGGATGATCAGCATGATCACAACAGTCAACATTTCCACTTCCAGCTAAGAAGTCAAAGAAGGGAATAAAAGGATGATGGCAGGGGCTTTTGTTTTCTAAAACAAACAAGTGTCTTGTCTGTTTCTGCAAGGCAGTCATTGAGTGCTCTCTGGATTACAATGTACATAAAGTAGCCAGGTAGGGAGGGCATGGGGGATCTGCTGACAAATATACCCTCCAATGCAGGTACACCCCTCTTGGCACAAAGTTATGTCAACATTATTTCTAAATTTCATATATTCTCTTTCCTTACATAATTCAGTGTTTAACATAGAAACTGTATATATTTCAGCGTACCTGTAAATTCTTATAACTTAGAAAACATTATGCATATTAGCCTGCAAAAGTTAGTGACATTGTCAATGCTTTCTCTTTTTAAGAATCGACTGACTGTGGTAAACAAGGGAAACGCTCTCGGCGGTCTCGCCTGCATAACGCAATTCAATATGATAAACCAGAACGGCAATGACGTAGCGCTCATCTGCATCTCACAACAACAAATATTGTAAATTTTATGTGGTACACTTTTGAACTGGTCAAAAAATAGAAATTTGATGCCCTGGAAGGGACATAATTTCATTTCATTTGCATAAAGTACCATAAATAATCAATGGAGCAAAATCTCACAATTCTGTGTAGAAGTTTATTGTTCCAAATTTAGCTCTACCAGATAAGGCAAAATCGGTCAAGAAATGAGGGAAAAGAAGCAATTTTTGTTATTTTTGGAATAAATTTGCATAAATTACCATAATTAATTAATGGAGAACAATTTCAAAATTGTGTAAAAGTTTAGTGTACCAAAGTTAGCTCTACAATATAAAGCAAACCAAATCAAAATCGGTCGAGAAATGAAGGAGAAGAAGCCTTTTTTGTGATTTCGAATAAATTTGCATAAATTAGCATAGATAATGAATTTCACGATTCTGTGTAGAAATTTTAAATCCCCTCCTAGCCCTATCATATGAAACAATCAGAATCAAAATCGGGTGAAAAATAACGAAGAAGAAGCATTTTGAAAATCTTAATGTTGATGCCACAACAAAGTCTAAGTTTGTTGACCTTAAATGGCCTTTGACCTTAACTTAGTGACCTGAAATTCTACTCACATGATTGGGGAGACTTGATAACCCTATAGTCCAAGTTTCATTGACTAAGAACTTATACTTTCAAAATTATATCAAAAATTCAAAAACTTAACCTTAGGTTAAGTTTTCGATGATGATGCTACAACATAGTCTAAGTCTGTTGACCTGAAATGACCTTTGACCTTGACTTTGTGATCTGAAATTCTACTCACATGATTGGGGATACTTGATTACCCTATAGTCAAAGTTTCATTGACTAAGAACTTATACTTTAAAAATTATACCAAAAATTCAAAAACTTAACCTTAGGTTAAGTTTTTGATGTTGACGCCGTCGCCGTCGCCGTCGCCGTCGCCGTCGCCGTCGCCGTCGCCGCCGCCGTCACCGGAAAAGCGGCGCCTATGTCTCGCTTTTTGCTACGCAGGCGAGACAAAAATTATCATAATCAATGAACTGTTTTCAACTTTTTAGTTGAGTTTAAATCTCTGTGCATTGGATTGTACAAGATGGCATTAGCCTTTGGCTTTGTATTGACAATTCTGAACACTCGAGTTAGGAAATTGGATGTAACAAATTTACTTTGCAAGTCTTCCCTCTCATATTAGTCATATACCTTCCATTTCCCAGTCCAAACCGCTACCCATCTTTCCCATCTCTTTCTACTTTTACACATGTAGGCCCCTACCTGTTGGTTGTGATAGCATCAGATTTGAGAATCCAATCATTATGATCTTCTTCTTAATCATTATCCCCTTCCCCTTCCACTCTTCTAAATCATTCTTCCGCTGCCCCCTTGTCCCCTCGCCTATTCCATCTAAATCATTCTTACGCTGCCCCTTCCCCCTCCCCTACCCCATCCAAATCATTCTTACGCTGCCCCTTCCCCCTACCCCATCTTAATCATTCTTCTACTGCCCCTTCCCCTTCCCTACCCCATCTAAATCATTCTTCTACTGCCCCTTCCCCCTACCCCATCTAAATCATTCTTCTACTGCCCCTTCTCCTTCCCTACCCCATCTAAATCATTCTTACGCTGCCCCTTCCCCCTACCCCATCTAAATCATTCTTCTACTGCCCCTTCCCCTTCCCTACCCCATCTAAATCATTTTTACGCTGCCCCTTCCCCCTCCCCTACCCCATCTTAATCATTCTTCTACTGCCCCTTGCCCCCTCCCCTACCCGTCACCCTCCCTTACCCCATCACTCTCCCCTACCCCATCGCCCTCCCCTATCCCCCTCACCCTCTCATACTCCATTACCCTCCCTCACATCTTCCTACCACTTAGGTAGGTAAATTGGTAGGAAAGAATTTGGGGCTGGTGTTTCAAAGCCTAATCCAAATGTTTACGTTTGTCAAACTATTAGTGGGGTAGAATCCTCGTTTATTGAATAGGGTCCCTATCCTGGAATCCTCTTGTATTGAATGGGGTCCCTATCCTGAGATCCCTTATGCAGACAAACAGAAAGAAAACAAAAGAACAATGCAATTCAGGTGGTAAGGATGATGAGACAATGATGTCAGCAGATTATCTTGGCAAACTTGTGGATTTGAGAGAGACATAGACAGAGAGAGAGAGAAAGAGAGGGAGGGAGGGGAGAGGGGGAGTTTCTACAGAGTAACCTGTTGAGAACTAGAAGGGTGTTCAAATAATATGAGTAAAACATCCTTCTGACTCTCAGCAAACAATATAAATCTGTCCTAATTATTCAGTTGCAGATTCTGGAAAATGGAACTGAAGTTTGAGAAGACTTGCTTTTTCCTACAAAATAGAAGTCTTCCTCCCTTTTTTCTCTCTCCTCAATTGAATTCAATAATCTAACAAGCTAACAACCTTTTGATAGCTTGAATGAGCTGATTATCACAATAATGGTTTAAGAAAAATACAGGTATCAGTTCACTATGATTAAACAATAATGAAAGTAGAGCAGAATACAAGCATACCCCAGCGGTGTTTTTGACCAGGTGGGTCGGCCCAGTTTGATTCTCTTTCCACCCTCGCATCCACGTTGGAGATGATAGCCGCGAGATAGCTGCGGTGCAGCGCGAAAACAGGAAGATGCTATTGTGCGCCGTACCAAAAGGTTTTCAAGTGAGATTAATTTGCTGTGATTACAAATTGAATAGAACAGAAATTGAAGGAGTATTTTTGACAGAAGAGGCGGTGATTCATATCATATCATCCTCTATTGTGGGGTATCGCTCTCTCCAGTCATGCCCCGGACTGAACTTAAATTAACCCATTTAATTCTATGACATACAAAGATTGTCAAAAAACACCCACTTGCAAACGTTTTGCTGAAGGCAGTCAGGTACAGATGAAGTTTGATTTTGATCTTTCCTCTTTTCCTGCTACTAAATGTCATCAATCTCCTCTTTATACTTCTCCTGGTGGTTGATATATTTTTGTCTTATATTATCCTTCTCTCCTTCCCGTTCATTTGCTCCTGTTGGTTCTGTATCTCACAGGAACAAACCAATCAAAAGTTTGTCCAGCCCCCTCTCCACCTTTCCATCCCCTCTCCCTCTCTATCTCCATCTCTCCTGCTTTATCTCTCTCCCTCCTCTCTCTCTCTCTCTCTCTCTCTCTCTCCCTCTCTATCCCCATCTCACCTGCTCTATCTCTCTCTCTCTCTCTCTCTCTATCTCTCTCTCTCTCCCCCTCTCCCTCTCCATCCCCATCTCTCCTGCTTTATCTCTCTCTCTCTCTCTCTCTCTCTCTCTCTCTCTCTATATATATATATATATATATATCCCCATCTCTCCTGCTTTATCTCCTTCTATCTCTTCACCTGTCTCTCTTGCTCTCCTGTTCTCTCTTCCCTCCTATTTATTTTATTCTCCATCTCTCTCTTTTTCTCTCACTCTATCCCACCTCCTTATTATATGCCTACAGTTGTACATCTCACTTTCTCTTCATCTACATGACTTTGTATCTAAAAAACCTGTATAGAACACGTTTTTTATAAGGTTAGGCAAAGCCGGCTTACTGTCCTGTGTCCGGTCCAGTCAGGTCGGCTAGTCCCGTTACACAATCTTTTGTGAAACTAAAGCGGAAGATCATGCAACCTTTCGTAGATTTGGGGTACGGTTTTCATGAAGTGTTTGGTAACTAAATTGGACAAGACCATTTGTCGATGAGAGGTGTTTATTTCACAAACATTACCCCCCCCCCCCCCCCCCACATTTCGTGAGTAAAGGGGCATGTTTTCACAAAAGGTTGGGTAACCTGAAGACCCGACAAAGCGATGGTCTGATGATTTGTAGTAAGCGGGCAAAGCCTATTACAATTAACAAAAAATTATTTTATACTCAGCAGAAAGGTAACGGTGAGATTTCTTGCTAATGCCGGCCTTCTAGCAATAGATATATCACAGCTAATTTTGAGTCATATTTGCCTTCAAACAGATACAAGATAAACATTTGGTCAAATTTGTATTGGTAACAATGGTAAGTCATTACTCAAGATTGATAAGATCATATTGAACAATTTTAAAGCGTATATTATGATACTACCTCAAGTACTTTGCAGTCTTACCAAAGCACATTTTACATCTAACAAATCAATTAATTTATTGATGTATTTCTTCTACATATGATCACATTTCCCTTCATTTATAAAAATTTAAAAAACATGAGCTAAAGAGTGGGAGCATTCACATTAATTTGCATAACAACAATGAAGGATAAACAAAGAAACACTTCCAACTGACACCACTTCTAAAGACAAGAATTTAAGTAAAATGTAGAGATGACTACTTATCGAAACTAATTCTACCTCAAATTGAGAAGCTAGTCATAAAAATGTGAAGTTTTATTGGAAGCTAGTCTGGAAAAGAGAAGAAAAAAGGAAGCTAATAAGTCAGCTGCTGGCTGGAAGCTGAGCGAGTCAGAGAGACCATTTTTTAGCAAGCAGCTATGGGGAAGCTCTGGGTGTACGATCACGCAGGAGACACAACAGAGACAGCTAGACAGGTGATTGGAACACTAGTATTTGGTGGGTAAAGCCGGCGAACTAGATCTTTCCTTTGTCCCCCATCTCTTGACTGGTCCCCAATATGCCATGTTTTCTCAGCAAACAATTACGGGCTTGATCAATGATAATTTGAAGTACTAAACTGTTTTTCCCTCTCCCCGCACACTTCTCTTCTACAAGCCCTTCCAAATCCCCCAACTACCTACTCTGAGGCTACTGCCGATGGTGTGGTCGCCCAGACTCCCTGGCTGCCTGGCACACTGAGTGGTGGTGCATGCTGCTACTGCTGCTGCTGCCCCACTTGTCAACATCAAGTATTCATAACTGTTTTTCTATCTCATTGATTCTTGTTCAGAATTTCATACCACTTATCACCAACTTGTTTGAAGGGAAAGCCAGCTATTGAAAAGACCCAGATTTTTCTCAATAAATGCCAGTTTCTGAAGAGCACTTGTACTTTTGGAGTAAACATGCAAAACTTGTGCAGTTTACAAATATAATCTGTCATTTGATTCCAAATCATATTTTCCCACTTTGGAAGTGAAAGGGTCCCATTCAAAGACTCTGTATGAGGTAATGACCCAAATTAAAAGTTCATGTTGAAAATCCAAAAATATATAATTCTTCTTGAATAATTCATCTTATTCTGAAGAATTGGAAAATATTACTTAATTACCACCAAACTTCACTTTATGATTGTGTATCCCCCCCCCCCCCTCTCTCTCTCTCTCTCTCTCTCTCTCTCTCTCTCTCTCTCTCTTTCCCTCTTATTCAATTTTCTTTAACTCTCTCCTCTCTCTCTCTCTCTCTCTCTCTCTCTCTCTCTCTCTCTCTTTCTACTATTGACTTAATCTTTTCAACAGTTAATTCTTCTTTCAGTAGACTGTCCATTGGAGCTATTTTACCTCCATCATTCATACATTGTACATCTTGTATGTGACTGACCAGATGAAGAAAAAAAAAGCACTTTCCCCTCATCCCCATGGCAACACCATTTCCCTGAAATACGAGGACAGGATAATAAATATGGCACTCTCTCTGTGAGATAATCTACTCTTGATCTATGACCCTTCGCGGAGATGAACAGTTGGCAGATGATCTCATTTTGCACCCGGAGTTCATTACATGTCGTGTCAAATGCCAATCGGTGAGGGACCCCAGTAGTGACAATATCTGTCATCCCATTGCTGTTAGGAATAGATTGAGAATCGATGCGCAATTTGGAATTCTTGGATGGGGCCTCGGACCTATCTTCTTCATTCAAGCCATATCTTCCTTCTCTTTCATCTTCTCATCTTCATCTCCCTTTCATTTCATCTCCACTATTCTCCTTCTCTATTTTCTCTCTCACTCTTCTCTTGTTTCTCTTCCCTCTTCCATTTTCTCCAGTCTATCTTCTTTCTCTTCTTTTTCTTCCCAGTCTTTATTTTCTTCTCCTCCATCTTATTTCTTTCTTTTTCCTCTTCTCTTTCTTATTTTTCTTTCCCTCTTCTTCTTTCTCAATCAAGGACTATGTGTTTCTTATTTTCCACCTTCCCTATCCCACCTGCTTCCTACTATCATCATCTTTCTTTCAATGACCTAATCTGAAGAAGAAGAAAAAATAACCCCATCCCTTCCTTCATAATTCCTGATATCTCAACTATAGCCCTCCATTTCAAATCTACCAACTCCTCACTCGTCTCTTTTGTTGAATGTATTTTCTTTCTATTTCCTCTATTTCACCTCATCATCTCGTCTGTTCCTTTTTGTTTCACGTATGGATCAGACAATTTAATAAAGAGGAAGATAAATACATGCATATCACTAATTCATTATTCTCAAGTGGAAATGGTGTGCATAAGTCAAAACGTCTGCAAACCTGGCTCCAAATGTCATTTTTGATTGATGATCAAAACAGACACCTAAAACAACAGTTATTCTTCTCATCAACTCAAGCAATGATTTCTTATTTACAAATTTGCAAAGAAATCTTCCACTGCAATTAGTCAATGATGAATTATGAGAGTTTTAAATGTATAATCTGTTTTTTGTTCTCTCTTATAATATATCAAATTGACAATTTCAATGAAGACATCATTATACCTCAAATGTCAAAACTATAGCTGGTGTAATTCAAAGTGAGCACGGAAGTTATGTCTTATCCTTTTCACTTCTAGATAATTCCTTTAATTAGGTGTGTCTAGAATGACAGACAGTATCGATTCCAAGATTTGTTTTTATGAGAAATTCCATTCATCACTGCTCCACTCTCAGACAAACATCATTATCGTTCACCAAACTTTTAAAAAAGAAATCACTGAATCGATAAATCAATCTGTCCAAAAGTTTCTGCCTAAATGCATATATTCAAGGTTATGGCATTGAGGTTTGCTGCAAAGTCTTAATAGATATATTATGACATTTGCTCATTTTCTTTAAAACCACAAATTACTTCCTTTAACAAATCTTTAACAGATTATTTATCATTGACTGGTATAGTTAAATCTTACTTCCTGACAAATAAAGGTATGAAACAAGAAATAATCAAGATCAAACAGACAGAGGAGTTATTAGTGTTGCAATAACGTCTGGTGCAAGAGTGCAAGAAAGTCGTTAACTTAACTCCTATCCTGTAACACACTGTCAACACCTATCTCGCTCTCAACAGACAATATGACATTCAAAAGATATCTAATGCATGTATCATCAGAAAAACAAACATGGCATCTCCGTGTTATCACATTTTTATCACTCAACATAAAAATGATGAATAGATGAGATAAGAATTCATTCATTCAGCATAGGTTTATGTGAGTAAACATTTGAACTGTTTCTGTACTTATGTTTTGCCAGTGGTATCAATGACCATGATCACATAACTATTTTTTGTTGTTGAAACTTGATTGCCTTTTAATAAAAACTAAGAGTAATGTACATACATTTTCTAGCCTCACATTATGCAAATATTGATCACATTAGTGCACCCTTCAACATACATGTATACCTTTATGTTATCATGTATTTTAATGCATGTAATTCATTTAAGTTGCTTCATTAATAGTCGTATAATCTATTGGAAACAGTTCTCAATGACTTCCTCTGTCTCTGTCCTTCTCCTTTTTCTGTGTTATCAATTTATCCCCCCCCCCCCTTTACTCTCTCTCTCTCTTCCTCTTTTCTTTCTTTGCTTTTCTCACCCTCTCTCTGCTTCTTTTTTTCCCCTCTTTTCTCTTCCTTCTCTCTCTTCTCTTCCCTTAGCGACTTTGGTAATAAGCGCTTTATAAGCACAGTTTTTATTATTATTATAATCATTATTATTCTCTGAAAGTGTGTGGATGGTGATAGACTAGCACAATGCTTCTTTCTTTCTCTTTGCATACCAAGCAAGGCACAGAGTATGATCTGATCCAGCACATGTTAATCACCTTAGTGATCATCCCTCTATGGTATGCCATTCACCAAACACAAGGGAATTATTGTCACTGCTAGTGTTCGCTTGATAAGGTTCCTCCAAACAGTTTTCTACAATTTTCTTTTGTTTGCGTTGTGCACTTCATCAACAATACTGCGTCTATATTGACATAAGGAAGCACCAGTGTGTCTGGTTTTAGGTCATCCCTTATCTCTTTAAGTGTTCAAATCATCCCTTTCATGTCAACAATTATTAATTGTCTGCTGAGCCCACACAGTCTCTGTTTCATAGCATAATAAACTTGATGCGATCTGATAACATGACTTCATGGAATCATACATTATTGGGATTAAACATTTATCATACAAAACCATACCTATAGTATAGTGGTAAGTGGATGAATCATATTCTTCATACAACCATTTTTATTCAACAGATAGGTGGGGGTACTGGATGGATTGGTAATCGGAATAGTCCAATTTCACTGCAGTCTTTGAGTGATGAGTTATTTTTAAAATCTGATAATCAATCTTTAATTTAGAATGTTGTATGAATGTTCCTTAAGTAGACATTAAGCTGATCATAACTTAATATGATACTGACTGCCTGAAAGAAAACATGCAACTTCTAAAGAACAAAATGATGTCTTAATTTTACCATGTTTATGAAATTTCCTACTAAGTGGTTTATTTTTCAATCACTCAAGTTTAATAAACCATCCCCCCCCCCCTCCCTTATATTCAGCCTTTTAAATTACTGGCAATTGTGCTTTGTGAAGCCAAAATATAAGCTGATAAATATGTACCATAGACTATCTGTATACAGTGTAGTAACCATGCTCATGGTTTAATCCCTTATCCCCAATATCCCATTTTGAATTCCCTTCCCCATTCTTCCTACATTTTTGCTTCTGACAATTCAAATAGTTATCATAAAACAAATTTCCTCTCTTTTTAAATTCGAGAGAATGAAATGAATGGATCAATATAATTTATCATACAGGGCCCTACTGTACTGAGCTTGCTGATTATTGCAGGTACAGTGTATATTAATACCATCAAATGAGGTGATGAATAATTCATGATGGTTGATACTGAATAACATACATGTATGAGACTAGGTTGACAAACTACTTTTTCTGCTTCATTAATTAACCAATTTACATTTGAATAATCAAGGATGGAGCTACTGTGATATTCTTTATGTCAAAATACATCACATTTGAAATGAGGTGCTGATCTATAGTTATTAGCTCTAAATTTATAATGGCAATGCCTTCTTTAATAGTGCAGTGCATTTCTTATTTCTTCTGTATTCTTTGACAAAACAAAACAATTAAAATGACCAGTTATCTGTTTTGGTCAAGAAACTAGTTAGAAATATTTTTTTTTAAACTGGCAAGCCTTCTTTAATTCGATATGCATGTGATTACCAGGATTATCCTCTAGATATCAAAAATATTAACCAACAATACCCCCTCCCTACCTTTCTTTTGTTCTCCCCCCCCCCCCCCATCTCTCTCCCTCTCTCTCTCTCTCTCTCTTTCCCCCCTCTCTCTCTTCCCCCCCCCCCCCCCCCAATCTCTCTCTCTCCTCTCTCTCTCTCTCTCTCTCTCTCTCTCTCTCTCTTTCCCCCTCTCTCTCTCTCTCTCTCTCTCTCTCTCTCTCTTTCCCCCTTTCCCCCTCCCTCCCTCCCTATCTATATCCCTCCCTCCTCCTCTCCCTCTCTCTCTGTCCCCATCACCCATGCACCTTTCCTCCCTCCCCCTTTCTGTATCTCTTACCACAAAAAGTTATATTTATTTTAGAATATAACAGCAAGCATGTTAAAAGGAACATTCAATGCAATCATAGGCTACTGCTTGAATACATAGTTCACAGTACAAAATGTAAAATATTATAAACATAATTATTCATTTAGAAAAAACAAAAGCAGGATAAACAAACATGTACAATGGAAAAAATACAAGAAACATGTCATATGGAATCGCCGCATAATTTGGGCACTTTACCTTTACCCGAGATTCTGGAAGAATGCTGTGTTCGCAGTAGTCGGAACATGGACTCCAGTGCCATGTATTAAACAGTTTAAGTAGTATATACTGTTTGAAAATACGTAGGTTGAGAAATTGAAATCAAATGCAAGAAAATGCCTTTAAAAAACCTCAAATACAAGACACACAAACTTGTGCAGAACCTGAGAACACTTTCTGGTAACATTAGCTGCATTTTACACAGCAAGAAAAATAATAATCTTTTTTTTTCTTTCTCACTGGAGTGTGGTTTTGAAACGCTGGCAGAAATTCACATAATTTCAGTGTAAATGCTTGCTCTCAGAATATTAATGAATAATGTTGGTTTTTGATCATGTGACTCACCTTGCTTCCATGCTAAGGCATACACACAACTCTCACACACAAAAAACAGAATTATCAAACACCAAATGGTTTTTCGAAATGGTTTTGGGGGTGTGTAAATGGGCCGATTCTGAAATGTATCTCGTTGAAATCAACTCCACATTTCACCTTGGAGAATCATCCTAATGTCCAGTGAATGGCCAGACACCCAGGGTCACCCAAAACTGACCAGTAATTAGAGATGCACGAGAGAGAGAGATTTGAAGGGAATGGGTGATGCTGGTTTCCGGAAAGATGGGGAAATTGTGTGAGAAATGCCAACTTTCACAAACTGTTAAAGAGGCCAAGTTTACTTTTCAATGAATTGCAAAAATTAAGTACATCCATTGTGATCAAAATCTGAACCCTTCACAAAACTTTGCAAACATTTCTGGTTTCACAGTGGTTACATATTCAACGAGATGGAAGAGATTGAATAAGGGACCAGATTTACAGATGAGAGAATGGTACATGTAGGCCTATCATGAATTCAAGGTGAATACTGTAAAAGTATAACCAAAAGCTTTGGCAAAAAGGCTTAATTCTTTATGATACCCATTTTTGTGGCAACAAATTTTAGCAAATTTCAAAAAACATTGTGCTTGTGAATAAAATTAAAAAAAATTGTTTCCCTACATAATTTGTTTACAAATTTAGACCACTTGTAAAATTTATGAAATTGTGAGGCATGTGAACGTTTTTGGTTTCAGAGTTCAAAGAGAATGAGGGCAGCAGATATCAGGTAGAAAGGATGGTAACTTACCAAGACAAAACTTGTGAAGGGGGTAAAAGAAGTAGGCCAACAGTACAAGTTACATGTACAATGACAATCATGCCATTTTAATTTGTTTACAAGGTAGCATTTCAACAAGAAAAGAAAATAATTTGCATGATGACTGAGAAAACATTTATCAGATAAATGCATACTTGAAAGAATAGAGACAACATTTTTTTTTTTTTTTTTAAATTAAGAAAAGAAGTTAAAGATATAAACAAATATGTGTGGGGAAAATCATGAAGACAAATATGCAAACCAAAACAATGTCAGTTACCACAAGTGAAGTATGAGTATATGTTAAGTGAAAGACTGAGGATAGTAAAGAAATTATCATTGTAGAAAATGAAGAAAGAAAAGAGAGAAACAGAAACATTTTCAAGATGAAAAGAGCCTATATCGTCACTGATTTCACGAACCGGCACGCGAAGCCTCACAGCGCGGAAACACGTTTCCGAGATAATCGTGTTTAAAGACAGCGGCCAGTTTAAAATGCTCATTTGAATACCGTACTTTCATTTAATCAACATGGAATTACATGTGTGATAAGAGTTGAATTTTTTCTTTCATATGCACTCAATATTACAGCAAGAAACGAAATACTTTTGGTATCATTGGGTATCATTCATGGTCAAATACGTATGCCGGTTCGTAAAATTACTCGTATGCGCATTTTGCATAGAGCGCGTAGTTAAGAAAAATTTTACGAACCGGCACGCGTTGATCCTGTGCCGGTTCGTAAAACTTGCGCCTTGTGTAGCTGCGCGCACTGATAAGTTTTACGAACCGGCATATGAGTTTGATGGTGCATTAAAATGACATTGTCAATACGAATTGTCACGAGGATAATTCAATCTTTTTCCTATACCGCATCACACGTTTAGCATAATCTTTGATATCTCACTTGAACCTGTATTTATATTTTTTTTCCTTTTTTTTTCTCTTGATTTTTTCATTTGTTTCCAATATTCTACCCCTTCTCTCTCTCTCTATTTCGCATTAAGTATCCCGTATTTTCCTCTTTGAAAAAAAATTATATCTGAGTGGTTCTCTTCTGAATTCTATGATGTTGGCCTACTAGTCATATAAACGACTAACGTTTGTAACATATACTATACGATTCGTAGATGATTTACGTTACCATAGTATCAGGACAATTTCTCCCTGGACAATCACCCCCTGAAAATTACCTCTCCGGGAAACTACCCACCCCCCCCCCCCCCCACATACATGGACAATAACCCCCATCCCCTGAAAATCCCCCCCCCCCTATTATTAGGACAATTACCCCAGTTCATTAAAGGGGAAGTCGACCCTGATAATAAGTTGGTTTTTTAATAAAACCAGATTTGTTTTCTCTCGGGGGTTAATAGTCCTGTGTGGGGGGGGGGGGGTATTGTCCAAGAGGAGTAATTTTCAAGGAGGGGTGTTGTTTGATGTTATACCTTCATGGTTTATCAAGTAATTTCCCCAACTCTTATCACAAAATGTCCACATCTTGGGCAGATACTCAATACTGCAATCCCTCTCTCTTCACACATGCTCTCTCTTCATTCCAATCTCTCTCTATCTTATATAACATTTTACATATTCCTATCTCAGTCATATCCCTCTTTACCTCAAGGAAAGTAGAATTTAAATTCAGAGAGGTACATTGTATCTAATTTACATATTATCATATTATTTTCAAGGTACCATAATGTGGGGCACGGTGTAGTTATATATTTTACTGTTACAGTAAAGAGAAAATTCGCTCTTTGAAATTCATGGTTTAAATTGATAATATACATATTTAATCCTCATTTTGAGCAAAGAAATGATTAATTGTTTGTACAACAATTAAATGTAACCATTAGAAAATGCTGCATAGTTGTTACAAAACACGATTGTAGCAAAACTACAAGAGGCATGCTAACAATCTACAAATCGGCGTAAAATTAAGCACAATATATTTGCACAGTACAATAATATGTTCATCCTATTACATGTATTTCAATTTTTATTACAATTTATACTAAATGCATACGTGTGCACATCTGGGGGTGTCAAAAATGTCCATGGATTTGCATTAATATAAAGACATTTTATTTACTCAATTATAACATTTGATGGAATTATGAAGCCAAAATGAGGTTCATGGACAAGTTGAAAACATTGGCAAATTTCAACAAGTTTCTTAATTAGTACAAATACGCCACAGAAAAGATGATTCTTGAAGACTTAGAAATGATGCATACAAATAGTACACATTATCCATATTATTTAAATGTTGCAATGAATATGAATATTGTAATTTTGAGATGCAGCTAATATCTACTTACTCCATATGACAGCTCATATATTTTTCATGCATAATTGACTAAATTTCTTGCAGTATATGCACAAGGATTCTGCAGCATAATACTATTTTTAGAACAGGAAATAACTTTTTCAGATAACACAAGCAAAGCGTACTTTCACATGAAATCTACTCTCAATTTAATTTATCTATAACTAAGCTAGATTACTCATTACTAAAGAAACAGCATCAACAATGAACTGGATCAGAGAAGGTGATTATCCAGTGCCCTTCCTGATCAGTTTAGAAAGACATATCATATATATTTTAGAAATTCTTCAGATGATATGCCAAACACTGAAAGCTCAAATGGGAATAGAATATACATTCAGAGTATTTCAGATCTAATTAAATCAACTTGTTAATATTAATTACATGAGTTTATTGCTCCCCAATGAAATATTGGTGTAGATCAGTCACTTGAAAGACAATTGATGATTAGAAGTTTGCAAGGCCACTATATACATATTATGTCAACAACGCATTCTTCAACAATACATTTAAATCCCTTTAAAATTTGTCAATGAAAGTCATTTCACAAATGAACACTTCAGCCCCCATCAGAAAAGATCCACCAACATGAGAAGAGTTACTGTATGAAACTGAAAGCATTAAACAATGTAAATCTAACAAAATATATGTCCAACTAATAAAGGTAGTGGCCCTCATTCTAAAGCCTTCCAACTTCTATGTAATTTCCTCAGTAGATGATAAGTCAAATCTTAGAATACACAATCTTCCTTCCTATGATTCTTTCCTTTAGCTCTTCAATTGGCCCCCACCCAGGAAACCTCTTTAAATTATCATGTATTATACAATGTTGTAGCATGATTACTTGTTATTGTATTAAGTTGTTTTGGAATAACCAAGTGTAAATAACAATGTTATTTTGAACATATCTTTTACTTGTAAACCTTGGAAAAATTAAAAGAATTATGTAATATATATATAGATGTATATAATTTGAATGATTATGATTCAAATTACATGAATACAAATTCCAATATAACAGGTGAAACATCTGCTGTGCTATTACTGACCAACAGCAGCTAACAGGAAGTTTTCTGTGTCAGATTCCACTTTGTGTACTTCATCCTCAAAGTCTGTATCCAACTCCATGGGGTTTGTTTCATTCTGCCTTTGGGATGTCCTCACCAGGTCCGAGAACTTTAACACAGAGAGCAAAAAAGTTTGGGAGCAGTTTAGAAAAGAATATCACATATGCAATATTCCTCATCAGTCTTGGTTTATTTATGTGGATGGTTCATTGAATTTAATAAATCTTGCTTTGGTCTGAATTACTGAATATGAGGTTGTAGCAGCCACAAACGGATATTTTTTACAAAAATATATTCTAATGAAATCAACAAAATGTGTTGAATTTGTTCTAACACATACATCATGATTCAACAAACTTAGAAAGTGCAGTCAAAGTTAATGCATAAATTGCAAATCCTAAGCTAATTTCTCTAAGCTGCACTGTACACTAACCAAAGGTAATAAAAATAGACATCCCCTGCAAAAAAAAAACTTAATAGAAGGACACTTTTTAAATATCACTCAATAGTTGCATTCAGGAGGTGTAAACAATCATGTAACTTACCTAAAAACCAGTGACCTGTTGTCCATGGGTTTGGGATCCCTTTGCTCTCAACTTGTTGAGCAATTATTTGTGGACCATTGTTCTAATAGCAGTCAGTGTGTGGGCTGTCAGCAAACTGTGGGCTATCCTTTTGTAGAACTGGGGCCAATTGAATCACTGGAAATAAAAAAAATAATATCATTCATTTATTTCATTTCATTGGGAGCATAAAAATACAACAGAGGAATTTTGAAATGAGACAAGAAAATATCATGGAATACTATATACAGATAAATGCATGTATGCTGGAGTAGGTACATGTGTATAGCAGCCAAAAACAAAACAAAACAACAACTTCATATCAGGCTTACCCAGAATCTAAATACATGTATAATAAATTGTGAATACAAACTGAAAGGTAGTTATACAACAATTAATAATTTGATAATCCATATTCACTTTGCAAGCAGATTCAACGTGAATGTCAAGTATTGTCAATAGAGAATTTAAAGAAAGATACATCTGGTAATTCTTTAAACTTATTTTTACCTAACTACTCGCTAAGTTCTTATTACAATATTCTAATCACTTGTGAATGTTGTTTGATCACAATTCATAGTTTCAGAATAAAATCCAGACACAGTCAAACCTGCTTTAGTGACCACCTGTCTACAAAGACCACCTGTCTACAAGGACCACATTTTTTGTTTCCTTTGAAAATGGTTTCTCATTGAAACATGTACTAAAGGAACCTGTCTACAAAGACCACCTGTCTACGAAGACCACTTTTTGTGTTTCCCTTGGGCGGTCGCTGTAGACAGGTTTGACTGTATTCACAAACATGTACATATAAATACATGCTTAAAATATACTAGTTGGTGTAATGAATATTACCCAAAACTATAACTTTTCTTTAACTGGAATGAAAATTGCATGATTCATATTTCAAAAACTTACCATTCTTTAGGACAATGATATCAGTCATAAAATTATACTGGAAGGTGGTAATTTCATTTATTTTCAGGTATGTATGTCAAACTTCAAAACCAATTAAAATACTCAGTATTATACACGTATTTAGTTACATTAACATAGGCTAAATGTATGTCTTTGTTAGCTACAAAAAAAAAATAGAATGAGGAATAACTAACCACCAATCTGTGAGCTTTAAGTTGGCTGGTCTTCAATCAAAAGGGGTCAATGTATGGGACATTACATCCTTGCTGGACCTCTGATGGGCATTTCAACTCTGTCAGGAGCATTTTTAGGCTGTCAGTCTGTGGGCAGTCAAACTTAGTATCATCGGTCATTGGGCGTGAACGTATCTGAATCACTGCAAAGCAATACATATAATATTTGCATTGATTATTCAGAATGAAACAGAAATAATGATAAATTAATGGACTGCATTGGAAGCATTCTACACCATAAACATATTCTAATGTTTGCTTAGATATCACTATACCCAGAAACAAATAATTTAACTAAAGTTACTATGGAGATAAACACACCTAATAATTATTTTTTTATCTGGCTGGTACTGCCCCCCCCCCCCCCCCCCTCCTCACTTCGGGGTCAAAGGGACCGCAATTGTGTTCCCAAAATCTCCGGTAAAGAACAATAGTGAATTGCATTAATTCAACCCAGTGTAATGATTGTAGCCTCTCAACATAATCTCAATTTTTAAAAAGCATATCAACTAATCTATTTTACACACTACCAGTACCCAACTGCAAACTACGAGATGTACTCAGTTTTGATAACAGCCTTTATAGAAAGTAATTTGGATGATGTGCATTAACGAGAAGAAAGTATCTGAATAGAAAAATGTATTATAATTACTAACCAAGCTCAGCTAATGGGATGTCTCCCATATCCATGGTGTGTACAAGTCCAGGTTCCGACACTGCCAACATTTTCCCCGCCACCACCTGCTGCCCTATTTCATTTTCACCTAAGTGCCTCTCCTTGGTACCGAATTCTTTCTCCTTTTGATATCAGTCAAGTTAGTAGATTTGTTCCTGTTCTACGGGACAAGGCTATCCTGGATAAACTCCATCTAATGTTTGAATAAAGGTATTTATAATAGCAATAGTTTATAAAGAAAATAAAACCTGATATTTGATAATCGTATCTCTAACACTGGCAAACCTACCAAGTGCTAGACCTGACCTGGTGAAGGCATGTGGTTCTACATGTACAATAATTTTAGTGCACTAAAGTTTAGACCCAGTCAGACTGTTGAATTATATTGTTTCAAGTCATTTCTTTCACTCTGCTCTAATTAATCGTGACCACTATGAGAGACAACACACCACAATATCCTTGTTTAGTTGCTGAAAGTGAAACAGCTTTCGATGAGTACGAGTATAGATGTACGGTAGACTTTATTACCGAAGATCTGCACTTTGACAAAATATGGTCATACCTAAAACCACTTATACTTATAATAAGGATACAAAGAAAAGACTTACATATTTGACCAAATTATGCAGGTCTAAAGTGAATTTGAAACTAAAGTAAAGGTAAATGTGATGGTGATCTTTGGTAGATGTTGATGCAGTGTACTCACTACTCACTAGACTAGTCACTATATAGTGACAGTGGTATATTTCTACAGCAACAGATACAGAACCCATCTCTGAAATCATGCCAGGTTTGCCACATCACATTAATTTAAGTTCTAAACATATACTGTAGCCCACAGATTAGTAGCAAATAAATTGGGTCTGTTGTTACTACGATAACCCCAGAATCTAATTTAATGGGTCCCGTTCATTGAGCGAAACATTTTTAAAATGTTTGCATGCACGTGCTTTGTACACTAACATAACCCGCTACATGTGGGACTGGGTTTACGAAAGAGGAAATAATCATAGGGTAATCACCAATTTAGGAGAGGTTTATTTACAATTTTATAGATAACTCAATCACGACGTGCATACATTTTCATTGAATCGAGAACAAAATAAACCTCAACTCACCAGTTCCACGCAGACTCGAAGTTAAAGCATCAGATTTCGGTGAATCCTATTCTGCTAGCAGACTAGTTATAGCTAGGCGTGCCGGTTCGTAAAATCAACAAATTCCTTTTCGCGCGTTAACTCGAGCTTTACGAACTGGCATACAAAGCGCACACATTTTATAAAATCGAATAACTTTTTAATTAAAGCGTTTTATGACCTAAAATTTTGCAGAAAGGTTGATCATGGTAATATCATTCAGAATATGTAAAAATATTAAAATCGAAAATTGACACGAAAAACGCTTCGTATGCCGGTTCGTAAAATCAGCGACGATATGTCAGCTGGAAAAGAGGAGTAGAGCAGATACAAAAATGGGGGGAAATGCAACAAGTGGTAAAAACCTTACTACAACTTCCATATTAACTTATTATGATCACAATTCATATTTCTAGACTGGAATGACAAGAATAGATATGAGAAAGGGAAGAGAAAGGAAGAAGAAAGTAACAAGTATAACTAAAAATAAAAGACAAACATAGAAACTAACAGTTATGTATTCATATGGGTCATATGACAATATATTTTAATTAATACATGAATATATTAGTTCAGAATATTACATCAGGCAATCTTGGCTTTAAAATGTCATAACCACCAACTTTGATTACTTAAAATACTGCAATTTTTTCTACATTTTCTCATAATCAATTTTGAAAAGTAATAATGTAACAAATTGTATTTTGTCAATTTAAACAGTTAATAATATTCTACTACAAATTGAGTAATTAGGACAAAATTTAAGCAAAATAACAGATTGTATATCATGTGAGAGGTGTTTAATTTGATCTAAGGTAAATGCATTAATATAGTAAGTTAAGAAATGATTATGAGTATGATAATTTTGGTTGCTATGCGGAAAACAGACCAGTTAAAATTGATAGACAGAAAGAGCGAGTAGGGAGTAATCTCAAATCACAATACAGATAGATCTATATACAGCGGTATCTGGTTGAACAGATACGGGAGAGCATCGGCCTGGGCAAGCTCAGCTCGCTGACCTTGGAGGGGAAAATCCCGCTGCAAAAACATCCGCGCATTCCAGGGGCTCATAACGCGAAAATTCAGCTCAAAGAAAACAAACTGTTAGACTAGAGTGGTAGAATTTCACGAACCACGCGGTCCAAATAACAGTGAGAATGGTCAGAGAGGTGGTGTAAGCCTTTTCTTGGGCGCTAGAATTCGCGAGGAAACGGTGCGGTGCACGGTCTACACAAATCATCCATCCCTGCAGCCGACACCATCGGCCTAGGGATTAGGTGAAGAAAAGGAATATCATACTGCCTAACTACCACACCATGCCAATTTCTCTCACCTGTATTCGTCAACTTCCTTGCCTTAGCTTTCGATCGCATGATCCCTGTAGATTCCTCAGATGCCTCTGCACTGCACGAAGCGGCAAAACGTTCACTTTCCAACAGATTTTCCTCTGCTTTTGACAGATCCAGCGTTTCTCTGAGTTTAGTCCCGTTCATGCAGTTCTTATTATTTTTTCACACAGCTAGCAACTCTTTTCAAAATATCAATAACAAATTTGCGAGGTGAATCCGTAAACATATAACACGCACACAAAAACAAGCGATCGGCGCAGACGTAAAGTTAGGCACCTCGATCGTGGATGGAGAGCGATCGTAAACTTTATTCAGGAAGGAGACAGATTTACATAAACCACCTGTACGCCTGCGCAGTCTCTGGAGTTTCTTCACCAATCAGGGCTGTGGGCGGGGCTAAAAGTGATTTCTTCGCAAAGAGCAGACGGCTTCTATGCATATTCAAGGTGATGATGAGGTATAATAATATTCTAACCATCGGTCTCTTAGGGCGAGAGGACAATCACCATCATCGGAAGGTTTTTTGATGGTCGTTTGACTTGAACTTTTCCTCAGCTTTTCTTGCATTACCGTAACAAAAGCAAGCCAAGACGCTCTGGGGTACTTGAATAATGGACCGTTTATAGATGGCGTGAAAATGCATTATTCAGCGGTGAAACTAACAGCTATTATGTACCTTGTAACTGATGTGTTTCGAAAGAGTTTTCAATTGGGAGTGGTATAGCGGAGAAGGGCATAAACACATGTCGACTATAATCTCATGAAATCTAAGTGTTGTGATAGAGTAATGAATAAGTAGGAAATCTGGTCGTCATACGGTCATGATACACGGATTACTTTATAAGTCAGCATAATTACGTTTCTATGCTTTTTGTAATTATTAAAATTTCGATTTTATTCAAAATAAATAGTTAACGCAGCCAAATTAAAATGCAAATAAACCTGACTTGGTTAATTAATGCTAATTATGAATCAATGAAGAACCTGTAAAATAAAACCAGATCACCAGAGAAATAAAAAAAATATATGATACAGATATTTTTAATTTGTAATAATTACTTTCAATTCTAAAGACACTTAATAATTTGGCTATTAACATTTGAGAGTTTTGTTTTACGTAGCTTTAACATTGAATAGAGATTGATAATAAATAGAAAGGGAGTTTTTTTTTTATTGTTATTATTATTAAGCGGTTGATATCTCATCACTGCGTTGATACTTATGCAAAAGAAATTGGTTTATATTTGCGTGATTGGGTCGGTTGGGTTGTCATAAACATGGGCACGGCAGCAGACCAATGTAACATTAGTATACTATATAATTTGGAAAATACTAGAATCACACACTTTACAAAAATGTTTGAATTGATTCTTCACATGGGAAATCAAGCAGCCAATTACTTAATTAGAAAACACATTGTAGATTTTATAATTTATTTTACGTTTAAAATATACAGCTATGCGTGCGACTTTACGTTTGAATTCGTAGAACTAGATGATGATCATGAAACTGCATGAGGCAGAAGGTGTACACATCAGTATACATTGCGGTTTGGTGTGTGTAGCAAGTATACCCTATAATCCTCATAAGTCAAATACTCATTAGCCTTATTACAACAATAGATGTCGTTCACACCTTGTCTGCCGGTGAATACCACTTAATTGATTAGTATCTCACCCTTTACAATAAGACTATCCTCTTTATCAACGGAGATCCGATTATCTCCTGTCATTATGTCCGTTCCTATTTAGCGCGCTCTATAAACTTAGAAAGGCGACCAATTTGTGTAATGTCTCTAATTCCGCGCAGAAGAATGAGATGCAAAGAGGATGATGGACCGAGGAGAATGGGAGGTAATCCCAAATAGTGACACGCGACCTCTATCATTATTGATCAGGACAGAAATACAATACATGAATGGATCTAATAACCGTGTGAATGTTAGAGTGTTGCAGATGAGAAGTATACAGATAGGTCGCTGATAATGACTGTTTATTGGTATATCATTTTTATGTGTCAACAACAATATCGGAATAATGAGGAACTCACAAGACACCAATTCTGTTTCAGTCTCTTTTTGTCTATCTCTCGTTTTCTTTCTTTCTTCTTTATTCTTCTTCATATTATTATTATTATATTTCCTTCTTCTTTCTGTTCTTTCTTCTTTCTATTCTTTCTTCTTTTAATTATTCATTTTGTGGTTTGTTTCTCTCATCTTCTGTTTGATGGTCATAATATTTTTGCTTTTCTATATTTTAACTCGTCTCTTCTTTTTATTTTATGTTCTCACATAGTTTCTCAAATCAATTAATCCTAAACCTAAAGTCATACTTTTTGTGAAGAAGAACGGGCATCGGTCATTTTCAAGCAAAACGTTCAGCGCAATTAGTGTGTCATGAAGATAATTCTGACTCTTTATTTTCGACGCGCATGCGTTTACGAAAAATCCTATAAATTTGAAATGCCTCAAAAGTTATGTCATATATTATTAGACAGGACTTTTCGTTTTCTGTTTACAAACAACTTGCGTCAATGCTTTTAAATTGAACAGAACCATTAAATCGTGATTTAACAAAGAGAGTTCTTCATAAACCGTGATGACCTTGAACACTAAATCTATAAACTCTCTTCGGACAAGATTTTGCCCTTTGCTCAAAATAATTTTACAACCAAATTAAAAAGAAAATAGACAATTACAACCCGTAACGTCGCGATGTTTTTTTTTTTAATTTGTTAATTTCTGTCGAATGGCGCGATTCTGTTCATCGTTCAGTTGCACTTGAGCCGTAGCAGTTCTCTTGTCGTGCTTACCTCTCCCAAATTACCTAACAATAGCATCCAGTGCTAACCCGCTGACTCTTGAGCTTGAGGTGAAATGAGGTATAGCATAAAAAAAGAATGTCCACGAACGTGACACAGTGAAGAATTTCATTGTCAACATCAAGCCAATTTGTTCTTATTTATCACATTATCCAATTTAGCCGTTGTGTGTAGGGTGGCTTGTAGAGATCGTACAGGGAAGGTGGATAAATGAAATATTCTTTAATTGTCTCTCTCCCAATTGGAGAGAGAGTGAATTCCTGGAGCAGCATGTCCTATTGATTCTCATCACGGGATGCTGCTGGTAATGGGTGCATGTGCGAGGGAGTCTGAATTTAGCTCAGGTCATGAAGGAATCAAAGAAAGAGAAAAAGAAAGTTTGATTTGTCGTTTGTATCATTTTCTTAAAGTGTTGTCTTTGTAAAAACATCAAAAGTTTATGCATAGACCTACATTATTCTTGAGTTTGTAGTCACCAAAGCACCAAAGACAGTTTGATTATTTTTTTGTTATTTTTTTTTTTTTTAATTGTGGGGGGGGGGGGGGGGGGGGCTTGAAGAACTGCCTCTGATCGAGACCTATACATCCGGAAACTCAAAATGTTCCGTAGATTACATGATTAATGCATGTTCTTTTATTATGCGATAGGGAAAGTAAAGTAGACGCTGGTTAGTAAGAGAGGGTTTTGAAGGGAAAAGATGCCGATGTTTTGTTGTTCTGATGGCAAGAGGTAAAACAAAAAGGAAAAATGCCTTTTAAAGATGTGAATATTTATTTGTAGAGGCGTCGTGGTCCAGTGGATATGTCACCTGACTGTGGATCACAAGGTTCGCGTTTTTTGTTGGCAAAACATTAATCTTCATTCGCCACACTTGACCCAGCTGAGGTAAATGGGTAGGATTATTCACTGTGCGCTGACATTCGGCTGCCGGTGCTAAAGCCAGGGTAAAAATTATGTAATCGGTGTAAAGCGTACTGATATGTCTTAGGAAAGGATTGTGCTATATAATTATCATCATTATTATTTGTTACCACGGTGAACAAGATAAGAAAGCAGGAAAATGTAAAGGAAGAATATGTGTCTCTGTAGAGGATGGAAATGATGATGACGATGATTGAATATTATTGTAAAAGCGTATAATATGGGTAAAATAGCAAGACGTTACAGTAAGTAGTACATTTTATAATCACCTTCGAAAAGGTGCTTTATCGTAATACCATTAATGTGTTATTTGCCGGTCTTTGGTTTTCGACGTCAATACAATGCGATTCTTGTTTTGTCGTCACAGGCGTCATGGACAATGTCACGGATCGTTTTAATCGTCACTGCAATAAGATGTTCCGTGCCTTCACCTACAATTTAGAAGGAAAGTCTCCAAAGTCGGATCAAGAAATTGACATGTTTTGACTCCCTGGCCTGTTGTCTGGCGTTTGTTATAGAGCAAAGAGAAGGCACACAAGCAAGAACTTTACCGTCTCACTCGGATGCGCGCGAAAACCAACTTTCAAATAAATTTCATGCAGCAGCACGCGCGCGTCGGTCTGTATCGTCTGCAAACCCGTATCAAACATCATCTCTCTGTATGCAGAACTTATTAAACGATGCTCTTTTTTCTTTCTTATAAGCCGCACCAAGTCACAGAGAAAACGAACCAACCCCCTCCCTTCCCCTCCATCAACAAAACATCTTCTAATCTTCTTTTCAAAGTCTGACTTTTAATAAAATGAAAGACGAGAAGAAGAAAAAAGTTTTCAAGGGGAAGCTTGGAGGTGAGAAGTAACTTCGTCGTCCGGTGATTTTGGCGGGAGAATCGACTGAAACATCACGTTTATCCCTTTGTTGTGGAGATGTTGATCCCATTTTCGGAGACAGTTGGGCGGCAGGCCCTCTCTTCTCTTCTTAGTCGGTATCGCTAACAAAAAGAAAAGACGACATTCTTATCGCTTGGCTGACAACGATGATTAAGGTTCTTGATCGACTTCAAAACTTTGGTACGAAGATGGAATGAAGAAATACTTTCCTTGACCTTATTTAAAAAGCCTCCGACCTTTTTGTGACTAGAGCTGCAAGTGCAAATCCATTTTGAGGATTATAGCCGGAAATCTTCATTCCTCCATTTTTTTAGAGGGGGGGGGGTGTAAAGTTTGAACAATAACAAAAAAAGGTCCATTCTTTGTTTCTCTCCTTTCAGATTTTTATTTCATTTCGGAGCATTTTTTAAATTGAAACTGACAGAGGTTCTGAGGTTCTGTGAGGGTGATATAAATGTTGTCAATCTCGACGGTTGTCGAGCAGCTATAGGATGACCCCAAGTAATTACTCATAATCTTTAGCGGGAAGCAACATATTCGAATAATGTGGTTGTGAATAAACAAAGTAATTATACTCGATTATCTGTTATACTATTTCTAATTAATTGAATATCCCAATAAACAAAAAGTAACAAGAGTATTACTAACAATCGAAAATCGGTATAACTGTGTATTTTACATTTAAAGTTTAAAACAATATCTCCCAAAATAAATATGAGTAGAAATCTTTTGAACCACGAAAATAACTTTGAGTAAGAGAATGACATCTAGAAATTTAAGTGTTTATAAATTGTAACCAAGATGAGGATAATTTTGGATTCTCAAAGTAGAAAATACCTTCATAACCTAAAATAGTTGTTTTTTCTTTAATATTTATTTGAAAAGAGAGCTCCATATCCAACTCCTAGCGATCCCCTTGTGCAGTGAACACTAGTTTATCTATTTCAGTATGTTTAGATTAATTGTTTCGCACAATGTCCCCTGAAATGAATACCCTAATGTAAGAAAGTCCTTTTTGAATATTCTGATAGTAAACTGTTTGCGGCTAATTGTTTTTACCACAGTGTGATCGTAAACAGACAAGGGCATTGTGGCTGTATTCAATGCATTATCTCCCGTGCAGACGATTGCTTCCCGCCAAAACAAATGAAAATAAAGACGATTCCGAAAAGATATCGCTCGCCGTCATAGCTCCTTGGTCTGGTCCGTGGACCGGTACGACAAAGGATGCATTAAACCTTGGACACAGATACCAGAGATGATGTTACGGATCGAACAGACCCACGCGGAGATAGGGATGAAATAGAAGAGAGGAGTAGAACAAACAAGAGTACTGGCGTATCCAGCGAATATGGTAGGGAGACTGGGGGCAGAATATGCCCCCCCCCCCGAGTTTGAACGCTTAAGAAAAGATTCAACCATCTGCGGCCCCCCCCCCCTCCCCCCATCATAAATTCATGGATATGGTTAAGGGATAAAGCTGAAAAATCGGGGGGGGGCGTGAAACGGTTTATAAAAAAGAGGTATGTTGATATTTACTGCATGGAACAGTGGCGTAGATTTGGGGAGGGGGTCGCAGCACTTACAGGCACACCCTTAACTATTTATCAACGATCACTACCACTACCTCCACCACCCATCTCCACAACCATCAGCACTCATGTCTCTTCTTGATCACCATTCTCATCATCACACGATTACCACCACCGCCATTACTATACCACCTCCACTACCACCGCCACACCACCACCGCCACTACCACCATTATGACCACTACCACCACCACCATCACATCCACCACCTTCACCATCACCACCACCACCATCACCTCCACCACCTCCTCCACCATCTCCACCGCCACTACCACCATTATCACCACTACCACCATCACCATTATCAACACCACCACAGTCAACACCACCATCATCATCACCCCCACCACCATCACCGCCTCCTTCACCGCCACCACCACCATTATTACCACTATCAGTATCACCACCACCATTATCACTACCACTGCCATCAACACCACGGTCATCACCACCACCATCACCACCATCACAATCAGCACCTCCACCACCTCCACCACCTCCTCCACCACCTCCACCACCTCTACCACCTCCTCCACCACCTCCACCACCATCATCGCAGTAGATTCTGGGAGGATAAAGTATGTAATGTCATAATAAATGATAATGTTGATCTTAGCTTTATTATTGTATCATTTATGGAGGGAGAAACTGGTATTACAGGATTTTGCCCGAAATACAAAATAAATTTTTGAAATCTCGTTTTGCATAGTATTCAAGCTTCGAAGTTTTGAAAATAAATGATAAGGAAGAAGAGAAAGAAAGAAAGAACGTGTTCAGATGAGGCAAAGGAGGAAGGTCGAGAAATGCAGCCGAAAGGACAGACGACAGCAAGTCTTACGTATTTACGCATCATGGAATTTATTCTGATCTCATTCCCGCCAAAAAATAAGAAAGATAATCCTACCCGAGATTATACAAGGAAGGACATCCAAGAAAAATACAGACTAAGTTCAAGCCATTCCGAATAATTCCTAAAAATCAGAATGACAGAAAAGATGACTATTCTAATTTATTTTCATTAATGTGTATTCACGCGGACAGCAAAAATCGTTGTCATGACAACAATTTGGTAGGTCAATTGAAAACGGCTCTTATACTAAGATGATTTAAATTTCCAAAAGTGTTTTCTAATATTTTTGGGAGTATGAAGAAGACTGAAATAAAAATGTTTCCTTGATGTGAAGCCATGAAGACATAGATACCAGGGATGCGATATCACTGATAGATATGGTGATGATATCGGATAGACCCACGCGAAGTCTACAAGCAGACAGTCAAAGGACACACACACACACATATTCCAGCTCAAACCAAATTCATCTCTTATTGAATTGAAAATCTCCTGGATTGTGTAGCTCCCTTAGGTAACATGCTTTTATCAGGGAGGTTTTTTTTAACTCTCATATCCCTGCTTTTATATGCATTTCGAATTTGTAAAATTTAGGCTACTTTAATGAATAAAGTTTGCAGCAATTATTGTATCAGGACATCGCTCCGTAAAATCGTTAGCAATATCAAGTTCCCCTAGCTGATAATAAGCTAGTAATAAACATTGTATATTATGTAGTGCTTAGAATTTTAGTAGGTGAAATAAATTGTGTGAAAAAGGGCCCTAGATTGGGTCGGGTGGTACGGTGGTCATCATCAGTAAATGGCATATGGCGTATGATAGCATAATATTTAGCGTTTTGCCCCCCCCCCCCCCACACACACACACATGTTTTTGTGTTGTTGTTTTTTTCTCTCTATCTCTCTCTCTCTCTCTCTCTCTCTTTTTTCTCCTTTATGTTGGAGAAAGAGAGAAGGAAAAAATTCTTTATCACCACTCCTCAATTTTTTGGCAAATGTTGTATACCACGATTGCCATCGATCTTTTCTTTCACCCTCCTCCTCCCCCCCCCCCTTTCCCCCTCTCTCTCTATATCTCTCCCTCTCCCCCCCCCCCCCCTCTCTCTCTCTCTCTCTCTCTCTCTTCTATTCTCGCTCTTTCTGCCCCTCTCTTTCCTTTTCCATACATCATGTTTCAAAACTCTTCCTCCCTCATCATCTACAATACAACTTTTCTGGAATCATTCCGTTACAGGTGAGCAATCATATTCGACCTGACACCTTCAGCAATGGTGGATATGACGGAGGCGGGTTCAATTCACATTTGGTGCGGGGAACAGGAAAACTGATTAGGCCAACCCATCTCTTCCAATTTATCTCAGATTTGGCTCCTCACTCACATGCTCTCGTCTAATAGAAGTCACAAAATGGAGCAGCAACAATCATAGGAGATACTCTAAAAACCAACATGAAGTTGATCTCTTGCATGAAAGGGTATAGAGAATCGTAAAGTGTTCAGATAAAAAAATATATAGAGCAGAGTTTGTATGGCTATTGTAAAGATCTTCTTTTTTAAATAGAGAAACATGATGAAGCACATATGAAATATAAGCAAGACGAACGAACAAGAAGGCGATGAACAATGTTTAAGGAAAGAGAGAGAGAGAGAGAGAGAGGGGGGGGGGGGGGTTCATGCCTATTACCATGCAATCTGAAAACACGTATTTCATTCAATTCATTTCACCGTCTCTCCACTCTCTCTCTCTCTCTCTCTCTCTCTCTCTCTCTCTCTCTCTCTCTCTCTGTGCGTACGTAATTCTTTCAAAAGCCTCTTCGCTTTGAAATAATTATTATACCCTTTTAGTATCATTTGGAATTGTTAGTGAGTTGATAGGTGTTCTGTTGGTTACAATCTGAAACTAAAGGTCTTCGCCTTACGTCTCCTTCCTATAGCCTGAAAGTTTACGAGCCCGAAGTGACACGATGTCTTCACGAATACGTGATGAACAGACAAAGAACAAAACAGCGAAATGTAAATAGAAACTCTTCCTTACGAAATGATTTTTGTTGTTT
This sequence comes from Strongylocentrotus purpuratus, assembly GCF_000002235.5. Taxonomy (NCBI): domain Eukaryota; kingdom Metazoa; phylum Echinodermata; class Echinoidea; order Camarodonta; family Strongylocentrotidae; genus Strongylocentrotus; species Strongylocentrotus purpuratus. The sequence continues at coordinate 31,499,590 of NW_022145601.1, read as the reverse complement.
TTAATCACCTCTGTAAACCGCAGAGCAGAGATGGGGGAAGTAATGAACTTTCTGGGGCAACGGGACAAGACATGTAACAGAACTGTCTCGCGTCGAGAGGGAGAGGGAGAAGAGACATGGGGGTTAATAAAATCTTGAGGGCGGATAATTGAAGAAGGTGACAAGGAAAAGGGAATGAAGACATAAAGATGGAAATCTTCTCACTGATTCCGACCGCATCTTTACCGTGTATCCCGCCCCTGACCTCCGCGATGGATCACCTTACAGGATGCGGTCGAAATAAAAGGTAAAAGCGCGCGCTCCTTCAAAAAGAAGCAATTGAGACAGAAGCAAAAAGAGAGAGGCAATCGGCATAATGATGTCATCAGTGGGCAAAGCGAGAAGTAATAACATGGATCCCAGTCAATTGCACATGGCATGTGGAAATTTGAGTCGGATGAAGGGGATGAACTAGGATATTTCCGCTCGACACAGGGTTCAGAAGGAGTTATTGTTATGTGATGTTTTTTTTACCTGTCATTTACGTGTTTATTAGTGTAAAGGTGAATATTGTAATATCATGCGCAGTGTGCATGGAAAAAAGGTATATACGCTGTGACCCATTTTCGAAAAAACAAGGCCTACACAAACAAATAGTCTTCTTTGTGAAATATATTTTACAGTAGTACATGGATACAACAGATAACGCTTAGAGACTTCGGTGGTAAGCGCTTTATAAGTAACGTTTTTGTTATTATTATTATTATAAAAACTATAGCCTTGCGGATGGACATGCAGACAAAGAAATTATTAGACAAAATGTATAGAGAATGATACCCTTAATATACTTTTTAAAACTTAAATTACATTCTTTTAAAACACATGTAAAACGATAATATTAATAAACGAATAACTGATTTCATAGCGCCATTGGTATGATCATTAACATTTAAGGCTGACGTGGCATGAAGTAGGACTTAGAAATCTATATATTCTTATCGATTGATATGCGGCTAGACTTTTAAAAGATGATGACTTGTTAAAGCATAAAAAGCAGTGCGCTTACAATCACTTGGAGCGAGAAAATTTGAAACAGTATTATAAGATAATCGAGCGAGAAAAGTTGAGGCACGAAATTAAGAATTGAATTCGATAATTTCAATCATTGATTTAACGTCTTCACTTGTGTACTCCAGAAAGACGGTGATCAGGTTTTAAATGTGGTCAGTAACATGTTATACCCCACCCCGTTGACTTCTTTACGAGTCTATGGATTAAACAATCTTCCATATCGTGCTTAAATTTTTAGTTGAAGACAAACGAGAAACCTCTTCTTGAACTTCAAATACTCTCGCAAACATGAACTTTCTTTGAACATTTTATAGAGTTAAATGACTCCGCATTGTACTTCAAATGACCTATCGAAAACCGGGGCGAAAACTACCTCACGTAAACGTGACATACTTGTGTACATCATTCGTTGGGTGAAGACAAGCAAAAATATAAAATGAAAAACAAAACTGGAGGGGTAAAGTGGAGGATAACATGCCCAAGTCTAAGGCTATTACCTTCACTAACTTATCATCCCAATGCAGAACGCATGACTACAGGAAAGGTTTTCATGAAATAATTTTGCCGCCAAAACGCAGTGCTCTCCAGAGAGCGCGGTGAGCAGACGACGGCCGCCTTGGTTTTGGGCGGGAAGGACGAGTTGGATACGGTTCAGCCAAGGGAGATAAATATGAGACACGAGAACGATGACATGAAGGCTGGTTATGAGAAAGAGATGAATTCTTAATATCATCTTTCCGCTTAGTAAGAAATATGATTAGATTGTTTGTAAGTTGTAACAAAATTCATGAATATTATATTGCCGGAGATCATTCTAATTTATTGTGTTATCTTCAATATTTTGTTGGGTATCAAGCAGAGAAAACGAATGCTTTGATAACAAACAAGAAGTTGCTCGACGATGAAAAAAAGGGGTAAATACAAGCGCAACGATCTTAAATGAAATAAATAATCAAGGTTAAAAGTACTCTAGAATGTTATTTATTCATAGATCAGTGGCAGTCAATGAATTCGAATTGTTGCAAAGGAGACACGAATGATACAAAGAATTCATCTAATCCATACAGAAACTATGTATTATGCACAGCATCTAGTCCTTGCAGTATCATTATGAAGCGCTTCACATTTTTTTTACACAAAGTACAGCATGGACCACCGTATATAGACAGTGATTATGCACTTTGAAAAATCATGTGATTATTTTATTTAGGTGCAATGGTCTGACATTAAACATGACTATGATTTTTTTTCTTCTTTCTCTCGATCACGATGGTACTATGACGAGTAGCCTTGGTCAATATATACAGCTAATTTGGGACGAAATATGGCCAGAAATATCCACCTACATCATAACACCTATGTATAGGTGATTAAAAGAAAGATGAATGTATGAGTAGAAGGAGCAAGAATAGTGCTTCAGTTCATCATCATCATCATCATCATCATCATCATCATCAACATGATCACAGACGTATTAATGATTCGATGTGGAGCTATTTGAGACGCGTGGCCCTTATTGCATATTGTCAAAATGGTAATGAAATTGAGTTTTTTTTTTATACTCTTTTTCAAATTAAAAAACAAAACATGGACACAATATAATCTTATTTATCAGATCAACGGACTCAAGATTTCAAAGACGAGACTGTAGATGGCAGCAGATAAAGATATGCAACAACCCTGTGTGAAGTAGATTATTAGGCCTATGTCCGTCTTTGATCTGAACTGAGATTTAAAAATAAAAATAAATCATTTATGCGCTTAGAAACATAACATTTAGCGCCTATAATATTATATATTTTATTATTATTATAAACGTTATATATTATTATCATAATGTGCTTGTTTGGAGAAAAAAAATAAACATAACTTTGGGCAGGGAGTTGTGAGGTTGTTTTAATGATAATGATTATCATAGAATAGAAGATATCAAAACATAACAAATAAAGCAAAGAACAAGAAAAACTTACGAGATAAAATATGAGCACCCGTTTTCAGGTGGTAACGACGATGAGAATGACGGTGAAGCAATTTAATTTTAAATGGTCCAATTTTGGTGCTATTATTAACTCACATAGTTTACGAGTAACAAGATGCCCGTATTTGAATTTCCTTTTAATCTAGGAAGGAAAATTTTATAATGAAATCACATTTAATTAAATGTTATTGTTTAGAATACAGAATCTGAACGGCTTATATTCGAGCAAAAGGTCTCACCTCCCTCCCTTAAAATATGTGCACTTATGACTAAGGAGAAGAGAAAGGGAAAAAAGAAGATGAAACAAGAAAATAAACAGATACGGGTCGTGTATATCTACGAGAATATACGAAAATTAAATTAAATGAAAAGAAAAGGAGAAAGTGACAATATTTTTTTCTTCATTTTTTAAGAAAGAAAAAAAAAAAGAGGAAACAAAGCTCCTTGATGTTGGAGTAAAATGTGGGTCGCTAAAGGCATGTGTGTGTAGGTCCATGGTTTTATCCGGATGGTATTCCCCGTGCGGTTGATTCTTAAAATGTGATGTCATCCAAACCAAAAGTCTCGCCCCAGATATATTCTGACTTCATGAGACATCAGTTTTCCTTTTCTTCAAGAAATCCAGAAAGTGAGAAAGAGAGAAAGAAAGAGAGAGAGAGAATATTCTGCAAATGAAGACATTCACGGCAGCCTTCTGAACCAATTTCTGCTGCCGAGGTGTGATGCTTTGGCCCAAGTGTTTGCCGATGATCTTGAATTTTGTGATATAATGTAATCACTTAGCAAATTTCCCTTCATCACATGAGGATTAAGCCAGGTTTACGAGTGGATCGTCTGATCTGCTTCTCTAGCCAAAATTATGTCCCGGTAGATTAGACTTCTTCGCAAAATATTTGTATGCTATACAAAATATTAGGTTCAACAGATCATGCAGCAACATGTTGGTTGGATGGGGAAGGGGGGAAGGAGTGGTAGGGGAGAGGGAGGTGAGGGGGGGGGGGGGGAAGAAAGAAGCCTATAGAAGGAGGGATGGGAAAGGGATAGAGAGAAGAAGAGGGAGAATATGGGAGAGAGAGGAGAAGAGAGAGAGAGAGAGAGGAGAGAGAGAGAGAGAGAAAGATTGTGAGATAGAGTGGGTGGGGGGGGGGGGGGGGGCGGGAGGGGGGGGGGGGTGATGGCGCTAGAATCAGCCGCGAAATGTAGTTCATTATGTTGACCCCACATCAAACAGGAAGGTCCAATGGTCGAAGCCCTCATAACGTGAAACTGATGATAAAACGCGACAGTGGCGTATCCAACCCAGACATTGATAAACACGAGTGGAATTCATCCCATATCGGGGGTAGGCGGGGGGTGGCGTACACTCGCCCCAGCTCCACTCAGATTTGAAGTTTGGGTTCTTCACTTGTCTTAATCTATTTGAAAGGCACTCGCCATTTCACTTCTTTGTCTTTCCACTCTTGTCCGTGTTGTTCTTAGTACTTCTATCTAGCCTCTTCTCACCCTCCTATATCTCGAATATTTATCTATTGACATGGCTCCCCACTGACTTTTTATTCGGGGTCAAGATTTTGATATTTTGAAAATTTCGGGGACTCGAGAAAAAGCAAAACAAAATAAAGAAAGAAATATTCGTTTTTACGAATCCCTTAATTTACAGTTTTATATATCTTTTTAATGGTCTTCAATTATCCACTAGCTATTCAAATCAAGCTCTTACAATATTGTCAAATGGCTCATTTATAGATTCGAAAGGGGGCATCATAAGTTTATAATCCTACTTGATTTTCGAAGCGGATATAGACGCCAGCACCTGGGTCGGTATTCAATTCAATACTAAAGTAAAAAATTTGGTTGGTATTATACTTAAGTAAAATAAAATTTAAAAAGAGCCAAATTTGGTATTCAATTACGTACTTCAGCTAAATATTTATTAAAGATGTCGTCCGACTAAGTAAATGTCTTAGATGTTGCTTGAAACGAGTCAATTTTTGAGCTTAGCAAAACAATTAGTAACAGTTTTACTTAAACAAAGTATCAAATTAAATACCGGCCCTGAACAAGATGTCCTAACATTTATGATTTTGTTTTCTTTCAAAGAGGAACTTTTTTAATGGGGGAAAAGAAACCGTTTTCGTATTGATTACTGGAAAATATGTTATATATATATTCCTTTGATGTTAGAAACGGGAGGGGTGCCCCTGCGCCCTTTCACTGCCACTGTCTTATTAATTGGAAGAAGAAAACAAAATCATATCCTTTTCCTTATACTCTCTTCTCTGCTTTTCGCCTTCTCTCCGTCTTAATCACTCCCTTCACCGGGGCCCCCACGTTCGCAAAAATATTATTAGGACTTATGACCTTAATTTCTATGACCAACATGGATATAGCCTCGAGTACGTGTCATCCCGGGGAATTGGGATTGCCTTATTCATCTATCATATTCATTAGATTAATTTATGACGAATTAAATTACGCCCCAGTCTAAAACTATTTACGAAGTCAAGAGTAAGACGTTATTCAGCAAAAGGAGACGTGTCTTTGGCTGTGATACACTTCAATTTAAAGGCATAGTGTCATGGATCTGGACGGTTTGTGGTTCTGTTTCAAAAGAAAGCGCTCATCTCTGCATTTTAGATGCTTGGTTGTGGAATTTTAGCCAAAAAACAATAATGGATTTGCAATGACATCAACGCGGATTAACGAAATTTTTACAGAATTTCAGTTGCATAGACAGTTGATTATTGAAGTGTGTCAAACTTGAATTTAATTGACCTGTAGCTAAATGAATATTATCAAGTCCCTTTGGATAAAAGACAGCAGCTTTTGACTCTTGAATATATCCGCTCCAAGGCTATTTTAAATACCTTAGGTTGATTTTTCGAAAGATGTTTTGATCGTGTTTTATTGAGATTATAAAGGCTCGTTCAGATATGTCACGGCAAAACTGCGGCGTTTTCTTTAATTTTTGTATGATACGCCCTCCAGTTCTGAATCATATATCAGAGAAAACGCGTAAGTCCTGTGTTGCACATACTTTATTCACTTATACGTCAAGAAGAACCGCGATGGCCTTTTTTGCGGCGGTTTACCGGGCCATTTGTGAACAAGTCTTTACTGCGTAGTGCGTACTGCACCTTTATTGAGCTAGAAATATCCTTATAGCTTTGGCTCGGGTACCCAGTTTTCTGCGAGACCAAAAAAAGGCAAGTCCTTGGTGTGACATGTATCGTTTATGTAGCACGGAAGGGGCTCTTTAAATGGCTAAGTTAATAACATGATGTCTTAATCATGGAGCCGCACTTCACAACAGTCTCAAGCAGACATCTTAATCAGGTTTGACTCAAACTACTTCTGACAGACAGGGACATGGTGTAAATGCGACGAGCTACGCCAAGTTCTAGTTCGAGCGAAGAAGGAATGGGTGAGGAGGGGATGAGGAGGGGATGGGGAGGGTATATCCCACACAGTCAGTGTGAACGCGGTGAAAGTCCATCTTTGAAGAGGCGACTTCCTAACTTTGATTTCCGTTTGATTCTTGTTTTTCTAACATTTTGCGTTTTTTTTTGTGGGGGGGGGGGGGGGGGACGGAGTTTCAAACTTGGAACAAGATGGGGGTCAAGTTGATAACAGATGTCTTATTTTTATGTCCAGTTTGATTTCTGTGATGGAACACAAGTTTATTAGAGTACTAATGTTGGTTCGACACCAACCCCCTCCCCCTAAAAAATGTTTCGTCATGGTCGTAGGTGTGACAAGTTTAGCTTAGCAGACCAGACTCATATTCAGTTTAATCTACGAGTCTTCATGACATATTACGTGTACAGAGATTATATTAAAGACTGGCCCTTTACAGTGGTTGTTATTAGGTGGATTGCACGTATATATCTTCGGAATTCGGATGTATTGTGTCATGTTATTACAAGAATAAAAAAAGTTTTTCTGCTGTATATAATTTTCCTTCGTTTTTTTACACTGCGTTGTAAATTTATTTATATGATATATTATGTTTACAAACCGAATATTGATTTTTTACATTGCTTTGTAAATTTATTTATATGATTTATGTTTATAAACAGAAGTTTAATATATTTAATACAATATTACAAATACATCCAACAACTAAATTATTCATACCCTTACCAATTTCATAAATATGTGAAAAATGATTTGTCCCGATTTATACTTCTTGAGAATGTGACATATGAAAAGTATTCAGCAAAGGCCCGCATTCAACCAGTCCACCTTTATTTCTTGAGATCAAAACACAATAATCATCAGATTTACAAAGGGTACGAATATTTAGTTGTTCTGTACATGTATATTCGTCATTAATACAGGACAAGCAGCACACAAAATAATCACTCATAGACATTGTATTTTCGTTTCTCCCAATTGTTATTTTATCAGTGTCTCTCTTCAAATTATCAAGGAATATTCAGATGAAAATTCAAGTCACTCGCGTAATCAAATGGCATGAACAATGATTCTTACACGTAGTATATCCAAAATTGTGTCACTTTTCTTTGAGATCTTTGTATTCTTAATCGTCACAGTAACTTGTGGCGCTTCACACGTTAAACTATGTACACAGGCACATAAATGTATGTAACTCCATAGTCATTCTTCTAATATATATTTTAAAATGTCAAATTGAATTTGTAGACTTTAGTAAATGAGCATTTTGAAGTCTTATTCAATCTTGCTCCAATTTTTTGCCCATTTTTCTCTTTTCATCATCTTCATAATTTTCTTCTTTTTCTTTTCTCAGTCTTTAATCATTATTTCAATACATAGTTTAATATAGACCAATACATCTTCAAATAAACTTCTCACTTCAATATTGTATAAAATTTGTAAACTTTTACCATTTTTCATTTTTTTTCCTTACCTGGAGCTCTCTTTTTCTCCCATAAACTTAGTTGTTTTAAACCTTTACTGCTTTTCATCAAAAGAAACAAAAAATAAAATTAAATAATAGTCACCACACATGTGGCTCATAAACGTGGATAATCAATGACATAATATATCGAGAACAAAGTCCTCATTCCAAATCCATTCTATTCAAAAATATTTGTAGAGACGTGAGCTCTGAATTAGATAGATCAACTATTCATCAGTTGATTTTGTAAAGTGTCAATTTTTTTTTTGAGTGAACGCTATCCAAAAATCATCTCCCAGCTTACTTCCCACTCCACTCCTTGTTATATGAGTTCACATGCATGTACAGGGATGGGCGAGTGTGGGTAAGTAGATTGCCCAGTAAGAAACAAGCGCAAACTTCACACAGGCAAAGTTGTACCACATCTAGATCCAAGTACAGTGAATTCATGACATCGTTAACGTTTCATTCACCAATGATAGCATTTCTGAAGGTGCCCAAATCTGACAGTTTCTTTGTGTGCTGTGGCAAATTTTGTTAAACGCTTAATTGAAATGCTGTTTCACTCTTATTCTATAATTATATGAAAATGTGATGGAAAATGGAACTAACAGAGGAATTAAATCTGGATAAACTGAGCAGTCTTGCCCGTCTTCAAAATTAGTCTACCAACATCTCATATTCCCTACCCCAAAATAATTCACTTACGTCGTCTAAAGTTAGTCTCAAGTCCATATTTACCACCCGAGGAGGCTAGGACCCTTTACGTTCTTTTTTTTTTTACCTTCAAAATTTGAGAATTGGACAACTTACGGTATCCACAATAAATGGCTTATGCATAGCGATAGAAGCTTCATATCCAGTGTGACATCATAAACATCTTCATACAATAATAATATTTACATACAAAATACTTGATCATAAATTAGTGAAGTGAATTGCAATACAGAATTCTCAAAAATGTCTTATCTCTACCTTATTCTTTCTTTTGAAGATGAACAGGTTAATACAGGACATAATTATCTAACTATTAATCACGATATAACATCCATGGACTTTCAGTTTGTGAAAAATAGTCAAGTAGAAAAAGGTGAGTAAATATATAACGTGCTTTTTCCCCATGCTTATAACAAGAGACCAACTCTTAGGTACACAATAGTGAAAGAAGAAATGAAAAACAAAAACAAAAAATCAAAAGAATCCTCCATTCTTCTCGAGTTTGGCAAATCCCAACACACACATCATAAGGAACATGTGAAAGTTACATTGAAGTATGAGGAATGAGACAAAGAAAAAAAAAAGTACTACACTAACTTAGCCTTCAATGTATGACTGACTCTTGGTTTCAGAGATCACAAATCTAAAATGGAAGCACATTCGTTTTGAAATTATATAAAAAGGACAAAACTGAAGGGGGAAAAAAAGGCAATAATTTGAAAGGCAGGGATGAGTTGAATTCATTCCAGATAATTTCATCGGTTACTTCTTTACGATTTCAAGCAGAAATAAAAGAAAATGAAACGGGTTCAACGAAAATTGTTATTCGTAATTCATGAAAAGCAGCCATGTTGCGGCTTTTCATCAGCATGATCACGATGTATACCATAAAGGGATAATGAATGAGGCAACTATCCATGAAACTTGCTCCTAGGTGAGCTCATCTACTTTCATCTGATTCCCTTGAAGTGCGTTGACGATTCGGCACCGTCAAGGAGTTGCAGATTAGAACCATCTGATAGCAGAGACAGTCGACATTCACACAGGCTCATGAATATCAACATACCACTACCTATGGCATGTACAGCTAAGGTAAGGTAAGGTGGATGAATAGAAAAGTCCATCGTGGGTTCCAAATCATGAAAACAATAAATTCTTTGCATTCTCGTCATAATAAATCTCATACCTATATATCATATATATCATAGTTATATCGCAAAGACAAAGATCATCTCGGACTCTTCATCTTTTCATCAATTTTTTTTTCTGAATTGGGAGAAAACGTCGATAGTTTTGATAGTTCATTATCTATCTCTTGAAGCACATAATTTGTTTTCCGTGAAGAAGAAGAGCTGCTTGGCAGACACGTCTACACGCGGGGCATGCATCAGCATTAATCCGCTTCAGCTAACCATGTGAAGAAACTTGTGACGGACTTGAGCGCCACGCCCTTGCCAGCACTCTCCTTTGGATCCTCGCTTTTCTTCCAATCGTAGAACGACTCTTCCGATGCTACATCTTCATCATAGAGGACATCAAACAGGATTCTTAGTAGGCCTGCAACGAGAGATAAGACACATTACAACACATCAACAAATAACAATTTGACTAACTGACCAATTGCAAGTATTTCAAAATTAAAGCCCCTCTAAAATGTTTGGAGCCCCAAATTTGATGGCAAAATTTCACTTAAAATGTATCAGAATGCGAAAGAGGATGTCATTTAAGACACACTTTTGCAAAGATCCCCCCCCCCAAAAAAAAAAAATGTGTTTGAAGACAAATATTGATAAAAGAATACTTAATTTGGGTTCCTGTTGTACACAGAACAGCTAAATTGTGTACTTTTTCATTCGACTTCAGACACATTTGTTTTGAAAATCCTTGAAGAAATGTGTCTTAAATGACATCCTCTTTCACATTATGATACGATTGAAGTGTAATTTTGCCATCAAATTTGTTGGACTCCAAAAACTTGAGAGGGGCTTTAAAATGATCATGTTTCATGCATTGTCTGCTAGGAGAAAGGCAATTAACTTCCATCAATGGAACAATATTTTGTTGAAAGATTCCACATTTATTTCAGGGATACCAAATAATTTGTATACATGTATGCTCATTTTCAATCTGTGTTTTGTTCCGTTACTATTATGAGTTTACACTCATGAATGTTATTGCATTTTGAGCCTGAAGGCCACTATTGGGGAAAATGTGTTACCCTGTATAAATGTCAGAAATAAATAAATGATTCAATACATAATAATGAGTTAATGCCATCCTGCCTTTCATCTGACAATACTTGCAATCAATACCTTAGAACCATAAAACAAGTACACATTTCCAATTTGTTTTCAAAGGAAAATTCCAATTGTTGAAAAAGACTCCCATTATGATAGTCATCAATAATATGACTCAAACAACCTTTCATTGAACTTAAAGGTGGACAATCACAAACCACCTGTTCATGTTCTTGTAAAGATGATCCTAACCAGAACAATAGCAGTCCCTGAGCAACCATATTCAGTCATAACATCCAGTGTACATTTTCATGTAATGAAGTGGTATTAGTGTACTTGGTTAGACTTATTATGCACAAGGGCCTGTTGCACAAAACTTACCATTGATGGTAAAAAAACAACAACGTTGTATTGCCTTTTAAATGCCAAAACACGGCACTTTAAAAAAAAAATTCCCCCCCTTTGGGCTGATATTTCTCTGTTTTTAAGGCTTTGAAACATTCCCCCCCCCCCCTAAAAAACAGTCATAACAACAAAAAAAAGAAGAAAAAAAGCTGACCATACATTTTAGGCCTTAATGGCATTTACCATGATAACAGGGCTCAACAGCCAATCAAAATCAAGGTTTCCATGGTAGTTACCATTGCTGGCAAAGTTACCATCAATGGTAAGTTTTGTGCAATGGGCCTATAGTCATTCAGATAGGGGATTTATAAATAATAATAATAATAATCAATACCATCTTGCAAGTTTTAGTTACCTTGAGGGCTTTGTAGTGAATGATTGAGGGCCTGGACAGCATATAGTGCTTGAAGCTCTAGAGGGCGCTTGTTATCGATGTAGCGTTGTAATACCGGACCACGTTGCTTCAGGATTGCAGGGTCGACTCGGCAGTTCTGCTCTTCACCTGGAACGTGAACGAAGATGTGTTGAAAATTCAGAAGATATTCAATGAGTGATTTTAAGTTGGGTGTTTAGGGCTGGTGTTAGTGTTTAATAACAGCCCTAAACACCAAAATGGAAATCATCAGGTGTTAAGGCTTTGACCTCTAAATATTGTCAACTTCCGATAGCTAGTGTTATCGACTTTACAAAATTGTCGTCTGCTGAACCTTCTTTTGTAGCTGGTGTTAATATTTTACGTACAAATGTCCCATTCACTAACACTTGCCCCTAGGGATTAAGCAAATGTTGATTTCCAGTTCCGTGTTAGTGTTAAGCTATCGGAATTGATATCGGTACCAGGCTTTTAATTTCATCAGCAAATTTTTAGCTCGATTTAAGAGCTCTTGATTGCTCTAAACACTAACACTAACACCCAACTTGAAATCACTCAATGTGTCCATAGAGGGTTTAGCAATGGGGTATGTTGCTCTATTTCTAAATAAAATGTATGAAATACAGAGATATTATTTAAATATGAAGGGAAAATAACACAGATTTGTCTTAAAATCGTAGAGAACTGTATTGCTGATTACGTTCCACTGGTCATACTTTCATTTTATACAACACATGAGCAACAAAAAAAAACCTTAAGGAGGAAAGTTATGCATCATTTATAACTGGGGCAGGTGAACTGGTGAATACAATGGTTTGTAAAATAGTAGAACTCGCTACTTTGTTCACAGTTTTACTAACAGATTTGCGGAACTTTATATGGAAGATATTAACAACATGATAGAATGTTAAGAATGTGAAGATTTGTTTTCCTCTTTACATTTATTTTTCTTAGATGAATCCAATGATCGATATAACAAAATTTACTTCAGACTATGGAGGGTGTGCATGTATAAATAACATTTCCAGATTATGCTAGGACATAAAGAACAGATGATATACCGCCAGTATCAAAATCAGATAAGTGGTGAGTGTACAACAGGGTTCCAAACTATCTGAATACCTGGGATCCAGTCTACATTTGGGTGGTCTGTGTGTGTGTAACAAACTCATATCAACATTTACAAATATGAGGGCCCATGTGTTGAGGACCTCTGTCTAGTACAGTACTGACTCAAAATGTAATTTGATATACTATGTTGTGCCTTCTCATGCTTATCTCCTTTCTAATGCGCATTTCTCTTTCCTCATCTTCTTCTCAACTCCACATGCAGCTCATCATTTTGTATTATTTTCTGTATCCCCAATCTCTCACTTCTTTTTTGGCTTTGTCTACTATTATGACCGGGTTCTTCTATCTTTGTCATGTAAAGAACTGTCTTGTCCCATTCTCGTCTCTGTCCGCATCCCCATTTTTTTCTATTTTGTAGTTCCTTTTGTAGTTACGGACTTGTAAATCTAATTACTCATTATTCCTCAGTATCATTTGAGGCGTTCACACTTGTACAAGCATTGCTTTTTAGTGAGCCCCTCTGTTTCCAATATGTATTTCTACATTTGTTGTAAATGTTTAATTGTTTTGTAATGTTTTGTAAATTGACATTGAAATTGAATTGGTACAAAGAAAGGTTGCTTACCTTCTGCTGCGTTCTTGCAGATTATAGTAACTAAGGCACGAATGAATTCAGAGTTCTGCTTCTGTGTGTCTGTCACATTATGCTGAAAGTGAGAAAAAGAACAAGAATTACAAGAATCATCTGGATTTATAAAGCACCTAATACAAAATGCCATCTCTAAGCGCTTTGCAGATATTACCCCAGTCATCGGATTCATTCAAGTACAAGGTACACTATCTCCACTCCATGGGGAGTATCCCGACTATATGGTCACAGCGCGGGCATAATGGCAATCACTAACACAAAGGCTATTACATCCTACCAGGTATCCATTTCTTTCCTGGGTATGGAGTGGTAAAAGCAGATTAATGCCTTGCCACAGGACATCAGTGCCTGGAAAGATTACTTTATAGCGACCTTCAACAATGACATACACAAATACAAAAAAAGAAACAAGACTCTTAAAATCCATGTCACACAGTGGAGAGTCCAAGGTTTGTCCAATATGTTACCAAGTATTATTATTAAATTGTATTATGAAACTGGGAACATAAATTGACATCAAAATATCATTTCATTTGATATTGTGTTAGATTCAAGCTCTATTATGGCTATCAGCTTGACACTCATCAGATTTTGACAAAGTAGCTTGGATTTGCCTAAATACAGATGTTCTCTCAATACTGGGGGTGTTTCATAAAGCTGTGAGTAAAGTTACGCATGACTTTACGAATGACTTGAATATGAAGAGCTAAATGAGATTCTCAAATCTTAATTGCATAAGCTAAAGTTGAAATATGCAGATGTAGATTAACCTTATCATTATTGACAAACATTCAAATGCAAAGTGTATTTTTGGCTACAATTTAATTTGAGATTATGGGAAATACAGTCACATTTCGTTAAAATGTCAGGAAAAACTTTAGGCATCCCATTTGGCCCTTCATATTCAAATCCTTTTTGAAGTGATTCGTAACTTTACGCACAGCTTTATGAAACACCCCCCTGGATTCTCTTTGCAACTTGCATACATTCCTTATAAAATAGTGATCATTATTCATTTGGGTGCTTTGGCCTGCTCCTCTTAGAGCGGGTACTATTTGAGGTGATGAAAGATGGTGGGTTAACTCACCTCGATCCAGTCAAAGATCTTGTTGTTGTCTGGTCTCTCTTTACCGCTAAGTAGATTAGTGAGCCCTGTGTTGAAGACTTGTAGCCAGTCACCCTGTGGGCTTACACTGTTAAGGCCATTATCAGTGGCACTTGCACCTTCTAATGTGAAGTCTACACCCTATAATAAAATGAAGATGAAAGATTAAAGATTAAAGTTCTGGTCATGCGATTGCATTGTGAAAGAAACGTTGTGGAATCGATCAGAAAAGGTTGATCATCTAGCATATAAGTATTGGTGTGTACTGCAAGGTTCTGGAATCATCAAAATAGTAAGAAATTTGACCCAGTCTTTGTAAAGTAACAAACACTGTACACAGAGAGATGTATATGGGACGACACAAACATGTGGCATAAAAATATGTCCCGATTTTTATGATGTTACATGCCATATTTAAAATGTTAAGGAATTTGAAGAGCCATGCTAATCAGGGAACATTTTTTATCTGATGTTCTTCCACACTTGCATAATACAATGATAACGCTCACAAATTATTTTTCACCTCTTCCCAGAACTCAACCTTCTCTTTAAAACCAATCTTTTAGAACTCAAATTTAAGCTATATTTCAAAAAAATAATACTAAAAATGAATTTGAATCGTTTTGCTAACATTGAGGCTAGCCAAATGTAGACTAAAGATTGAAAACCGGGGAAAACCACATGACCTGAAAATTGTCAACATGGATATCTACACATAGGACAACATTGAAAGTAGACTTCCGTGGTCCAATAGTAGAGGTTAAACAACATCTCATAGAATGCCTCCTTTATTTGCAGTATTGCTTTATTATAGTTATTAAGAATTTGCTTTAAAAAATATATCAGCTTTTGAAATGTTTATAAACAGATTTTTCAGTAATAAGTAACATGAAAGAATGAATAGTCACTTACCTTCTTTTGCACAAATTCCTGAACATTTTCACCTTCAGATAGGAAGTCTTCCCACTTCAGACTGGCTTGTTGCCATATATGACACACCTTACTAGCACCCTGTATATAAAACATACAATACATGACTCATAATTGTATGTTAAATGTTGAAGAGACAGGAAATGGGAGACAATCTAGGGGAACGACAGCAATGCAACTTTGAAGAATTCTCAGCATATTTCACCCTTTCAAATCAAGCACCCTCTCATCCAGGATCATTTGATAGATACAAATGACTCTGCTGTTCTGCATGGAACAAATGCTGAACATTTTGAACAAAGATGTGAACTAAAATCAAGATCATTTTCATCATCATTGCCTCTAACTTATTGCCCACCATAATAACCATTTATGAGAAATAGTTGTCTTTATTATTGCAACCATCATCATCTACTTCCAATTCTTACTATTCTTTTTCAAGCTGTCCTGGTCATCAATCAAAACCATCGCCATCATTCACTCAACATTTATCTCGACCCCCCCCTTCAAGATCTTGACCATACAGACCCAGCCTAAACCTTCCTGAATCATCAACACTAACATTCTTCTCAAACAACACCGCCCCCCACCCCCCTCCAACCGCCCCCCTCCCTCCAAACCCCCTTAAGATCTTGACCATAAAGACCCAGCCCAAACCTTCCAGAATCATCAACACTAACATTCTTCTCAAGCAACACCGCCCCCACCCCCTCCAACCGCCCCCCTCCCTCCAACCCCCCTTAAGATCTTGACTATAAAGACCCAGCCTAAACCTTCCTGAATCATCAACACTAACATTCTTCTCAAGCAACCCCCCACCCCCTCCCCCCTCCCCCTCCATTCAAGATCTTGACCACAAAGACCCAGCCTAAACCTTCCTGAATCGTCAACACTTACAATTTTCCTTGAAGCAGTCTTGAGGACCTCTGCTAGAAGCACTCCATCCTTCTCCTGCTCTCGTAGAGGCTTGACTGCAGTGGCTTGAAGCTGTAGGTACTCAGCCCCTAACACCATAGCACCCATCAGTTCACCAAGGTACTCATAGATCTTGGGGATGTCTATTGCCATGTCATCTGCAAACTCTATCACATCCTTGATTCTGGATGGAATTGAACGATAAGAGCGCATGAGGAACAATCGAGGATAATGGGTTTTTAATGCCATTTACTAGTCTAGGTGAACATTAAAGATGCTCATGCGTAGGTATATAGAGGGTAACACATGGACGTACGTACAGGAACGTATTTCCCGTTGGCTCAGTGTTATGTAGTGATCGCCAAGTTGCCCACTTCGCAAACGACTATATACCCACGCATGAACATCTGTAAGTGACAGACCACTTAATTATACAATGTTTATGCCCCTGTTTATGACCGAAATGTATAAAATTAACACTATTTAACCAATATTTTGTAGACTGGGATATTGAAAGTAAAATGTGTAAAAGAGATCTGTGTCATGCTGCTTGTGCAGTCTTAGACCAGACCTGCCAACCTAAGGAGTTCAAAAACTGTATTCTTTAATCCCAAAAGTTGTATTTTACTGACAAAAGCTGTATTCTTAAAAATAAACACGGACTGTTACACAGAAGAATTTTTTAATGGATCAATGGTTGAATATAGATGAGAATACTAACCCTGTTAAATATTGCTCTTTTGTAAGGATGTTACTGTTTAATAGTGAGTGGAAGAGAACACCGACGGCTTCCCTCATGTCTTGCTTCTTCTCTATGACATGGTCTACTGTAGCTTGCACAAAGAGATGTCTCTGTTTGCTTGGCAACTCGGACACACACCTTGTGGCTTCCTGTAAGGCAAAGAAAGATGGACGTGGCTCAAACAGCGGTTGCACGAATACATGGTAGGTGATATATTTATTTTATGCACATTTATGTTTTATTATGTTATTCATTGTGATCTCCTGCCAGTGGAGGCCAAATTTCTGTGTTGTTTAACATGGACAATAAAATCTGAATCTGAATGCACTATTTTGTCATGGGCGATTGGGGGAAAGCATTACAAAACTTAAAAATGTTTGTTAAGTTAGCCTACATTTTGTAATACTTCTATAATATTGGATTGCCTTGAGTGTGATACAAAAATATATTGCTCGAGCTGTGACAATATTGGACGAGTCAAATATGAGTCTCATATTGTCTTAGCAAGAACAATATATTCTTGTATCACACGAAAACAAAGCCATATAATAGTAGACTCTGTCATGTGGGGGAGAAACTAGCTCATGTATCAAAACTTCGACCTGAATAGAAAACTGAGAATCCCTATTCAGTCTAATGAAGAGATTTTTAATCTGCCTCTGTTAGATTGTCAGATGAAGAACAATAATCGGCTTCTCTGAATTCAAACAAAGAGGCCTTTTTTTGTGTGATATTGATATGATATCGATAGTTGAAGTTCCCGGATGACTGCGAATTACGATAACAATATTGGTCAGTCATCTGGGTACTGCGCTAAAGATATTGAATACACTGATTTATACAACACCTACGTGGATCCTTGTCATTTGATTGGACGATTGTTGGTCACATGATATTCAATAGATGGTATATTGCACGGTCGTGCATTTTTGGTTATATGCAGACTGCGTACCTCTCTGCTGCATGTGCGCGCGCGTATCCCTGCGTGTATCTGACGCGAAGGCAATCTGCATGTAATTGAGAAGGCTTGACTCGAACTGTAATTTATCTTTATAAGGAGTAAAGCATAATTTGTTGATTAACGTTCTATTAGGTCTTCTTCGATGTTGTATAAAACAAATAATGAATGTTTTTCATTCGTTTAATAGTGCAAATATTTTCATTCGTTGAAAGATTAACGTTAATTCTATTCAACTCGGCTGACGCCTCGTTGAATAGAATGTTAATCTTTCAACTCATGAACATATTCGCACTATTGAACTCATAACCATTCATTATTTGTATATTATAAAATGGCTCTAGTATTTTAAGCATCGTGATTGGTCAATACGCGTCACATGACATTGAAAAAAATTTGATGCAAGCACGATTTTGCAGAAATGAGTGCAGAAAAAGCGCAGTAAAAAGTTATATTGCACGGTGCGTACGTGACCATGGAGATCCAGTGCGCGCGCGTACGCGTAGTACTAGTACGCTCCCTCGAGTGCATTGTAGGCTATAGGCTACGCGTAGCTAATATTGTACGCTCCACCATGATCCCCAGCGCAGCGTACGCGTAGCTAGCTTAGCTCTAGCTAGAGCGGGGTATTTATTAGAAAGCAAATTTTTATTTTACTTTTGCCTTGGATTTAGACCCGTTTTGACTTTTGGATTTTATAATGAAGCCAAGAATTTCAGCTGTCTGATGTAGACTCGTCTCTAGACACCCTATGCATTTTGTTTTTAATCAAACAATGAATCCCGTGGACTTTTCGGTAAGCCTGCAAAAAAAGTGCAAGGTTTTTTTAGACCCTCATTTTAGTCTAGTAGAATCTAGTTCTACTACTAGAGTCTAGATCTAGTAGAACCAACATAACTCTAGATCTAGATCGAACTCTCGTATACTTAAGATCTAAACTTTTGTTTGTTGCTGTTTGTGTCGCTATTTTATAAAACAAATAACGCACTTGACCCTGTTGTGCGAAACGTAAATGCAGTGTTCGCTCGGTTTCTTCAGATGGTTCGCACTGTCAACTCGCCGCAAGCGGCTCGTTGCACAGAGCGGCACCAATCTAAAGAAACCTCGCGCGTACTGCATTCACCGCTATTGCACTCTGGGCCGTGCGTTATTTGTATATTATTGTACCACTTGGAAGCCTTATATAGATAATAATGGATCATAACCGATATGAGACTCAAGAATAAATAGATTTCAATCAATCAATCACACATCTTGACTTGATAAGGCCATTGACTCTCACTTGCTTTTGCTTGCCCTGTGAGAGCTTCAAGTCCACATGTAATGAGGAGCACATCTGATCATTTCTTTCAACACATTTACTGCTTCATCGTTTAGATTTTTTTTAAATCAAGATATTGAAAGATAAAGTTGAGTTTTGGTCATGCGATTGCATTGTGAAAGAAACGTGGAATCGATCAGAAAAGATTGATCATCTAGCATATAAGTATTGGTGTGTACTGCAAGGTTCTGGAATCATCAAAATGATCAGAAATTTGGCCTAGTCTTGGTAAAGATACAAGCAATTGTACACAGAAAGATGTATATGGGACTACACAAACATGTGGCATAAAAATCTGTTCCGACTTGTATGATGTTACAGGTCATATTTAGAATATTAAGGCATTTGAAGAGCCATGGTTTTCAGGGAACATTCTTTATCTGATGTTCTTCCACACTTGCATAATACAATGATAACGCTCACAATTTGTTTTCACCTCTTCCCAGAAGTCAACCTTCTCTTTAAATCAAGATATGTTTATAGCGTATTGTCCCAGCATTATTATTATACTTACAGTAAAATCTCTGAGGTTGAGGAACTCGTCTACGGTAGCCTTTGAGGTTTGCTTGACCTTGTCATCGGTCATGGTGGGTTCTTTCTTCTTCTCCGGTCTGGGAGCAATCTCTTTGGATCCTACAATCAATACAATGAGAAAGGTAGATTAGACACTATACCAGGATATACTAGCATCTCAAGTATCAGGTTGACTCTATGACACATGGTCCAGCACAATAAGCCAGTTTGTAAATAGCTTTGGAATCCATGACCCCAAAATATCCACAGATCTTTTACACCATGGATACGTCCCACTTGTGCATTTAAGAATAATCACTGCCGAAGTGATGGAGCTGCTTCACCAATTGATCTTTCTATCTATCTATTCTATCTAGAAGAAAGAATTAAGTTCTGCTTGGAGTTCAAGGAAATACAAAAAAGCATAAGAAATAATGATCCTCCATGCAAGAAGAAATTATTTTACAAAATGCTGCCCTTGTAGGGCATCGTCAAGTAATGATTTCGTTATGTGTGGTAGAATTAGGTGCATACCCTGCTATTTATTGGCTCGTTACTCCTCTTTGTTTTAATGTATTTTTTTTCTTTTTTTTTCTTCTGTATTGTATTGTATTGAACTCGCAAACAATTATTTGTCAAATTACTGCCGTCATAATTTTAATTGTGTACCTCTCTCTACAGTAAACATTTTCTATCCCTGTTATTTATCAAGTCTCCCATAAACCTATTCTTTACAAGCTCTGCTTTTCAATAGGTTCCTGCACATTTCACAGTTTGTACTTTTGTCTGGGTTGTTGAACAAATGTGATGATTACCTTGTCAATTAATATAATCATTTTTTAAAAATTATGTAACAATATGTCTTTTATGTATATTTTGTAATCTGTATTATTTGTGAAATATATGTGAAATGTGAAATCAATAAACTCAATCAATCAAACTCAAAAAAAATTAGACTATCTATGTACAGTCAAACCTGCTTAAGTGACCACCTGTCTACAACAAGCACATTTTGTGTCTCCCTTGGGTGGTTGTTGTTTGACTGTATCTATCAAGTTCATGTTAGAGATGTGTACTGACCTCTTGGCTGCTCTGTTCTTGCAGGCCTGCTGATTCTTTGAACCTCTGCAATGGCTGCTTCCTTCTCCCTCTCTCTGTCCCTCTCTCTCGATGGCCTCTTACCGTCTCTCGAGTCTCGGGAACCAAAACCACCACTTCCTCTACTGTCTCGACTGTAATCAAAGAGACAAGAGATCATCATTGGTATTAAAGTTAGTGCGTAGAGGTAAGTAGAGCCAGTACAGATAAGTTGAAGTGTCATAGTCAAGTGGTCTAATCACTAGATAGCAAATGCAAAGGTTGTGGCCCGAATTCACAAAGGAAGTTTCTGTAAAAATGCGTCAAAACGCGTCATATAACGCACATAAACATAGGTTTGTCAACAAACCTCCTTTGTGAATTCGGGCCTGTGAGTTTGATCCCCGGTATGATAACTATGTCCTTGAGTAAGGCATTGTATCTACTTTACTCCACTCCACTTAGGTGTTAAATGGGTATCTAATAGGATGCGATCAGGGAGATGCAACTTAAAATTCAATTCGAATTTGATAAAGGAAAATTGCTAAACTCAACATGGTTGGTTGATTGTTCTTCTAGTCATGAATAACTTTTCAAACACCACATTTACTGTCAAGTTCAACAATATCAGCACCATGTCTATTTGGATTGATGTTATTACCTGACTGGCCTCTTGGCATCTTCACTCAACATAGAGAACCTATTGGCTTGGGTCGGTGCGGAGTCTTCTTGCGACGATGAAGCCGAGTCTGACGATGACTTGTTCTTGGTGCTGGTACCAATGCTACCTCTTCCCCACGAGCTGAAGCCACGCCCACCTGGACCCAACTGAATGTTGTCATCAGCTGTAGTCATCTACGACAAACAAGGACATCACGGCGAGATGGAAAGGAACAAATGTTAGTACCTCTACTTCAAAGTATTGGCATAGCTTCAAAGAACTATCTATTCATCTGATTTACTTTCATTAATAATAATAATAAATTACATTTATAAAGCGCTTAATACAATATTTCTAAGTGCTTGACATACATGTAAGGTACAACGTAAAATAAACATACAGCAATAATAATACATAATTCTAATAATAACATTACAGATAATCAAACACTGCCCTATAAATAACTATGAAACAAAAAATACTTCAAACTTGCCTTAAAAGACTCTACAGATCATCTACACTAGTTTGGCCAGGAGGGATTAGACCTCCCTGCAAGGTCACTGACAGGTGGTTATCTCAAGAAATAAGGGATCATGGGGGACACACGGTTACCGCTTATGCATTGTTAGCTATATAGAGGGCACGAAATGCATGGTCATTCTGATTGTAAATGTAAAACTGAATTGTCGGATACAATTTTATTTAGTATAACAAGCATTGTCCAAACTGCAGTTGAGGGTCTTTTCTGCCTCAGTATTCCATTGATTAAGCAGCAGACTTCATTTTTTTTCCTTCACTTTTTATACACCTATGTTGAGACAATAGACAACCCTCGGAGATGACTTCAAGCCATCAGTTCTCTGGTTGCTTACTTACAAGCATACACATGCTTTCATAGCAGTCAGGTAAAACAAACCATCAATCACAGAATGTGTAGCACAAGAGAACAAAACAATTTTTTAAAGTGTGTCTATTGGAGAGAAATCTTGATCATCCTGTAAGAGTTTGATACAATCTGACACGGACTCAAGAACTGATTCTCTACTGATAAACCATGGATATTCAGAGATGCCAACCTCTTGACACAAAAAAAAAAAAAAAACTGAGTATCCTAAAAAATCAGATTTTCACGAAAACTTGACAATACCACTGGCCCGTCGGCCAGTAAAATTTTAGAAAAAAAATGTTTACTCTTTCATTAAAATTTAATGAGAAAATTGTAAAGCACAGTTTTTTGGGGGGTTGCGGGGGTTTACTTGTACATGTTTCTATGTGATTTCATGTTTTTTGTTTTGTTTTGTTTTTGGAAGAAAAAAAGATGAAAATGGTATTTTAAGATTTTAAGATTGTATTTCACTCTTATTATCATACTAAATACGATGTTATCGTACTGGTTGGCATCTCTGGATATTCCTTCCAATAACAACTACTCACCCTCGTAAGTTTGAGCTTGTTAGGATCGTAGGCTGTTCTCGTCTTGGTGGTCGTTCCTACTGTATTCCAGCCATCATCAGCCTGAGGTGTGACTGTACGTGGAGGTGGAGCCTGCTCCCTACTCCTGTTAGGACCGTTGTAGTTCTTAGACTCTTGCGCTTTCTTGGCCTCGTCGACATGCCATTCTCTGTGGATGGCATCGATAGTCGTTGGTTTGCTCTCCTGTCTCCTGGGGACCCAGTTGTTCTGTATAAAATATTGAAATCACATTTTATTTGGAATAACTGCTTAAAGCCCCACTGCACTGCTTTTATCTACTTGCTCCCTCTATATAGAAAACAATGCCTTGCGGTGCCCGTTGGTCTCCCATGATGCTCTTTTTCGTATGTTAATTGAGAGCTGAGTTGATGAGATAGCCATCTGTCATTGACCACGCTGGGTGGTCTTATCCCTCCTGGCCAAACTAGTACAGACAGGCTTTACTACACTTGGTAGCCAACTGTCTTGTTACAAATAGTGCAAGATATAATCTGTTCAAAGGATATTTCCTTGTGGTGATATCTGTTTCATTGTGTTTAACCAAACCTTTTGAAGGTAACAAAGAATTCTTAATTCATAAATTAAGACAACTTCCAGAGCCATATTGCTCTCCACTCCCATGTATGTTTTGAATTGAATGCTTACAAATTCCTTGAAATGCTAGAGCGCCGTATGGCAGCCGTGCTAAAGCCAGGGTAATAATTGGGACAGACACGAGTGCCATACAAGAACCCATTATCATTATTATTACATAAGAATATCAACATATGTTGTTTTACCAACGCGAATGATATCAAACATTCGGGTAAAAATCATTTTAAGGAGATCCCCTCCATAATCATCAGTGATCACAACTTTCTCATTCCTATCATTCTTCCTAGCTTAGGTATTTGTTTCATTGCTTCCACTCGGGTAAATTGTTGTAACAGCATGGCAGACATGATTAGAGTTGATGGTGCAAGATATTACCCCGCACTTGCTACTCTTCACCCAGGTGTTAAATGGGCACCTGGTAGGATGTGACCGTCATTGTTGGTCAAACAGTTTTTGAGCACCATGCAACACCTGGCTGAAATGTTCCCCAGGGAGTGGAGATTGTGTGCGGGCAAACACTGAATCCAATGACATTGTATTCAGCGCTATATAAAAGCGGAATAATATATTACTCACCCTCCTGAGATCCACAAGATCACACATTAGAAATCGTATCCTAGGCTGGTTGGTCTGAGAAGCAATAATCTTGTCAATCTTGCTGAAGTACTGGTCAATCCGATTCTGAAAGGTAGAGGGGAAAAATGACAGACAGGCATTGATGAGCAACTAGCATACTTTAAATATCAATATTGATGAGTGCATTGCGAGCATAAGGTTTAGTTTGAGGGAAAAAACAAACAAATTCTTGTTCCGATCTTCAAATTTATTTACAGTGTTGTATTCTTATTCTTTGTAATGTAATTAGATTCACTATTTAAGTGGCGATGGTGAGACTTACAGGGGTAATAGTAAGCACTAAAAAAAAAAAAGGTTTTTTGTTTTCCCCTCAACCCGCCCCCCCTTGAGTAAAAAAAAAAAGAGGATTCGCGGGGAAAAATGGCATCTAACAACATTCCCCCCTTTTGAGTAAGAAAATTGGGAAAATTTGGGGAAAAATAGGGGAGAAAAAAAAAATTGGGGAAAAATCGGGAAAATAAAATAAAATAAAATCAGGAAACCGATTTAAATCGGGTTTTTATCAGGCCTGGACTTATCAAGACAGAACGGAGCAATATATTTAAATATTTAAAGCCATATAGTAGTCAGTGTCCATGTGTATTGCATTATAATTCACTGACACCAGATTTGGTTGAATTATCAATTAATGTGCAAGTGTGTGGTCAGGTCTCTCAAGCAGCCAACCCCTGGTCCTACCAGAAAATCTGGCCTTCATATCTCAAGCAGGAGAGAAATTTGATGTCATGATGACTGATGAGAATTCCTTATG
This sequence comes from Strongylocentrotus purpuratus, assembly GCF_000002235.5. Taxonomy (NCBI): domain Eukaryota; kingdom Metazoa; phylum Echinodermata; class Echinoidea; order Camarodonta; family Strongylocentrotidae; genus Strongylocentrotus; species Strongylocentrotus purpuratus. Next base: position 31,474,552 of record NW_022145601.1, on the reverse strand, counting down.
GCGGTAGGCTAGAGCACAGTGCATTACATAAGACCTGTCCGTCTTAAAAAACAAAAACCCACTACTAAGAGCCTTTGATGAATAAAAAATGAAGTTGACACCCCCTCCCTTATACAGTCAAATCTGTCTATAGCGACCACCCAAGGGAAACACAAAAAGTGGTCTTTGAAGACAGGTTCCCTTAGTACATGTCAATAAGATAACATTTTGAAGGGAAACAAAAAATGTTGTCTTTGTAGACAGTTGGTCACTAAAGCAGGTTTGACTGTATAGTCAATGTCCCTATATTCTCTTTTGCATTCTGATTCCATCACTTACCTTGGCCTTTTCATGGTCCACATTCTTGCCGATGGTTGCCATGAGATTACAGAGACATTCCAGGGAGTCATCGTCTCTAGCCTTGAGTAGCTTCATGACACAGCTGTGCATTATGTTCTCTGTCAGGATGTTGAGCTTGTAGAGCTCACCGATGAACCGAATGTTACCCATCGTTCTCCTCTTGGCCTTGGAGAGCTTCTCTTGAAGGAGTTCCAACTGGAGTTCTCTCTCATTGGCCTGTAAAAAGGAAAAGACAAGTCCAAGAGAGAGAGAGGTTGACAGGAGATACTATCATAAACAGTATTGGATGTCAAATGGCTGAATCATCAATTTAAAGGAAATGTAGCCTGGCAAATACTGGGTAACGCCATCTACGTTTTCTTTTGGACAACTGCACGTAAAGGAACGGACTTGATTAACGGTTGTCAGCGTTCGAGAAACAGACCAAAGTTCTCCTCACGCTTCTTTCGCGTAATGTTGCACGCACGAGAATGCTTCGGTCGCATCATCAATAGTGGTATTATACCTGATTGGTCCTGAGTCGGCCCTTGGGGAAACACAAAACACAACAGAAACTTGTTACCAACGAAATGGACAATGATCACTGAAATAGTGAAATCTGATTGATCATTGAGCAAAATAGTACGAAGCAGGATACAAAACTTACAGGGAGCTGAGAGATTTCTTTTCTCCTCGTGGCCTCCTCAATCTCCGACTGTTTCTCCTTCTCAAACTCCTGCTGGCAGCTGTGGAGAAGGATCGGACGGAACTGCACCATCGTGCCCGGGGTGGTTACCGATTGCACCTTGAGTTGACCTAATTTCTGGCACATGTGGGCATAGGCTGTGCTGAAGCTGGGCTCACCAATTGCCTATGGAAAGAAAAAGAAATAAAATTCATATCTGTTAAAGAGGGTGTAGCATGGCAAATACTGGTTAACGCCATCTGCGACTTCTTTTGGACAACTGCACGTTAATGAATGGACTTGATTACCGGTAGGTGCGCACTAGCGTTCGCGAAACAGACCAGTGAAAAATGGAAACAGAATGTGAAATTATTATTTAAGTTCCAAATGGCATGAATTAAATCTTAAAGAACACTAAACTATGACAATGAAGAATAATGTGTAAAATTCTTATTGAACTTGGATGGGTTAGTGATATATTAGCAACATAGTAGCTGCGTTATATAAACGGACATATTATTATAATGTTGAATACCTACCTTTTCAAAAACTAGATTAATGACTCCTGTCAGCCTGTCCTCAGTGTCAATGGGAAGTTGCAGTGCTTTGTCCGTCAGTTTGTTAAACATCTGAGGAGTCAGCTTATTAAGAATACTTGTGAAGTTGCGGAACAGCTCCTGGATTTGGGGCGTAGAAGATGGGTAAAAAGTTCAGAAAAGCAGAACCATTTTTACATCATTTGAAATAATCAAATCAACAAACACAAACATCTATGTGCCTACAATTTTTATTTTAAGTTTTTAAATGTGAATTAACCTTAAATATTCAGCAGACATTTCCTAATATTCTGTACCGTATTTGCCGGCGATAAGGCCGCAGTGTTTTTGGAAGAAAAAATATCAAAAAGTCGGGGTGCGGCCTTTACGCTACAACAACAAAATTCAGCGGTCAAAACAGCACGTCCATTTGAACATATGGGACTAGGATGACTAGACAATGGTACAGGACAATTCTAGAATAACTCCACACAACTTACAAACAATTTTATGATGGTAATTTCCATTTCATGTTCATTATCTATTTCCTTGATTTCTTACTTTTGTCTTTACTTCTCTTTTTAATTGTGTGTTTAAATTTCAATGTATACTGTGTATCCTACATGTAAATATGTTGTCAATGTACAATGTTTTTCAATGTATTTTTTTTTAATGGACTTGAATAAAATCAAATTGAAAAAAAAAAAAATTGAATTGATGGTAGGGGTATTGTAGGATACCAAATCTGAGTGCGAAACAGTACTAGCTTAAAAATTGATGAAGATCTGCTAAATTACGATAATTTTTTAGGTAAACTTCCTGTAAGTTTATAAAATGATTGATAATTTTGGTATTAGTTTGTAGGAAAAGTAGTGTTCTATAAGAAAATTACAATCATCAGGTTTCTGTATGCATGCAAAGCACCCTCTAGTGTCCAATGAATGTGCTAATCTGCCTAAAAATCGATGAAGATTTGCTAAATTACAATTTTTTTTAGGTAAACTTCCTGTACGTTTATAAAATGATTGATAATTTTGGTATTAGTTTGTAGGAATAATAGTGTTCTATAAGAAAATTACAATCATTTTGTTTGGTCCGTTTTTATTTCCCTTTCCTTTTTTCCCCTCTACGAAATGTCAAAGTTGGGGGTGCGGCCTATGCGGCGCTGCGGCCTTATCGCCGGCAAATACGGTAAATATAATATATGAATCATTATTTTTTGTATTCCTCTTCTTGTTTTTGCACCCTGATTGAAGCATGAGTTATAAAACAGCTATACGACACATTGGAGTTTCAGACAACTTTCCTATTTGTTCCAACGCACAAAATGACAAAAAAGTGAAGTCTTCAAAACATTTTGAGTCTGGAGGATCTATTCTCGTTAGACGACCTATAATTTCCTATCCATACTATATTTTACGTAGCGCCCCGATTAAGGGTGAATACACTCTCGAGATAAAAACAGAATTTAATGATATTTTGGTACATGACAAACACAAGTTATCCACCACTACATCACCATCCACTGACTAAACTACATATTTAAAGATAAACTTGAGTTCTGGTAAAAAAAGAAAATGAATTCTCACAGAATCTAACAAAACTTACACTGAATGTTCAAGATTACAAATAAATGTCATGTGCCAAACAATTTTGGAAGAAAATGTATACTGGCTGAGTAATGAGCATAGAAAGATAAGGAAATCAGGGTAGTACTAGCCCCGACACCATGTGTGTTGTCCCATATACATCTTTCTGTGTAAGTGATTGTTACTTTACCAAGACTCTGACAAATTTATGATGATTTTGATGACTCCAGAACCTTGCATTACACACCATTACTTACATGCTATATGAACAACTTTTCTGATCCATTCCACACCTTTTCTTTCACAATGCAATCGCATTACCAGAACTCAAGTTTATCTTTAAGATTTGCATCGACCTAGTGAGCTCATATTTCAACATTCATTACTCTTTTATTATTGGTCCGATTTAATTCAAAGTTTCGCCCCTCTGTTCATATAATTTGTTCTGCTTTCATATACTTGAATTTATAACAAGGATTGGAATGCTCTTGAAAAAGAAATAACACATTGTCTACTGGAATAGCAAGGATCCAGTATTAAGCCTGTGGGGGTGAGAGAATTCAGTCATCATCTGAATAACAATGGGCCGTCGACTCACCTGTGTTTTGGCTTCTTCGTCATCCTTAGTCTCTTCTGGTGACCGCTTGTAGCCAGCTTTCCAAGCCTTGTCTGATGTGGCTAGCTTGGAATCATTTGTATCTCTGGCTCTGGAGATGACCTTGAGGGGCTCTCGCGATGATCGCCTGCCCGGATTGGTTTGGTAGTTGGGTTGCTTGCCCTGGGGTGGAAAGAGCATGAAGCATCAATGACATTACAAAGTCAAACAGGGGGGCGTTTCACAAAACTTGTCATCAGTGACAAATGACAGTTTTTGTTATAAGCTACTGAAATCCTTGCTTCTGATTGGTTATCAACAGATTTGTCACTGATTTTGGTCATTTATCATTGAAAAAAGGCTTTGTGAAACGGGTCCCAGGTGCAATTCGACAACTCTTTGAATGGGTACAAGCTGCATGGAAATGTGCTGCACAAGACAGACGTGCAATGTTAAGGATGCATAGTAGTCGACTCTCATGGGGAGTTTGACACCTTTCAATTGTTTACCCTATAACAGGCGTTGTCAATCACCAGGATTAGTTTTATGACCAAATTGCCTTGTGTATTTCCTCATCCATTCCTCCACAAGGTACAGTCATATCTCACTTTTCCCTCACCCGAAGACTCTCCGAGGGAGACGAAAGGGTATTTCTTGATGGACCTACGGGATTGCTGTGTGCAGACTTGTAAACACATTAATTGTATTTCCATCAAGTCTGGTGTCAGCGAATTATGGCCTTCTGCACATGGAAACTGATGACCCACATCCTTTAATAATTGCTCAGCTGCAGGTCCTATTCTACACCAAATTGCATTGAATTTCAAAAGGCATTCTACTTCATACAACTTTCATTCAAATAAATAATGATCTTGCCTTTGTTTTTGGATACCTGATAATCAGAAACTAGAATTTGGCATAAACTTGCTAAGGAAACCACTCTTTCTAATGTACCAGTGTAGTTATGTACAAGACACAATTCATAACGATGGTGTAACTGCTTCATGTGAGGTAGATGGTAAAGTTTGTTATTTACCTGTACTCTCGGTGACTTCATGAAGGATGGCATAAAGTCTGTGTTCTTCTGGTTTCCACCTTGGTTTACGTTCAGACTCATTGACTGAACAACAACGGCCTGGGTGAGAAATTAAGAGGCAAAATATTACTTTCAAATAATTATTTGTTTTAATAGTAACAAAACACATAGTCATCTCTACATTTTGGAATCACTGGTGGTCTCAAAGTGCTTAATACCCCCCCCCCCCCCCACATGTCTATTGGAAACATATTTATGTTACAAAAATAATGAAATTTCAATAGTTTCCAAACGAGAAATTATGTGCAAGGACAGTGGGAGCATGTTGAAAACGTTAGAAAGGATGGGTACAATAATGGAATCATATATTAAATGTGAGACATAGATAGGACACTACCTGAACAGTTCATAGCAAAGTCACTGGTACAATATACAAATAATATGTACAAAGAGAGAGAGAGAGAGAGCTATAATATCAGATTCATCAATATCAATAACAGCAATACATGCAAGCTACAAAGAAATTCTAAGATGATTTTATCTAAGGCTTGGAATAAATGAGAGTTGAGAGGTACCCCTGCCATGTATACAGACAGAGGATGATGGACTGACTCACTCTGTCCAGAACAATGTCAGGAATGTTTGGAAGCCCATCTGGTTTATCCGTGCATCCCTTCTGGAACTGCAGGAGAAAGTCACGGTCGTATTGTTTCTTGCCCTCTGGATTGACTGGGCTCCACTGGTCTGTAGGTGCAAACGACATTGAAAAATGACATCAACGCTACTTACTCACTGCCTTTGTCTACGTTCAGTTAATTGTACATTGGCTTTGGCCACAAAACAATAACTACAGGGGGGTGTCTCACAAAGATCCGAAGTTGAACTTATCTTTAAGTTGGACTTAAATATTATGGAGAGCTGATAGTATCTTTGAAACTATTTTGTAAAACGTATTTTAAAAGACATAAAATGTTGATTCAAATCATTTATATTTTGTTTTATTATCATAGAGATTTCATTTCTTGAAGTGGAATTTATTAAAAGTCTAAAATACTTTGAAGGCTACATTTGAAAATATTTAATTTGAAGGCTACAAATGGCTCTCCATAATGTTCAAGTCCAACTTAGAGTTAAGTTTGACTTAGGATCTTTGTGAAACACTCCCGGAGTGTGATCATAGTCTAAAATATGCAATGTAATAAATATGAGAATAGCCCATGCTACCAAATACTGGTTGTACACCACATGCTCCTAGAGGACGATTGTTTCACGGCCGATACACATCACCAACAGAATTCTTGATTTCAACCCTCGACAAAACAAAACACCTTACCCCAGCCTTCTAAAACCTAATGGCAACCTTCCCCCTGAACTTCTGATGGAATATCTGGAGTAGCTGTGACCCATTGGTCCACTCTCAAATCAAATTATTAATTTTTTATCTCATATTTCTTACTACTTTATCTCGACAGAGTGTTCCGAATGATAAGTATGATAATGCCTCCGGCTACTTTGTAGAGGAGGCAGGAATTAATTCTTTGAAATGCTAGAGCGCTGAAATGGCAGCACAGCTAAAGCTGGGGTAATAATCTCCAAGTTTGGAAGCGCTTAGTGATTCTAATAAGCGCTATATAAAAATTGAGTATTATTATTATTATTATTATAAAAAGCTATTTTTGTAAAATTTGGGTAGTATGTGCATTGTGCATTTCATGTGGCAACTACTTAATCAAATTATATCTCAGAGTTGGAAGTACTTGGGCTGATTCTTTTCAGTTTTCTTTACTCATGAGAACTGATGGAAATCTGGACATGACCACTACACACTTCCAATCAACTTTGCATTGTTTTTGTGTTGCATGACTTGTTGGGAAACAGATTAACACCGCACATAATCACATAAATTCCCATTCAGCTACAGGCAGCAAATTGTTTAAAAGACCTACCACAGTTAAATGATGTTTCAATGACCACTGAATAGTACAAACTGGCCATTGGCATTGTTGGCATTAAATACCTCCTCTGTATGTCCTTTCTCATGTTATGTCATGCTGAAGCTGTTTTTCGCTTTGCATTTTTTGGTGGCAGTTCACATCCTCAAGACTGCATGGGACTTACTATATCTTTATAAAAATTGTTTTAAAGGAAACCAAAACCTTCATACTAAGTTACTTTTATTGTAAAGATTAAGATATTTGAATAAAATCAGTGAATATTTGAACAAAATCGGGCAAGGAATAAGGAAGTTAGAGCTTTTTGAAATGATTAGCACTAGAGGTTGATATTTAATTTGATGACATCATCTGTGGACAACTCTCCATGCCTTTTGTACATCAAATTTCATGTTTTTCCTTCTTTCTTGTGATTGAGATAATCTACTCCCTTGAAAGCAAGGTATAGAATGCAAAATGATATTCTACTTCACGTTATGAACTCGGATCAAGAACACAAATAAATACGAAGAAAATTAAAGAACAGTGAAATTTGATGTATAAAAGGCATGGAGAGTTGTCCACAGATGTCATCAAATTAAACATCGCCCTCTAGTGACTAGGCATTTCAAAAAGCTCTAACTTCCTTATTCCTTGCCCGATTTTGTTCAAATTTTCACTGATTATATTCAAATATCTTAAACTTTACAATAAAAGTAACTTAGTATGAAGATTTAGGTTCCCTTTAATATCTTTCTCTTTCTATAAAAAAATAAGCGTCGTAGGATTAGATTTAGGAAAATGGAAAAAGATGTCGTCTCCTTGTGATGACCTGTAGCAAGCTTTGCCGACATCCTAATGATACATGCTACACCGTTAACATTGGATTCAAAGTCATGTCAACAGACCTTTTAACTTATGTATTTTTCTTTTGGTATATCAAGGTTTCAGTGACACAAAGACATAACTCCATATTTTGCCAAAATGAGTATTCAATTTCAAAATGTTCAGAAAAATGTGGGCTTTCCAGGAAACACAAAGACTTAACTCCACCCCATTGAAGTCAATGGCTAGTGAAACATAGACTAACTCCTCAAGGCACAAGTGCTCAGTGCCACATAAACCACTTTTTCTCAAAATGGCCAAACTTGAGCTACGTCTTTGTGTCACTGACGGTGACCCCTCGATATGTTCTTGACATTAAATTTTTCCAAAAATTTGTTGATTACACTCATCAAAATATATATGTATTATTCTTTCACTTCCATCACAATTCATAAGAAGTCCTTGCAAAGATCATGCAATTCCTCTCCATGAATCAATCTCCTCAACATCGGTTTCCAAATTACCTTCCCTGTAGGCATACTTCAATTGCATCTTATTGTCCTTAGGATTTGGCTTTCCTTCCTTGTTTTTCGAGTTCTCAGACTCCACATTGTCTGCCTCATTCACGTTCTCCCTGTCCTCCGTTGCGTCAAAGCGATCCGACTTCTCCTCCGTGCCCTGCTTGGCTGGGGCGGCGGGGGTGGTATCCGGCACTACTGCTACCTCCGTTTGCTTCTCGCTCACCGTCACAGACTCTACCTCACTTTTCCTCTTGGCCACATCGCTCTGAGGTGCATCATCAGTCTTTTCCGTGGACCGCTTGTCCTCCTGTGGCTGAGTTGTTGTTTCTTTTGGTTTCTTTGATGAACTAACGTCTTGCACCATTTCTTTTGCGGGTTCCTTCGAGACTTGAGCTTCTGGTTCGAGTTTGACATTTTCTTCTTTTCCAGGATTCTCTTGGCTTGGGGTGGGTTCCTTTAAAAAAAAAAAGAAGAATTTTATATACTTTGTATCGGAATCACATAGAAGGCAAATCTTGGTAATTTTGTAACAATAACAATATTTTATAATGTGATTTACTATTGTGGAAGTACCACATATTAGTTTATATATTATATCATTCATTTGTAAATTTTTATTTAAAATGTGTTACTCTTTTATCAAAATTGAAAAATATCTCAAAATTTCATTCCATAATGCTTGGAATCGATCAATCTCATACAGCATACAGGGACCCGTTTCAAAAAGACTTTTAAAAAATGACAAATGACAAAAATCAGTGACAAATCTGCGGGTAACCAATCTACTAAAAATGCACTGTGATATGTCCCTCCACCCCATACACCTTTGCCTGTATCAAAGCTGTGCTTCACAAGACAAGAACGACAAGAAACAAATCACTGATATAAGCAACTGAAATCCTTGCTTCAGATTTGATAATTTGTCCCAGAATAATAAAGACTGTTGTTATTCACATCACGTTACATGGAAACATTAACCCAACAAAAGGTCGATCTTATTATAACCATTCTCACCTGGACATCGTCCGTCTTGTATGCATCAAATTCATCTGAACCTTTTGTTGTCTTCTTGTCCAGTTCTTGGAACCTCTTCTTTTGACTCTTCTTCTTAATGTCTTTACCTACAACAAAAGCGGACATACACAGAATCAAAATTGTTGTTATAACTTTCCAAGCTATTAAACACAGGGAATACAGGAACTAAACCCAATGGTAAAGGCAGAAACGTGCAGAATAAAGACCGCTATCTAAACACCACTGTCCCCTCCCTCTCCCCTAAGAAAAATGGTTATAATATTCATCATTGTTAGTTTGCTAAAAATTCAAATTGACATAAACATTGCTTTATCATCATTACATCACAGGAAAAAGTCAAGAGATTCATATTTTCACAACTGCTTTCTGTTTGATGCAAGGATGGACAGAAGAAATGAAATAAACACCATGAGATGAGATTTTTTTTAAATCTTACTTTCTTGAGGGGTAGCAGTGGCCTCCTGGCTCTCTGGCTGAGGAACTGCAGGTGCTGGCATTGCCTGTTGCACTGCTGGATTATTTGCACTTGTTTGTTTGGAGCTATCATCCACTTGTTTAGGGTTTGATTCTGCCGTCGGTTGTACCGGTGCGGGCACTGCAGCACCAGCAGGAGCATCCGGTTGTTCTGGTGGGGATGCCTTCTCTGCAGCGGATGCAATGTTTGCACTGGCAAGTTCATGTTTGGATGGTGCTGCTGCTGCTTCTTGGACAGAAGCAGCTTGCACAATGGCTGGGGGACCTGCTGGAGGAGTAGCAGCAGCTGCTGGCACTGGGGCGGGATTCTGAGGGGGTGGAACAGCCGCTGCGACAGGCATTGCTTCAGTCGGCACCTGCTGCATCTGCACAGGAGCTTTGCTAGGTACAGGTGCTGGTACTGCTGCCGCTGTCTGCGGGACAGGCCTCTGGGGCTGGACAGCCTCTGCCACAGGTGTCGCAGCCACTACCGTGTTCTGTACTCCTTCTGGCACTGTTGGCTCTGCTGGCCGACTTGGAAGCTGTGCCACCACCGGTGCAGCACCCGGGGCAGGAACCTGGCCAGCTACCACAGGAACAGGCTGCTCTCCAGGCCCAACAGGCATGACTTGCACCTGTTGCCCTGGTGGCTGCATTGCTAGTTGCTGTGGTATAGGTTGTGGCATAGGTTGTGGTACTGGTGGCTGTTGTTGAGGTGGCTGCTGTTGCTGAGTCTGTGGTTGTTGAGGTGCTGGCTGTGGAGGTACTCTGTGGGGTTGTGATAGATCAGACTCTGGGAGATCACTAGCGACCATTGCAACTTTAGATGCAAATTGGGCCTGTATCCTCTTTGCATCCTCACTTGAAGTTGACTGGAAAAAGAGTGATTAAAATATTCATAAATCACTTGAAAATGTAGAATTCAACCGATATAAATTGAATATATTCAAATATCAATACAAATTAGGCTTATGGTCTATTCCATAACACTGACATACACTGAGTAACTAAATAACTAAATCCAGTGTACTCGTTTACAAGGCTTACAAGGTGGGGTCGGAAATACATGGGGGTTTACATTTAAATTTCACAGATATACGTGACATATTCATAATTCCTGCAAAGTTTTACAGAATTTGATGTTGGCTGCCAAAGGGATACACTACCTTTAACACCATTGTTCAATATATGGGTTCCCTCGAAAAAGAAACCAATTCTTACCACTGGTGGAGTGACATTTGCACTTGAACGACCTGAATGAGGAGAGCTAGATCTGGACGTATCACGCAGTATCGTGTCTGTCACGTCTTGCATTGTGGAGGGGTCCTGTATGCGTATAATGCTCTTCTTAGTCCTCTCTCGAGGCTCTGCTCTGGTGGGGGTAGGAGCTTGTGTGGTTAACGGCTGCCTGGGAGCAGTTTGTGTCGGATTCAACCATACTGAGAAATAAGACAAACAATGGAGATGCAATTAAATACACCAAGGTGAAACACTTCTCAAACAAAGCATGTATAAACATCATGGTAACAAATAGTTTCATCTTATATTTTTGAAAGTACAGAAGATTATCTTTGCAAATTGTTAAATACAGATTGAACATGAACATTCTCAAATTCTCCTCTGGTTTACAACAGTGCAGTATATAACAAAGAATAAGGTGTGACATTGTTTGGTTCTACACTTTTTTGAAGTGGGGCTGTAGCATGATGAAACTACGTGTCTTTCCCGTGGCCTAATTGAGGGCCAATCTGGTATAATACGACTACGGACAACGCGACCACAGTAGGCCTACTTATTCACGTGCATGCAACATCAGCGAAACCTAAGCGTGAGGAGAACTTTAGTTTGTTTTGCGAACGCTGGCGCACGCTGACCCAGTCAATCAGGTCCATTAGTTTACTTGCAGTTGTCCAAAAGAAGACATAGATGGCGTCAACCAGTATTTCCCATGCTACAGCCCGTTTAATATAACCTAGCTTAGAAGAGTAAAGACAAAAATTTGCTTTAGCTTAGATGCGTCATTGTAAAGAATCATGGCAGGAATCAAGTTTCTACAAAAATACTGTTTCCATGTTCATGGGAGAAGTGGGCTGGATGGTAACCGCCCAATGTCACCCCTTCCCTTCCATGAGGGCTAAAAAGTTCATATTCCGTTTAATCACTTCAACAAACAGATTTTGTTAAACTAACCTTGTTGTTGTGGAGATGTGCTGTAGTATTGAGCTTGGGTCGGCTGATATACCTGTTGTTGATATGGTTGTTGAAACGATCTGTGTGCTGCTGCCATCGGATGCTAATGGAAAAGCATATATCAAGATTACTTTTTTTAATGTAGGATTTTAAGAGTTTCATTAAAGGTACTATGTCCCATTTGCAGGCCAAAAAAATGAAAAAGTTAAAATTCCAACTGCATTTAAAAAAAAATACTAATTTAGAACTTCCCTAAAAAGGTGGGGCTTGAAAATGTCTTCAAGTGGGAAAATAACGACTATTAGTTGTCAAATTGATTTTAGGGCTATAGAGCCCAAAAGTAATAGTCTTGATTTTCAGACAATTGTACCGAATGGTCATACGTTTTATGCTGCGCAAAGATTCAATCAGTTTAATCTTGGCCATCACAAGAAGTGGGTTATTGATGTAGACAAATGCTCATGTACCCTTTACAACTCTTTTCATGTATGTTATTACCAAAGAAGAAAAAAAAATCCAGTCAGTCACTCAATAGTGTCTGACAGTGAAGTCTAGCAAGTTAACGGGTTTCCTTGCATAATTTGAATATGAGGACACTGCTAACGTTTAAATTCAACAGATAGGACATACATGACATATTCATAATTCCTGCAAAGTTCTACATAATTTAAGGTTGGCTGCAAAAGGGACATAGTACCTTTAAGAGATCTCATATTTCAAATTTTAATTCACGTACATCTTTTTTTGGTCCGATTTATTTCAAAGGGTTGGATTGTCCTTTAATTAAATAGTCAGATTTTAAGACCCTTGTACTGAATGGTCCTACGTTTTTTTGTGCTGCGCAAAGATTAAATCAGCTTAATTTTGGCCATTACAAGAAGTCGATTATTGATGTGGACAAATACTCAAAGAAAAAAAGATGCCAGTCGGTCACTCAATAGAGTCTGACAGTGAAGTCTAGTAAGTAAACAGGTTTCCTCGCATAATTTGAATACTAGGACACTGCTAACGTTTATATTTCACAGATAGAACATACCTGACATTCAGAATTCCCGCAAAGTTCTATAGAATTTGATGTTGGCTGCAAAAGAGATACACTACCACCAGTTGTGAAATGGGCATTGCCCTTGTTGTGATGTGCTATCTCCAAATATCATAGAATTTACACTAAATACGTTAGCCTGTATTCTCATTAAATTCAAACTTGACGCTTGGTTGAAGCTGTTGTCCAAAATCGGGTATAACGACACGACCTTAGACCTAGGGTTAGGTTTAACTGAATTAATACAAGACAGCCCATTGACGTTCTTTTATTCAAACTAGGAATGAACGAGGGTATGACTTACCGCTGGCACTCCGATAATATACTGTGGATTGCCTTGCTGCATGTACTGTCCTGACGCTACAGCGGCGGCAGCATTGGTTTGCATAATCTGCGCTGTGTTGGCGCCTTGCTGGGTGGCCGGAGGGTGCTGTTGCATCCCTGGCTGCTGCATGCCCTGCATCTGAGCTTGGCTCTGGTGACGCACCGAATACACAGGCTGTGGTATTTGTTGCTGGAATGCAAGCAAGGAATTGAACAGGGTTAGACATTGGATTGGGTTACAGGTGCTCATAGTTTAAAGCCACAAATCAGTCAGTGTCCATGTGTGTTGTATCATGATTCACTTACACACCAGGGGTGCAGGGAGCACGAACAAAAAAGGGTTCTTTTTTCCTCAACCCCTCCCCCCCCCCCCCCCCCTTGAGTAAAAAAAAAAAGGATTCGGGGGGAAAAAATGGCATCTAACAAAATCCCCCCCCCCCTCCCCCCTCTTTAGAGTAAGAAAATTGGGGGAAAATTGGGTTATTATCAGGCCTGACACACATGTCTTGGCAGCGAACATGTTGTCCCACCAGAAAATAAATCAGCTGGCCTTCATATTTCGAGGGTGAGGAAAGTTTGCATTACACAAGACCCGTCATTCTGGCTCAATCAGTTCAATTTTGATAATTTTGTAGTAATACTATATTTTTTTTCACTCTATAAATGACCCTGTGATCTTTCACCTTTGATCTTGTACACCTAAATTCTAATCAGTTCATCGTTCCATTTCATTCCATTTCGTTTATTTCCATTTCCAACAAAATAAATAAAGTACATGGAATTGCATTGTACATAGTAAAACAATGAAACTTAACAACATATTTGTAATTGGTCCACAGTGTACAATAGGCATATAAAACAGGTTGGTCATACCCATTGCATACACACTTGAGTCAAATCGAGCTTGAATTTCTTTGGCGCTTTTAAAATTATAGCAGTAATGAGATGTTTCGGGGTATTTTTAAACAACCACTCATACACCTAAAATCTGATTGCATCATCCTTGCATGCTCATACATTACAAATTTAAAAAATAATTAAATACAAGTAAACATTAAAAGAGAAATAAAAATAAAGAAATATATTTTGAGGGCTGAATCTCTCTCGGATCATTTGGTTGTTTTTACCTGGTATCCTCGCGGCAGTGCTTGCCGAGCCCCCTGCTGGAAGCGCACTTGACCCATGTTCATCATGGGGGGTGCGCCAGGGTTGGCCTGGTTTGGTAGAATCCCCTGCTGCTGGGGTGACGCGGCCATGGCAGGCCGGCTCGGAGCCCCTTGCTTGTTCATGTCATGGGTGAGTGTATTGACAGCCACTGGGCTGACCGAAGGGGATGGAATACGTGGGCTCTGCGACGGTACAGGGTGTTGGGGCCGTGGTGCCTGGAGAAGAGAGACAAACATGTGCAAAGTAATCATTATCATTTTGTCCATGTGAACTTTAACTGGGTGGTTCATGCTGGAATTGCAGGAGCCCGTTTCCCCGAGCCCCCCCCCCCCTCGCGGCTGACTTAGGACTTTAGCTTTACATTGTTTTATACTATCGTATAAATTATTGCTGCTGTGTTTTATTTTTTTTGTTTTGTTTTTTAGTTTTTTCTTTTTGTTGTAACTGTAATTTCTCCTATGATTGTTTGTAAAAATGTGATTATGAATGATCAATAAAAAAAAATTAAAAAAACTTTAACCATTACTTACTAGAAGCATATAAGTCTTTGGTTAAAGCCCCACTGTCCTACTAGTAGCTACTTGCTCCCTCTATATAGAAAACTTCCCCAGTCGGTGCCTGTTGGTTCCCCATGATCCTCTTTTCCTTATGTTAGTTGAGAGCTGAGTTAATGAGATAGCCACCTGTCAGTGACCTCTCTGTGTGGTCTAATCCCTACTGGCCCAGTAGTATTGACAGTCTTTAAAAGAATTTTTTTTTGAAAGTGCCATTCCTAAAGTGCCTAATACAATTTTTTCTTTGAGATAAAACATTATCTGCCAAGTGTTCACGTGATTTTATTTGTATTTACTAGGTTTGAGAGCTGAGGAGAGAATATCCAACAATGCAAAAATGCACATTCACACAAACAAAATCCTATTGTTTTTGTCTCAGCATGAACCTGTACTCCTGAGGGTCGACTATGAATGGGTCTAAAATAAGAGGCTTTAAATTGTGTCTAGAAAAACAAAAAAAATGAATTGTGTCTAGAAAAACAAAACATAACCACACCAAAAAAAAATGAGAGTTGAAAATCCACAATAATCTTAATCCTACACGTAGATAGGTGGCCTAAGTTGAACAAAATGTTCAAAGATTGTCTCTTCTCTGCTACTTCTGACATCACATGTGAACTTTCTTGCTTACAAATGTCTCTGAATGAAACTGAGCATAATACCGGTGTGTTGGCTCAGTCAGTAGAGCATCAGCCTTACGACCGGGAGGTCGTGGGTTCAAACCCTGGACGTTAAGACGTTAAAAGACGGGAGTTGCTGCTACCTTGTTTGGCGTTCAACAATAAGGGATAGAGCATCGTTGATCTGGCGCTGCTCAGTGGCTGCCGGGCTCACAATCAATTGGGCAAAAAGAATTCCCATTTTCAGTTTAACTTATTAAAATTTGGAGTGGACTTTAAAAGATTATTATTATTATTAATATCATTATCATTAATATGTACAGAAACCAGGAAAATGGATGCCTACCTGTTGTGGCATGAACCTCGGTTGTGGACGAGTCCCTATTTCGTCCGGCCTCGGTTGCTGAGGATAGCGGATCCTTCTAACACAATATGAAGTTAAGGAAACATTATAGTGCAATCTTCAGCCAAAAATAGGCCTCATGTTATGACTCAATAGAGATATTACTCATTGTTATTACCGTATTTGCCGGCGTAAAGGCCGCACCGCCGTATAGGCTGCACCCCCAACTTTGACATTTCGTAGAGGAAAAAAAAAAACTACAACAAAAAAAAAAAAAAAGAGAAAAAAAAAAAGAAAAAAAAAAAAAAAAAAACGGACCAAACAAAATGATCGTAATTTTCTTGTAGAACACTCTTTTTTTTTTACAAACTATACCAAATTCATCAATATTCTTATAAATCAACAAGAAGTTAACCTCAAAAATGATCATAATTTAGCAGATCTTCATCGACTTTTAAGCTAGTACTGTATCGTACGCAGATTTGGTATCCTACAATACCCCTTCCTCGATGTGCGGTGTAATCCGAAATAGCATTTTCGACCTGCGCAGTTGCGTTGCGCGGCAGCTAGCTCCGTAAGTAACGGCCTGTCCCTTTGTTTACTTTTTGGCGATGCAATGGTATGGACTTAGATCTAGATCTATCGGCAGATTTTATTAGAAAAATAAGTTTTTTCGTCTTCATGTCAACTATGCAACATAAACTTGTCGGTAAGTTATTCTAGAATTGTCCTGTACCGTTGTCTAGTCATGCTACCGTTCCTATAGTCCCATACGTGCAAATGGACGTGATGTTTTGACCGCTGAATTTTGTTGTTGTTGCGTATACGCCGCACCCCGACTTTTTGATTTTTTCTCACCCGAAAATACTGCGGCCTTTACGCCGGAAAATACGGTAGGTTTATTGCTAAAGATAGCCCATTGTGTACATGTAGTCTCTCTACAATGAGATCATTACACACAAGGCATGGAAGCAGAAATCAGCAGCAGCCCCCCCCCCCCCCTCAAACAAACCAAACACACACAAAAATAAAAAGTAAAACAAAGTGAAACAAATTTAAACAAATAAAAAAGAAACTTAACATTAAATTATTGAGTGAATATTGAAAATCAAGTATAATCCATTGTTATATTGAACACAGTAACTCTTTATTTGTCTCAGAAACATACACTTAGAAGTACATAAAAATTACTTATTATTAGCTCATTATTACATAATTGTATGAAATTGTAATTCATGAGAGACCAACTGTACATCTTGACATCAAGATTGACCATTAAAAAATGTTAAGGTTGATTTGATTTAATCATTTTGTACACTCTGTGGCTGAGCTACATGTAGAAGGTGTTTTTGGCAGGCCGTTCATGCTCGCACCATTTACTGGCATTGGTCTATCAAGGGACGTGCAAATCATGGTCACAAATCTACAGAATTAATATTTTTGATAATTAATTATTGAAGGAAGACATTATCTAAAGCTCATAATGGTGAGAGTAACCAGTGGCATGAATGGCCGTATAGTTAAGTCCAACTTAAAGTCAGGGGAAAAAATACACGGGGGCTTGGGGCAAATTCACCCCTCAAAATTTGCATAGAGTTCCATGCAAAACAAATTAAATAGTGCTATTTTCATGCAAGCAGGCTTGAAAAGTGGTCCCTGAAATGTTTAAAATATTTCTTCTTCCCCTGCTTAAAGTTGATCTTAGTCTTTGTGAAACACCCCTATATTGCACAGGAAAAGGGAGAGCAGGTGCCCCTTGGAAGCTCTGCTGAGACGCACTGTATTATGAATAGATGGGCATGAACAACCTCTCCAGGAATGTGTGCTTACATTTACTCCCGGCTATGTTTAGAATCCCCATGGCTAGTCTAAACATTCAGACCTGGCAGGCTGCATTAATTTGATCATTTATGTAATTCAGAAAAAAAATAAAAAAATGTCAGGTTTTGTTCACTTCACTAGCACTTGAAAGGATCTATATTCAAATATAATTTGGAAAAATAGCAACAGAAAAAAAAGAATCCAAAGTAAAAGGTTGTGAACAGTGATGTTATTTCTATATTAATACTACGCAACTTTAAAAAACAAACAAACAAAAAACAACATGAGTCAAATATCTGTTCTACTAAAGAACACAATGCACACTGATCTACCAAATGCATATTTCTCAAATTGTTTGCCAATAAAAGCTGGTATACTACAATAAACCTTCCTCACATGAAATTGCTTGTGATTTCTCACTTGAGCATACAAAAAGCATCTTCAATTAACCATAACCAATGAAATTATGGTGGACCAATCTCATTCATACAGCACTTGGGAAAAACTTCAGCAATACAAGCATTGTGTGCATGTAAGCATACAAAAACATGCACTCAGGGAAACTGTGCACAACAGCCATAAGAATAATGCAGAGTCATTTCCAGTGTGCATGTTCAATGACTGCACATATTTGCCTACTGACTGTAAGAGCAAACATAAACGGTGCTATTTCTAGTACGCACAGTGACAGGTACCAGTTGATACAGCCAGGATATGCATAGAATATGTGTATAGAAATATGGAGCCCATTTCAAGCTGCTAACATGCCAGTGACCTCAAAAGCACCCATAAGGCCTGTTTTCATCAGCTCAACTTTGCCAAATAGCTTGCTATTTCTGATTTAGGAAATAATCCTGAAGTTATAAATCGCGTCTTCATCAGATCGAGACTTGCCTCGAAACTTGAAACTCAAGCTTGAGAAATTCGCTCAATATATTTTGCACAGCATTCGTGCGTAGTGCGAGTCTTCGGGCTGGTGAAAACGCACCAGACAGATAGCGGGATATTTTGCAAACTAGCCCAAAATATCTTGAGATGAAATATCCTGCTAATTGCAACTTCGGGCTGATGAATTCGCAAATTAACTAGATAATTTTTGATCAGGATAGTTCAAATAGCGGGATATTTGGCAATCTGGAGCTGATATAAAGAATAAACAGGCCTTTGGAGGACGTAACATTTACTCTCAAGTTTTGTAAAAAGAGAAAGACCGAAGATAACTTCTTGGTCAAATGATTCTCCTACATTGCTGTTGCTATATTTGAGGGGTCAATGACACTTGCATGAATCCCTTTGTGATAGATGATGAAAGCAAGAGACATTGTTCACTGGGCAGACACAGACACCCACAAGGCATGGACCAGTCATTTAGCAAAAAAAAGCATTACGTGTTGTCAACCAAATGCAGGCATATCATTTACACACTGACTCATCCAAATCAGCTGAACAATAAAAACATTAACAAATTGACCAGGTCAATGGTCAATTTACCCCTATTTAACCTCGACACAACTTCTACAATTCATTTCAAATTTCTAAGGATTTATTCCTCATGGAAAGTATAATAAAGAGAATATTTATGGGAAATTTGATAATAGAAATTATTTTTGTGCCCCCCCCCCCCTCCAATCTAGAATTATTTTCTAAAGCAAATGTTGTGAAAATAAAATATCAAAACATTTGAATTTAAGCAACAATACATGATATCTGTCCAGCTCCATATGATCCTCAATTACATGGCCCCTTAACTAAACAATATGTCATGGAGAGTCTACATGTATTACCTGGCCAGATGAAAGATGGCTTAAAGAAGACATGGCATGCTAATTATGTTGGCTAATGTCTTGTCATCAACATATGTCTTTCTAAGATTTTAACTTCCAATAAACAGGCACATGTAAGAGAGAGAGAGAGAGAGAGAGAGAGAGAGAGAAAGAGAGAGAGAAAGAGAGAGAGAAAGAGAGAGAGAGAGAGAGAGAAAGAGAGAGAGAAAGAGAGAGAGAGAGAAACACACACTAACACACACGACAAAGATAGAGAGAGACAGAGAGACAGACACAGGAATAGAGATATAGAGAAATTCAGTTTAGATTACTATGCGTACATCAACGTTGCTTCAGTAAGAGGCTGGTGGCACTCAAGGTAACCCCTGCTTGGAGGTAATTTAGTATGCACGAGCAATCCGGCGGGTTGTTAATATATGTTACCAGTCTACTAGCTAGGCACACTCATACTACAGGAAATGCATGGATTATGCAGTGCTCAACGGAGCATCACACTGCCACATGTGCCAAGATCAGAGACGTACATGTATAGAACTCCCATATGGCTACTCTGAATTTGTAATGCATACATTTAACTGCATGTCATTAGACCAGCATTTTTGAAGATCCACATGCAGTTCTTGTCAAAATGTCTCAAGTGAACCAGTCAGAAACCCTCTCAGTCTCAGGATTCTGCAATACGCTTTGAGTGATTATGTATACAGATTTGAATTCTCACTTTTCTGTTTGTATTTCTTATTTAGTTTCATAGTCATGATTAAATTGGCCTTGAACCTTACTTTGCTTTTGAAATCCATTGCACAAATATTTTCAGAAAAAGGCTTTCAGGCATTAATCCATCAAATGGGGGAAACTGCTTGCACCATACATGCATATCATTGGACTCATGCCACTACTGTCCGTAGTCCTACATGACCTACAAAAATCGAACACATTGAAGGTATTTTGCACATCTGGAGACAAACTTGCACTTTGATTGGGAGGTTGTTAATACATGTATGTCACTGTTGACAAGAGCTGTCTTATTTTATATCATAAATTTCACATGTCCTCGAACAGACTTGCTTACATGTTAAAATGCTAGAGCTCAAATTTGTCAATCTTTTCACAAGTATCTTTCAAAAATACTAGGGAGAACATGGGAAAAGTAAAAATATCTTCTCATCCACACACTCCCTTGAAGCCCATTGCTTTTGGGTGAAAATCAGACTTATAGAAGTCAGATGAAGTAATAACGTTTTGTTATCAAATACAGAATCAGGCAATCGTTCATCACCATTACTGTACATGTGATGGTCAGAGAAGGGGTGGGTGTCTCCCCCCCCCCCCCCCTCCTTTCCGAAAATCCCTATATAATCACGTATCAGCATTCTGCCATCGGATCCTTTGGCAGTACCCCTTTTATTTCTGCTACTTGTCAAGTTCTATTTCCTTGATTTCAATGAATTATGCTGCTATAGCTTGTGTGCATCCCTTTGACCTACCTTGTAATGTACATGTAGATCATACAGTATTCTATTGCACAAAGATAAACATTTAAAGATATTATACAGGAGTACATGTACATAAACTGTATGTACTACTGTATAATATCTTTCCATGTTTATCTTTGAGCAATAGAATACTGTATGATCTACAGAACACAGTAGGTCAAAAGGATGCACACATACTTTCCTAATGCACCCTCACCCCCCCCCCCCACCCCAGCCCAAGCGGTTTGATGTTTAAATGCGTAACTAAGAGATAAAAGACATCTATACAGTAGGCTTGCGGGTGCACATTGTGTGAGAGAGAGAGAGAGAGAGAGAGAGAGAGAGGATTGAGACATCTAACATATCACTTTAATGTACATGTAAGGTGGTACACATTTAGTTATTTACATAGCATATGGCAACAACAGATTTTTGGTTTCCTTTTTGTCCCTGCCTCCCCTCCCCCCCCCCCCCCCCTGTATCATTCTATGAAAACGGTTCTTATCTACAGCCCACAGGCAAAATATAAAACATTCTTCTTTCCTTATCTTTATAAAGATAATGACCTTGGCAAGGAACTTCCTCTTCCTTGGCCTCCCATGGCAATTTATTACAATCATGGGTGTGGCGCACAAGTCTATCTCGGCATTAATCATTTAAAGGAAGAGAAGAGGAAAAAAATAATTGAATCATTCTTTGTAAAGCTCCGATTTATTATTAGTTTCCCTGTTTTTAAAGATAAACTCCAGTACTGGTAAAAAAAAAAAAATTAATTCTCACAGAATCAAACGAAACTTACACTGAATGTTCAAGATTACAAATAAATGACATGTGCCAAACAATTTTGGAAGAAAATGTATACTGGCTGAGTAATGAGCATAGAAAGACAAGGAAACCAAGGTAGTACCATCCCCGACACCATGTGTGTTGTCCCATATATAGCTTTCTATGTGAGTGTTTGTTACTTTACCAAGACTCGGTCAAATTTATTATGATTTTGATGACTCCAGAACCTTGCAGTGCACACCAATACTTACATGCTACATGATCAACTGTTTCTGATCCTTTCACACCTTTTCTTTCACAATGCAATCGCATTACCAGTACTAAAGTTTAGCTTTAATGATGAAATAAATAAATGCAGGCCCCTTGAAGCATGAAGTGATGTCTATTGTCTATATTGCAGAGTTTATTATGGTCATAAAGTGCACTAACCCACAACAAACTTAGTATGAAAAGTTGCTATCATTCGACACTTGATTACAAATATATTGGACAACCACCCTGTACTGTGGGTAGATAAGTGCCAAGACATGTCAGTAGGTGTAACAAGGTAAAGGACACTTAGGGTGCGTTTATTGACCAAATTTTTGCCTAGAATCCGGTTTCTGAAACGTCTTTCAGGCAAATTTAGAAGGTGATAAACGCAAAGCCTTTTTTAAAGGTCTTTAGATATGGGCATACATTTGTATCTAAAAACGCAACAAGGTATGTTTTGAATGTGACATACAGCCAGAATCACGTTTCTGAGGGTGCATTAAATGGGTCTTGCCACTAGATATGTACAGTACATATCGTACCCCACTATCATACCCTACTATCGAACCCCACTATACGAAAGTGATTTGCGGGATGTCGCGTTTATCGTCTCTTCACGATTCAAAATAAAGGCCATGTGTCTGCGCAGCTGTTTTGCGCCGTTTGATCCGGGAAGCAGAAAGTTTCTCGGAGGTCAACTACACACACATGCTTGTACACAACACATGGCGCGCTAGCCTCCGAACCGGAAATTAACCTGGGAAGGTCGGATTTGTATGTGGGGTTCAAAACAGCTTTGCGTTTATCATCTCTCAGAAACGTGATTCTGGCTGTATGTCACATTCAAAACACACCTTTTGTGTCTTTAGATATGCCCATATCTAAAGCCCTTTAAAAAAGGCTTTGCGTTTATCACCTTCTAAATTTGCCTGAAAAACATTTGAGAAGCCTGATTCTAGCCAAAAATTTGGTCAGTAAACGCACCCTGAGAGATGATAAATGCAAATCTTTCAGTCTTATGGGCTTTCAAGTAAAAGTTTACTAGAGAGCTGTTGATTTGTACGACCAACTTGATCTACATGTACAGATGTACATTGAACGATGTCAAACAGGCACCAAGATCTTCTGCGCATGCATCAATTTGAGGATTACTTCATTGGCTGGATCTAATACAATCACAGTTATATGTGTTGTGGTGAAACTTCAGAGTTGGTCACAGAATCAAAATGGTTTTGTGAACAGGCCAGTGCTGCCAAGTTGCAATATCAAACAATTTTTTTTTTGTAAGACATCACAATGATTTGACACCGAATCCTAACCTAAAAGTGCTACTGCAGACAGAAAATTATTTCTTACTCTGACACACACACAATTAGCAACATACAAGAAAAAAAACCAAAACATCTCTAACAACAAAAGAAAAAAAACCAAACTAGAGACTAGACTTCTAGACTCAAAAGAATTTAACTATAAAAGTTCTTCAGAAGTCTAGTTCAACTACTAGTAGGGTGTCTTTTTTTAGATTTTTCAACTTTCAATTTTTCCTTTTGAACCATTTTTAACCATTATGGTTGGATAATTTAAAGTTGCTCGAGCGTGGGTATATAGAGGGCAGCACACGGACGTACGCACAGGAGCCATTGGCTCTGTGTTATGTAGTGATCGGGAGTGATCGCCAAGTTGCCTACTTCACGAACGACTATATACCCACGCTTAAGCAACTTTAAAAGATCAACTACTCAAAGGAACACACTTCCAATTTTAAGACTCACCAATGTTTCTATCAAAAGATACAGCTCCCCAAAATCTAGAAAATATTTGACTACTTTTTGTCCAGGATGGAAAAAAAATTGGTACCACTGAGTTATCAATATTGCTCAACAGCTCTACAACCTGAACAGCTATCTGCATCGCACGTAAGGTAAAGCTTACACATGTTCTTAGCTGCAGAGCTTCTTATGCGCGTTCGGCAAACTCCTCCTCTGTTGTCTTCATTTTGCACCCGCATGCGGGTCCGTTTGCCGAACGAATACACAAACCAACACACACGATCCGAGATTAAGGATCTTCTGCATTCACGAGGATTGTCTTTGTAAACGCGGACCGATGCGTCCTCAAAAAAAAGGATTGTCCGCATTTTCGCACACGTTTCATATTTTTGATCGGCGCGTTGGCGATGCGAAAAAACATATTCTGCAATGATTTTCTTGATGCATTTTACATTGACTTTGTATAGAGACTTTCACATTATGAGCGATAAATAAGATGGACAACCCATAAAAGTTGACGGTAAACTAACCCTGTAAACGATCATCGGATCGGACGCCGATACCGATCTGATCAGGGGTGATTGGATAATAATTTCCGATCGCCGATCAATAAAAATGATCGGAAAAAATTTTCACATTTTTGGCTATCAAATGCTCAAAAAAAAGTCATGGCTGGGATTATTTTGACATTTGGAGTTGTTGTAGACCATGTTTGTTGATATTAGGTGCCTTTTCATGACTTTGAAATTAATAATATTGGTCTAAGAGCAGAGGCAAAACATACGGGCCGCCATCTTTCTTGGATTATAATGTAGGTTTTTTTTTTTTTTTAATGACAAAAATTTTCAAGTTTTTGGCCATCAAATGCTAAAAAAAAAATCATGGCTGGGATTATTTTGTCATTTGGAGTTGTTGTAGACCATGTTTGTTGATATTAGGTGCCTTTTCATGACTTTGAAATTAATAATATTGGTCTAAGAGCAGAGGCAAAACATACGGGCCGCCATCTTTCTTGGATTATAATGTACTGTAGGTATTTTTTTTTTTTTAATGACAAAAATTTTCAAGTTTTTGGCCATCAAATGCTAAAAAAAAAATCATGGCTGGGATTATTTTGTCATTTGGAGTTGTTGTAGACCATGTTTGTTGATATTCAGTTTCATGACTTTGAAATTAATAATATTGGTCTTAGAGCAGAGGCAAAACAGGCGGGCCGTCATCTTGGATTATAATGTAGGTATGCATTATAGCAGCCCGCATGTTTTGCCGATATTTTTAGTCGATCTTCCGATCCGATACCGATCAAAGGTGCGAGGGTGTCGCTCCGATCTTCCGATGCGATCAGAGCCCCAACTTACAGGGTTACGGTAAACTAGGGTTATTTTCTTATGCGGACTCAATTATTCGCATCGCCAGTTGGCGGTTCGGTAACCCGAAACCTGCAGAGCACCGATGAAAACAAAAACGTCCGCGAAAATGCACATGATCCTTCTTTTTGAGGACGATCCTCGTTTTCGGACCAGCTCCCCTACTGTAATGGTGAAAAACGATCCATAAAGAAAATCCTACAATTAGGAAACATATTTGAGTCAAAATTGTGATGCACCATTTCATGAAATTGACGGACCCAGGACACACATTATTTTGCGCACACCGCGATGCAGAATAACGATCTTGTCCCGACTTGCGTGCTGCTTATTAACATTTTTGCCAAGAGTCTAGACTACCTATTTGCGTATTAAATAAAATAAAATGTCATAACTTCTCTAATGACAATTGCATTAAATAATATCACATTAGCATTCAAGATTTATTTTAATTTGACAAAATCAACAAATCATTTGTTGATAAAATTTTTACAGTCTAGATCTACGAAGAAAACAAAACTTATATACAAAAAACCACTGCAACAGTACAAGATTCATTCTTAATTCGACAAAATCAACAGATTATTTTTTTCGTTAAAATTTTACGTAGGTCTACCGTCTAGATCTATCTACGATAATCAAAAACTTAAGTAGAAAAAACCATTTCAAAAGCTGACCAGTCCAAGAATAAGGATCGTCTTCGTAAACGCGGCCGATTCTTATTTTTGATTCGTGCGTTGGCGATGCAAAAAATGGATTCTACAATGATTTTCTTGATGCATTCCTAGGGAAGATGGACAAACCATATAAAAAATAGACAGTGAACTGCGGGTATTTTATCATGCGGAATACCTTTTTCGCATTGCCAGCGCGCAGATCGGGAACCTGAAACCCGCAGAGCGCATAAGAAAAATAAAAGATCATTTCTTTAAGACGCAATTTGACCGCGTTTACGAGGATATCCTCGTTTATGCGGACAATCCTCATTCTCGGACCAGCGTCTCTACTGTTCAACTTCGAATTTCACGAAACCGTAGTTTAGTTTCATGGAAATCCCATGGATCTAAAATGAGTTTCTAATTCTATGCCTATGGGATGTCCACGAACAATATGACAGTTTTGATTATAATTAAATATCTAGGCTAGGCCTATATCATAACACTTCAAGCCAGCAGGCCGGTGTGCGGGCTACGACTTTGCAATTTCAATGCCAATATATTTTTAATGCATTGCCATTGAATGGGCCATGTCATGTCCCATTCACAATGAATGAAGACATGTGCCTCACACACACACAAACAATGTCACTCACTGAAACACCAGTCTCATCAAATTGCAATATTGACTTGTTATCTAACCAAAATATAAGTATGAATGTAATCTGACAATAACATGTATTATTTAGATGTTATAAAGTTGTGATATTCAACAGAACTGCCGCAGGAAATGTAAAAAAACTACAGAGATAAAAACGCCGGTAGTGCACCGGCATTCTCATCTTGCCATTGATCATTACATTTTTTGCACTAAGCTACGTGTACGAACTGCGTAACATGTAACGTCAGTGTGCTATGCAGCAGATTTAGAACACGTATGGTGGGTATAGTTTTCAAAAAGGAAGCTTTTTAATAGTAAATTATGGTGGACACATACCAACAAAACGTTTATAATGCTCACAGCGGGCTGGGCCGGTCATTCATAAACAAAAATAATAAGAAAAGGATACTGTTGTTGTTGGAAATACACGCCTTTCCCCTTCGGTTGATTAGAATAGCTCATGGCAACTTGCAATTAGTACGGTAGTCCCACGTCAGGACCAGCCGTTGTTTACCGTGTTTGGTAGAGATCTCCTGCATAAATAAAGAAAATAACAGCTAAAACAGTTAGCTGAAATATACATCTTTCGAAACATATGCAACACAATATCTAATATGAAGCAATATTCAAGATGAGCATCGATTTCCAAAGAGATACATAAATATCCATTACCTTGTCACGGGTATTTGGAAGGAGACAAAACCCGAAGGCCGAAGGTAGAGGTTCCTGACTTTCGAGGGTAATCGTGTATTTCCGATGGCAATCGGAGGATTGCAATTTTCCTACGATGACGTCATTTTAGTCGGGGTACCCGAAGTAAAAACTCTTGCTCTGCAGCCGTTGTATTATATACTCACGAACTGGGGAAGCGCTCATATTGGAGAGGACTATAATTATAAGCCCAAATGATAGACCCGAGATATATTACCAAAAGGGTTAGATTACAAATAAAAATCATACATTGATTTAATTATGTTGGTAGTTTTAGGGCAAGAGTCGTTGAGAGATTTCGTGAAAAAAAAAAGTAATAAAAGAGGACATAACGGCAAATACTGTAGGCATATATTCCGACTGTATGAACATAATTTGGGCCTATACCCTTGTTCTTACAACATGCACTATGACTCGATAACAGAGGCGGCGCTCCCAGGGGGGGGGGGGGGGGGTCAGTGCACCCCACACTCTTTTTTGTTGGAATACCACAAACGTGCCCCTTCTTCTATCAAAGTTGCCCGTTCCAGTCTTATAAATGCCCTTTTACACATTACTTTGATAAGTGCCTGCCCCGGCTTTAACTCTTTTGATTGTCCTTTTCAAATATGAGAGGTGCCCCTTTTCTCTTTAAAGGACCTCTTCCCTTTGTAAGAAGTGCCCCTTCCCCTTTTAATAAGAGCCCCTTTTATTATGACACGTCCCCTTTCCTTTTCAAATTAGTGCCCTTTTTCCTTCTGATAAGTGCCCCCTCTTCCTGAACCCCTTTCCCTTCTCATAAACACCCCCTCTTCAAGATAAATGCACTATTAACCAAATTTGGTGGGTGTCCCCATTTTGGCTTTGCAAATACCTCTTTTCCATTATCATAAGTGCCCTTTTTCATTTCTTGTGACTGGTCCTTTTGAGATGCGAGAAGTGCCCCATGTTCACCTTTGATAATTGAACTTTTACCCTTGACACGTGTTCCTTTTTCTTTTCTAATAAATGTGCTTTTCGCGTCTGAAAAATGCCCTCTTTTGTTTTTCACACTAACATGTGCCTCTGTTAAAAGCGACTGAGAGCAACTTGTTCTTTAATTTCCTCTAAAGCTCGCCCGCATTCATATTTAAAATAAATTGTGTTCAAAACCCAATCGGGATCGGTTTATTCCTCTTTATAATAATAATTTTTAAAAAAACCTGAATTAAATCACATTAAGAAAAGAAAAGGAGAGTAAACAGGAATTAAATTTCCTAAAACATTCCGCATGCCCCTTTATTTATCAATGGACGATTTTATAATAGCGATACGCGCATAATTTATCGTGGAAATATTGTGAGAGGATGTGAAAGCGTGTATGTTTTTATAATAGGGGTGAGAAGACATGAGCCCCTGAAAACTGGAGTACTGATGGGGGGGGGGGGGCTTGGAGAGCGGGCAGTTGCCCCCTCCCCTAATAAAATTCAAACGTGGTTTATTGCTAATTCGATACCAGCGAATTACAAATGTTGCTATAATAACATGATTTTCTAGGATTTGTTCTCAATTTAAAAAATATAAATTATACTTTTTTATGCGTTTTGGGGAAAGTTACAAATTCTCAAATTTACAGTCAGACCAAAAATATGCTTATTAAAAGCTTTCATGTTAGCGCCTACAAAACGGTGGGACTCGGAGGCTCGAGCCCCCTCACCTATTTGAAAAAGTGTGTTAAAGAAAAAAAGAAAGAAAGAGATAAAGAAAGAATGAGTGACCTGCCAGTGTCACAAATGAGTTATCAAAATATGCTCATCTGACCGTCAGTAAATGCCTCAAAGTTGCATGGGGCTAAAATGCTTATCTGACCGAAATGTAATGCATAAAGCACCTGAGCTTCCGGGGGCTCCGCCCCTTGACCCAACGCCAATTTCCGCTCCACTCGCTTTGCTCGCAACACTCTAACTGAAGATCGTTAATACTCCACTTTGAATAACGTTCCGCGGGGCATGAGGGGTGGATCCAGGGGGGGGGGGGGGGGGGTTCCCGGCACCTCCCTGGCACCAAAATAGCACACCCACAAAAAAAAGGTGGGGGGTGGCTGTTGAGTAAAATAAATTAGAGCTCCATACCCCCCCCCCCCCCCG
The DNA here is from genome assembly GCF_000002235.5 of Strongylocentrotus purpuratus. NCBI lineage: Eukaryota > Metazoa > Echinodermata > Echinoidea > Camarodonta > Strongylocentrotidae > Strongylocentrotus > Strongylocentrotus purpuratus. Next base: position 31,445,404 of record NW_022145601.1, on the reverse strand, counting down.
CTTATTTGGCCTTTGGTCGGCTGAGTCGCTGCTAAATATTTTCTCACGGAATCGGCACCTTTCACGCGCCCCTCCCCATGTAAAACTGCTTCCGGCGCGCCAGCCCCCAACTGCAAAATTATCATGCAAAGAGAGAAACTAAATATTGAATTCATCCCTGATAATGTAATCACAATGTAGGGGTATATACCAATGAGGATTCCCTTTGCATGTGCCCCTTTTTCATAAAGTGCCTTTTGCTTTTAATACTCCCCCCCCCCCTCCTCAATAATTATCAACTGATTAGCTGCAGAATATAATTTGCACCTCGTTGCGGGAAACTGAACAAGCCAGCAAAATATACATAATAGTGCTGACAGTGCTGACAAGCTTGATACAAATGTCAATAAGTTAATTTAGACCGACACGTGTTTACTTTGTCACATCATGAATTCATGACTTGGACTTCATGCATATACTCCGAGATACGTCACAGGTCGTATGCTTCATTTTCCATGTTCTCCTCAGTTTATTTCCCTTAAAAAGGGCACTTCGTGCCTTTAATCAGGGGCACGCAACGGGGAATTCGTTAATGAAGCGGAGATTTCCGAAAGGAATCTGACCAGCAAGCAAGTCGAATTCAACTTTTAAATCCCGTCTGCACTAGTTTGACCAGGGGGGTTAGACCTCCCTGCAAGGTCACTGACAGGTGGTTATCTCATCAAATCAGCTCTCAATTAACATAAGAAAAAGGGGATCATGGGGGACCAACATGCACCGATTAGGCATTGTTTCGCAAGTAGCTATAAGTATTGCAGTGGGGCTTTAAAAAAAAGTACGAGCTTACGTATTATGATAGGTCCACTCGACATCATGAGATAAAATCATAAAATCAAATGAAAAAAAAAGTATTATCTTTGCATACAAACAAACAAACAGACCTGAAGATGAATTGACATAATTTAGATAAATAGTGGTGCCCGGCAGGAGCGGATCCAGCCGGCGACAGGAGGGGGGGGGGGGGGGGGGCCAAATCTTGAGAATTTTTGTTAGCGCCGACTCAGCCGGCCGGGCCGGTGAATAAGCGGGGGGGGGGGGGGGGGGGAGAACACTTTTTTTGTGGAAAAAATTAGCGCCGACTCAGCCGGTCGCTGAATAAGCGGGGGGGGGGGGGGGGGGGGGGGGGTCATTCGAGAGGAGAACCACTAATTTGTTTTGAGGGGGGAGAAAATAGAAAATATATCTAATTTGTTTGTTGTTGGGGGGGCCGCTTTTGTTTTTTGTTTTAAAAAAAAGGTTAAATTTACGTTATTATCCTATTTTTATCATATTATCTATTATCATTTATATTATCCTATTATTTTATCCTATACTATAATCGCTACGTGGATCCGCGCCTGGTGCCCGGAATAGAGGGTTTGTCCCCAAGGCCCCCCCCCCCCCTCCACCTCCACACACACTTGTTTTAAAGTTGGGTGTCATGGCAATGGGGATGACAACAAGTTTCTACCACATTTTAGACAACTACATCAATATAAAGAACCTAATATGGATGAAGAAGCACTGTTGTTGTTACGTATTATTTAATTTAAATGTTGATTTATTTCTCATGCTAGACCTTCAAGATAAAGTGTCATATACGGCGCTAATGGCATCCTAGGCTACATGCACTACTGGATTAAAGCCCCTATCAGAGATTTTTCAAGCCCGTAAAAATGAAGCAGCAAGCCTGAGTTTATGAAAGTGTGTGCACAATTTTAAATCAAAAGACTTGCAGTTTTCTGTCCAAGGGTAAAAGTTAAAGACCTCATAGTGTACACATCAACATACGGGGTGAATAAAACACTACCTCTTTAAGAGTTGCAAAACTCAACCTTGGAAACAAAACTGACTGCAATTTTTGCTAATAATGAATGTTTTCCCACCACACTTTTATGAAATTTTTCAATAACTGTTACAAAAAACAAAAACATTTAGGCACTTTCACAAATGATGGATTATAAGCTACCACCAGAAATCTTTTGTACTTTAATGACAATTCTAATACTTTGCACCTCTTCCAAAGCTTTCTAATAAAGATGAGGCAATAACAAATAATAAATAATGATTATTTATCATCCATAAGTCAAAAGCAATTCAGGTGAATTCCACTAAGGCATATCAAAATGAAGTGTTGCGTTGATTTTGTCAGAAATGATGGGTTACATTAATAAAAGAATTTTTCATCAGTAGGTAAACGTGATTTTTTAATTGTTTAATTAAAAAAAAATATATATATATATTTGAGTCCTGTATCAGAGCAGTAGCAACTGCCGCCACACCAACCCAGCTGCCCTGCCTGTTATACATTTTGAATGAGCTACTTGCACAGTGACTATATACTGCATGTGCTGTCTCTAAATACAGATGGCGCTATATCACTTCTCACGAAACCTCCTGCTCAACGCTCTGTCCCTTTGTCTCTCGATCTGTCTCTCTCTCTGTCTCTCTCTCTGTCTCTCTGTCTCTCTCAAAAAGCAAATTGTATTCCATTTACATTGTCGCTCGTTGAAGCTATATTTGGTTTGAGTGTTGGGGCGGGGGGGGGGGGCACAAGTCAAAATAATTTCTGATGGTAGACAAACCAACAAAGAAAAAACAACAACCAAATTATCACATGTTAAAGGTTACTTTAAACAAAATTCTATTTCATTTTCCTTCTTTTAAAGTAGGTCAGTTCTTATCTGGGGGAGGGGGGGGGGGGGTACTCAGATTTGGTTTGGACGGGTGTGTGCCACTGAAGCCTCAAACTCCCTACCCATTCTGAAGGGGCAACGACAAATTTGAGAATTTTTAAAAACGGTCCTATGTTGAGGGATATTTTTGTTAAAAATGGAACGCATGTTTAGGGATTTTATTTAAATAGATAAAGTGACCCATTAGAGCGGCACACCCCTTATGTCTTAATATGTGAACCCCCCCCCCCCCCCGGGGTTCTTATTCGGTCTTTCACTTTTGAGACTGGACTAGTATCTAGTATGAGTCACTAGACATTTTTTATCATCGGCTAGAGCTGAAGATGCAGGACGACTTCTGCATTGTTCTTCGATTGTAGGCCTAATGATAAAATTGCTTAAATATGACATCCTGTATTATTTATAACATTTCAGTGATAATAGACAATATTTTGAAACCATACAAATAATAATAATAATTAAAATTGTTAAAAATTCAATTCATTTTGAAAGATTTTCTTGTTTTTAAAGATTTTAATGTTTAAAAATTTTAATTTAAAAACAATATTTTCTATATGAATATCATTGTTGAACATTATATATGTACTTTTCAACTGTATTTCTTCCATGCCCCAGAAGGGGCCGTTAAAGAAATAAAAAATCATTGTCAATTATTGTCACTAGACTAATTCGGTTTATGGAACGTAGACTACAACCGGCTTTTTGATCCCATGACCAAATCATGGTCACATGACATTGCTTTGATGACAACATTGCTGCAGGATTTGCATTGCGGCCAAGTACAGTATCTCCCCTCAGCTGATTGCATGCACTGCACAGCACACTGCACTGCATGCACACAAAAGTTCATCACAGTTCGGTATACCAGTCAACACTAAATTGACTGGTAAGATTGATATTATGAGTACTCTGCCTCGCCTCCGCGATCTAAAGAAGATTAGACTTTAATAGACAATGTCTCTGAGTCTGACGACCTTTGGATGAGTGGGTAAAAATAAAGATAATCGTGTGTCTATTGTTTTACTCCAAATCTTGTGACTGATCTGCGATAGCTGATGTCAGTGGATGAGGATGAACGGGTGTAGTTTGCGCTCTCAAAAGTGTACACAGGCGTGAATCGAGGCCGAGGGTTTATCACGAGTAGCCTAACGATAACGTAACGTTTGTTTAGTGTTTAGTGTACTACTACTAGATCTACTACTACTACTACTAGGAGTAGGAGATCGAGACTACTCACATTCATGCTCAGTCTCTGAAGTGAAGTTTATCTAGGAAGAAAAAAATTTAAACTAATCAAACTCAAAGGCAACGACAAGACAAGTCCGTGACGACTGGACTAGCTTAGACTAGACTCTAGATCAGTATTTTTGTTTTACAACAGTAGATCTAATTGTATGGTTACACTTAGTGACTTACACTTTATACAGAAAGAGAATGACGGAGATGCTATCAGGCTGAGTTGGAGACTCATCATTTCACAGATTCAGTAATGAATGCTATAGAAAAGGAAACTGAGATTAATCGAGTCTGAGAAGTGGCTGTCGGATCACTAGAGGCTAGAGCTGGTGGCCGTCTTGGAGACACTCAATAACAGGAGTAAGTCAGTCATGAGTAGACTATCTGGACATCAAAATACCTCAACAATTTTGTATTGATATAGAGTAAAGGAGCCGGTTTTCGGCCACTTAAGACAAAATCCTATTTTTTGGACCCTTTACTTCCTATTTATTATCATTTTTTGTTCAAATCATGAAGCAAATATTATTATTATTTACACAAAACAAGAATCCCAGAAAAAAAAATCACGAATTGCCATGACAATATTCATTTCAATTTTCACTGTTTCGGAGTCGGTTTTCGGCATAGCGTACCAGTTTTCGGCCGCATGTACAAAGTCAATAGGAAGCGCGCGCACGCTGATCTATAGCAGATATCCCACGCCGGAGCTCCCCGGAGCTCGCCAGGCCGAAAACTAGTACTGCGGTGATCGGATATTGGAATCTGAATTATACCCCATTCACAGTGGTTTTGAAATTTGTAGCGGCGTTGTAGCGGAGCGGCGACACCGCCATGACACCGCTACAAATGCATTCACAGTAGAAAAGTTATCCCGCTGCAGCAGCGGGGTAAATATCATGTACCCATTCACGCTGCAGCGGGTGATTTTTATTACCTCCCTAACAAACACGTGTATGCATGGCCCATGACCCGCGAGTGACCCCGATATGACCAGAGATACTTCAGCGCGGGGTTTTCGATTAAGGCAAGCTTGCAAAAGGTAAACATGTCAAGTTGCTTTTTGTATCCTCGATCATATTACTTTTTAAAAAACTAGCATTTTTATTGCTTCCAGTCAGAATATTTTAATTTTTTGAAGTGTGAAATATTTTTATTTGGATAATTATAATATCTACATAATAATAAAATCAATTTGAATCCACTGGTTACTTTATTTCTATTTCACTTTATGTTCCCCATTGCTGGAGAAAAGAGGTCAGTGATAGGTAAGTAAACAAATCACACGTGTTTGTCGCGGTGTTATAGCGGAGAGCCTTCACACTGAGTAAACACCGCGACAGCAGCGGGACTGTCCCGCTGCTGTAGCTAGGCGAGCCTAGCGATAGTTTGTCGCGGCGTTATCGCGAGGCGGTGTTATCCCGCGATAGTTTATAACGGGTCCGAGCCTTCACACTGAAGACAACACCGCGACAGCAGCGGGACAGTCCCGCTGCTGTCGCGGTGTTTGAGGCCACTGTGAATGGGGTATTAGACAGAGATATCGTGTGTGCGTTGCGATGTGCGGCTGCATTGATTTAATACATGCGATGAGATACTTTTGAGCTTGTGACTAGCACAAAATCGGGCTCTAAATCTGAAAAATACTTGAAATAAAGCTCATTTTATGGTACCCATATTTCTTACAGACACGCGTAAGATACTCGATTTTTCAGATTCGGGTAGCGGGACCGCCGATTACATCGCTAAAATGTGATATTTTAGGATATATTTTTCATTGCAAATGTGGTTCTTCAGTGACACTGGCATGGTATGGTATGTGTGGGATATGTGTTATGCTATTATGCGATGTATTTTAGAGGGATTTTACCTTGCATCCAACCAATCGGCCGTAAACTGGAGCTGGCCGATTACCGGCTAATTTCTCTACAATTTTTTTTAAAAATTTCTACTTTTTCATTGGTCAGTTTGGTTGAACATTGTTTTTTGTAGATTAACTTTAAACCCACAGGAATCCTGAAAGTTGGGGCTGTGTATCTCACTGACTTATTTAAAAAAAATGCAAAACAAACAAACAGATTTGTGAACAAGTTTTGAATAAAAAACTTGAAGCTTGAGTGACTAATAATGTAAAGAGTGTAGAAATGTGCCTGAGTATTCAATGCTAACGCAGAAGTTTATTCTTGAGCTCGGCTTATAATGAAAAATAAAAATTTCTAAAAATCACACCAAATTTACACTGACTGTTCAAGAATTCAAATATATGTAAGTGAAAAAGTTGGTAGAACTTGTGTAAAAGTCAAGAAAATAGGCCAATAGCAATCAGGAAATTGTGGTATCATGTAAATGTTGAGCACTAACCCATCAGAGTTCTTATCTCTTTTCAGATTGTTGTGGTGCAAATCAAAGTCGGAGAGGATGGCGGGCTACTCACCGATAAAGCTTCTTTCGATGCCGTATGGTTCACATGATCATGAGCTGTACAATTATGGTCAGAAACACTTCAACTGTTCTGTCGAGCCTTACTATGTTCCCTGGATCTGGACCTTGTTCGGGGAATGTGTGACAAATGCGGTGGAATATACAGGTTTCATTCTGGGTCTTATTCAGCTTCTTTGCTGGATCCTTGTAATGTTCCCGTAAGTATAATGATTGTCCTGAAGAAGGCCTGTTAACGAGAAGGTTGAGTGCTGGGAAGAGGTGAAAAATATTTGTGAGCGTTATCATTCTTATCATGCAAGTGTGGAAGAACATCAGAGAAGACATGTTCCCTGAAAAGCTGTAACAGCAAAAAAAATTCGGGACAGATTTTTATGCCACATGTTTGTGTAGTCCCATATACATCTTTCTGTGTACAGTGTTTGTAACTTTACCAAGACTTGGCCAAATGTCTTTCTTCTAATTTCGATGATTCCAGAACCTTGCAATGCACACAAATTCTAATATGCTAGATGATCAACCTTTTCTGTTTGATTCCACACCGTTTCTTTCACAATGCACTCCCATGACAAGAACTAAACTTTGCCAATAAAGTTAGCTGCCAATTATTAGTGGATAACTAGCAGGCAGCCTCTGAAAATGTTACGTTCATTACAACTGAAATAGTCGATATCTCTTTGACGGCACTTTTGTATTTTCTTTCTAATTGACCTCAATTGACTTAAATTATTTCTTGTATATGAGATAATACAAGACGCACACTTATAAATGATCATGCTAATATGTCTATGGTAATTAAAAATATTTAGAATATCATGTAACCACTCAGCTAATGCTATGGTCACAAACCGATGTGCGTCTTTTTACAAGTGCGTGTTTGCAGCTGCAGTCCGGTTGTGAGCCAACTGCTTCGATTCGCACTTTGAAAATCATAAAAATAACTGAATTCTAAATACACATACATGAATAGTGTGTACATACCTGTTTATCCTATTTTTTGTTTCAATTAAGGCAATTCTATGAGAACTTCAAGAGGGGTAAAATGGATGAGGCCATTGCTCCAGCTTTCTTGATTCTGTGGATGTTTGGTGATTTATCCAATCTAGTAGGATGTCTTCTAACTCATCAACTATTCACACAGGTAAACAAACTTATAGTCATCAGGCCTGATAAAAACCCGATTTAAATCGGTTTCCTGATTTTTTTTCTCCGGATTTCTTCCTGGTTTTTTTTTTCTCCCCTGATTTTTTTAATTTCTTTTTTTTTACCCTATTTTTTTCCTTTTTTTTTCCTTCCGATTTTATCCTGATTTTTCCCTTATTTTCTCTATTCTTCCCTATTTTCCCCTATTTTTCCCTATTTTCCCCTATTTTCCCCTATTTCTTCCCTATTTTCCCTATTTTCCCCAATTTTCCCCCAATTTTCTAACTCAAAAAGGGGGAGGGGGGGGGGGGGAATGCCATTTTTTTCTCCCAAATCCTCTTTCTTTTTTTGCTCAAGGGGGGCGTGGTTGAGGGGGAAAAAAACCCTTCTTTTTTTTAGTGCTCACTATCACCCCTGAGTCATGCCAAGCATTTTAACAGTTAACACTTTGATTTTGTTCTTAGCCTCTGCATGGTTGCTTGTTGCTTGTTTGCCACTCTTGCAATTTTGCACAAAACAATAGGCATACGATGATGGACGGTTTGCTGTGTACAACCTAATCTCTTTAATTGCAAAATTACTCCTTCCTGTCTTGATTAGCTCCATTCCAACCATTTGAACTAGTGTTGTAACCGGAAGTCAAAACCGATTTTAAAATATTTTATATTTTTATGCCTCCGCCACCGAAGGTGGTGCCGGAGGCATCATGTTTTCGGGTTGTCCGTCCGTACGTCCGTCCGTCCGTCCGTACGTCCGTCCGAGTTTGCGATGGTATGCTTGTGTGTTTAGTTTTACGTATGAGATATCCTTGTGTGTCAGTTTAGACTTGTGTGTCTAGCCACACAAGAAAACTATCAAATTCAGTGTCTAAGATGTCTGACATGTCATTTCTAATCAACTAAGATTTAGTCACACAAGAAAAGTTTCTCCCAAAAAAAGGCCCAAAATAAATGTCCAAATTTTAGAGAGGGGTTGTGTCCAAGTAGCCAAACGGAATAGTGCCATCTACAGTTGACATCCAGGTAGCTAGGTACTATGCGCATCTGCAGTACTTTGTGTGTGTGTGTGTGACTTGTAAGTGTGTAGTATTTGTAAGCAAAGTAGTAGGCAGTGTATGGCTCTGTGTGTGTGTGTGTCATGGGTGGATGGTTTTGTGTGTGCAGTGTATATAATACATGTAATGTTTTTTTGTGCCACACAAGCCTTAATTTTCTTGAATTGGACAGGGGGTAGACAATAATGTCGTTCTGCCACACTAGCCTTAATTTTCATGACTTGGACAGAGGTATATAATACATGTAATGTCTTTCTGCCACACAAGCCATAATTTTCTTGACTTGGACAGGGGAAGATAATAATGTCTTTCTGACACACAAGCCTTAATTTTCTTGACTTGGAGTGGGGTAGATAATAATGTCTTTCTGCCACACAAGCCTCTATTTTCTTGACTTGGACAGGGGTAGACAATAATGTCTTTCTGCCACACAAGCCTTAATTTTCATGACTTGGACTGGGGTAGATAATAATATGTGTTTCAACCACACAAGCCCTAATTTTCTTGACTTGGTCAGGGGTAGACAATAATGTGTTTCTGCCACACAAGCCTTAATTTTCTTGACTTGGACAGGGGTAGACAATAATGTCTTACTGCCACACAAGCCTTAATATCCATGACTTGGACAGAGGTATATAATACATGTAATGTCTTTCTGCCACACAAGCCCTAATTTTCTTGACGTAGACAGGGGTAGACAATAATGTCTTACTGCCACACAAGCCTTAGATTTCATGACTTGGACAGAGGTATATAATTCATGTAATGTTTTTCTGCCACACAAGCCTTAATTTTCATGACTTGGACAGAGGTATATAATACATGAAATGTTTTTCTGCCACACAAGCCTTAATTTTCTTGACTTGGACAGGGGTATATAATACATGTAATGTCTTACTGCCACACAAGCCTTAATTTTCATGACTTGGACAGAGGTATATAATACATGTAATGTTTTTTTTATGCCACACAAGCCTTAATTTTCTTGACTTGGACAGGGGTAGATAATACTTGTTATGTCTTTCTGCCACACAAGCCCATTATTTTCTTGACTTGGACTGGGGTAGATAATAATGTGTTTCTGCCACACAAGCCTTAATTTTCTTGACTTGGACAGGGGTAGACGATAATGTCGTTCTGCCACACAAGCCTTAATTTTCTTGACTTGGACAGGGAAAGATAATAATGTCTTTCTGCCACACAAGCCTTAATTTTCTTGACTTGGACAGGGGAAGATAATAATGTCTTTCTGACACACAAGCCTTAATTTTCTTGACTTGGACTGGAGTAGATAATAATGTCTTTCTGCCACACAAGCCTTAATTTTCATGAATTGGACAGAGGTATATAACACTTGTTATGTCTTTCTGCCACACAAGCCCATTATTTTCTTGACTTGGACTGGGGTAGATAATAATACCTTTCTGCCACACAAGCCCTAATTTTCTTGACTTGGACAGTGGTACAGGTATATAATACATGTAATGTTTTTATGCCACACAAGCCTTAATTTTCTTGACTTGGACTGGGGTAGACAATAATGTTTTTCTGCCACACAAGCCTTAATTTTCTTGACTTGGACTGGGGTAGATGACAATATCTTTCTGACACACAAGCCTTAATTTTCATGACTTGGACAGAGGTATATAATACATGTTATGTTTTTTTTTATGCCACACAAGCCCTAATTTTCTGGACTTGGACAGGGGTAGACATTAATGTCTTTCTGCCACACAAGCCTTAATTTTCATGACTTGGACAGAGGTATATAATACATGTAATGTTTTTTTTATGCCACAGAAGCCTTAATTTTCTTGACTTGGACAGGGGTAGATAATAATGTCTTTCTGCCACACAAGCCTTAATTTTCTTGACTTGGACAGAGGTATATAATACATGTAATGTCTTTCTGCCACACAAGCCTTAATTTTCTTGACTTGGACAGAGGTATATAATACATGTAATGTGTTTCTGCCACACAAGCCTTAATTTTCTTGACTTGGACAGAGGTATATAATACATGTAATGTGTTTCTGCCACACAAGCCTTAATTTTCTTGACTTGGACAGGGGTATATAATACATGTAATGTATTACTGCCACACAAGCCTTAATTTTCATGACTTGGACAGAGGTATATAATACATGTAATGTTTTTCTGCCACACAAGCCTTAATTTTCTTGACTTGGACAGAGGTATATAATACACGTAATGTTTTACTGCCACACAAGCCTTAATATTCTTGACTTGGACAGAGGTATATAATACATGTAATGTTTTTTATGCCACACAAGCCTTAATTTTCTTGACTTGGACAGAGGTATATAATACATGTAATGTTTTTTATGCCACACAAGCCTTAATTTTCTTGACTTGGACAGAGGTATATAATACATGTAATGTCTTTCTGCCACACAAGCCTTAATTTTCTTGACTTGGACAGAGGTATATAATACATGTAATGTTTTTTATGCCACACAAGCCTTAATATCCATGACTTGGACAGAGGTATATAATACATGTAATGTCTTTCTGCCACACAAGCCCTAATTTTCTTGACTTAAACAGGGGTAGACAATAATGTCTTACTGCCACACAAGCCTTAATTTTCGTGACTTGGACAGAGGTATATAATACATGTAATGTTTTTCTGCCACACAAGCCTTAATTTTCTTGACTTGGACAGGGGTATACAATACATGTAATGTCTTACTGCCACACAAGCCTTAATTTTCATGACTTGGACAGAGGTATATAATACATGTAATGTTTTTCTGCCACACAAGCCTTAATTTTCTTGACTTGGACAGGGGTATATAATACATGTAATGTCTTACTGCCACACAAGCCTTAATTTTCATGACTTGGACAGAGGTATATAATACATGTAATGTTTTTTTTATGCCACAGAAGCCTTAATTTTCTTGACTTGGACAGGGATAGATAATAATGTCTTACTGCCACACAAGCCTTAATTTTCTTGACTTAGACAGAGGTATATAATACACGTAATGTCTTACTGCCACACAAGCCTTAATTTTCTTGACTTGGACAGAGGTATATAATACATGTAATGTTTTTTATGCCACACAAGCCTTAATTTTCTTGACTTGGACAGAGGTATATAATACATGTAATGTTTTTTATGCCACACAAGCCTTAATTTTCTTGACTTGGACAGCGGTATATAATAATGTCTTTCTGCCATGACAAGCTCCTTGGCTTTTCATTGGTTCCTCCACAGCATTGGAATATTATTGCATTACCTGTATTATATGTGTGTGATGTTTCTATTCAATGAGGAAAAAAGATAAATCAATTTTTTGGTCATTCAAAAGTCACAAATAAATAGTTGTATATTTTTTGGACATCAAGTTTTTTAGGCACACAAGCCTTAATTTTCTTGTCTTGGACAGGGTAGCTGATTGTCTTTTCTGCCACACAAGCCTCAATTTTCACGACTTAGGCGGGTAAATGATGTGTTTTTGCGGGACACAAGCCTTAATTTTCCTGACTTGGATTAAAGTTGGATAGAGGTAGACAATAATGTCTTTTGGGCATACAAGCCTTAATTTTAATTTTAAAAACCATTCTCAACACATATTGTATTAAAAAACACACAAGATTCATTTTCATTTAATTTTAGACAAACACACAAGAAGTTGGGAATTAAGACACACAAGTAGTCTTTAGAAGGAAAAAATGAAAAGACACACAAGATACCCCTTTTTTTCAGTCACACAAGACAAAAATCTCACAAGCATACTGTCGTGAGTAGTACCGTCCGTCCGTCCGTACGTCCGTCCCGTTTGACCGTTATCACAATATCTCAAGAACCATTTAAGATTTAAACTTAAGACTCGGGAATAGTATTTATCACCATAGGAAGACGATCTGATTAGATTTTGGAGTACGTAGGTCAAAGGTCACAGGTCACAGAGGTCAACTTATGAAATTCCTTGTATTGAGTTTGTTAGCGCGATATCTCAAGAACCATTTGAGATTTAAACTTCAAACTTAAGGATAGTATGTATCACCATAGGAAGACGATCTGATTAGATTTTGGAGCACGTATGTCAAAGGTCAAGGGTCACAGAGGTCAACTTATGAAATTCCATACATTGAGATTGTTATCATGATATCTCAAGAACCACTGGAGATTTAAACTTCAAACTTAGTGATAGTGTGTATCACTATAGGAAAACAATCTGATTAGATTTTGGAGCACGTATGTCAAAGGTCAAGGGTCACAGAGGTCAACTTATGAAATTCCATACATTGAGATTGTTATCGTGATATCTCAAGTACCACTGGAGATTTAAACTTCAAACTTAGTGATAGTGTGTATCACTATAGGAAAACAATCTGATTAGATTTTGGAGCACGTAGGTCAAAGGTCAAGGGTCACAGAGGTCAACTTATAGAATTCCATACATTGAGATTGTTATCATGATATCTCAAGAACCACTGGAGATGTAAAAACTTCAAACTTAAAGATAAACTCCAGTACTGGTAAAAAAAAATTAATTAATTCTCACAGAATCAAACAAAACTTACACTGAATGTTCAAGATTACAAATAAATGACATGTGCCAAACAATTTTGGAAGAAAATGTATACTGGCTGAGTAATGAGCATAGAAAGACAAGGAAACCAAGGTAGTACCATCCCCGACACCATGTGTGTTGTCCCATATATAGCTTTCTATGTGAGTGTTTGTTACTTTACCAAGACTCGGTCAAATTTATTATGATTTTGATGACTCCAGAACCTTGCAGTGCACACCAATACTTACATGCTACATGATCAACTGTTTCTGATCCTTTCACACCTTTTCTTTCACAATGCAATCGCATTACCAGTACTAAAGTTTATCTTTAATGATAGTGTGTATCACCATAGGAAGACAATCTGATTAGATTTTGGAGCACGTAGGTCAAAGGTCAAAGGCCACAGCGCACATTATGAATGCAAAAACAGCTTGTGATCGCGTTATCTCAAGAACCGATTGATGGATTCATGCCAAAATTAGGTCATGTTTGTTACTTGCAGAGCCAATGAACTGAGTAGATTCTTGGTTCATAAGGTCAAAGGTCAAAGGTCATGGGCCCATTATGTATGCAAAAATAGCTTGTGAACGCATTCTCATTAGAACTGACAGATGGATTACTATTTAACTCAGAACATCTTGCAGAGCCAATGAACTGAGTAGATTTTATGGTCATGAGGTCAAAAATCAAAGGGTCATATATGTATATGAGAAATTGCTTGTAATTACAATATTCTGAGAACCTGTCAATGGATTACCATTAAACGTGAATTCTATTTTTTTTTTCTGTTTTGGTTTGTAAAATTGCTCTATAACGGAGGCATCATTTTCGACTGCGCGCAGTCGAATTCCATCTAGTTTAATATTTTTTAAATAAATGGCATCAGAGAAGTTTTGTGCATGTATTTCAAGGCTGGGAACATAGTTTTATTAGTCAACTTCTCAATCTACAATCTTGAAATTGATTGTTATCATGTAGATTGTTGCTCTGCAATTCAACAGTCAGGGCTTACTTATGATGACTACCGGTATAATGTTGGCAAAACTTGATTTATTAGCTTCATAAACAAATTGAAACCCAGTCATTATTCCAAAGCATGCTGGACAGTAAAGGCTCCGTGTTTGTTCAGTGATTTTGTTTCTAATTATGTACATTTTGGATTTTCCAATATTAATAAAAAAAAAAAATTGTTACTGGTATTAAAAAAACAAACAAAAAAAAAACAGGAAAACAAAACCGTCCAATTGAGAACGGATAGTGCCATGGACGTTTGGATACCGGATGGTTAAACGTTTGACCACAGCACTAATTTGAACACTGGTATAGATTAATCTTCCACTGGGAACAGGTAAAATATTGAAGCATTCTTTATCTTATCTTTCCCATGATAAATTCAATGTGGCACAGGAAGATTATTTGTGTAGTATATAATAGTGAATGGATTTCCACTTGGCAGTCTTCAGGTCACTTTTCTGGTTCAGGCTTCATAATTGTTATGGGTCTTTACCATGTATTGATTTCTTTTCAGGTTAAATGAGTAAACCATCTTGTATCCTTGTTTTAATGAGTCTTAATAATACTTGTGAATACAGATTATAACAATAATTCTTCGATTGAAATCGGTCAAATAAGAAATGTAAAGTGAAAATCTTAAGGAGCCACAGTTTGATATTTAGTCCTTAAAAATTGATCACTTAATCACAATGATATATATGTAATTTTAAAGTTATTTGTACTGAGGTACTGAGATTAGGAGTCTTAGTGAAATTTATCATAACTTTTTTTTCTTCATGTCGAAGTACATGTATAGACATAAATGATTTTTCTATAACCTGTCAGCGATCTTCTGTCGTACATTTTGGAACAAATTCAGGAAGGATTCAAATGCTTTCATATCCATATCAAATATCAAATAGTCTAATCATTGTTATGTATGTTTTTTCTCTATCTTAGATTTTTTCTTCTCTTGATCTTCTGTTTTTCAGCTAGCGACTGCCGTTTACTACCTATTTATGGATGCCCTTATCATTTCACAGTTCACCTATTACTACTTCAAGAATAAGAAGAACAAGGTCTATGTTGTCGGTAAGGAAGAGAGTTTGTAATTGGTTTTAGATTTTAAATGGAAAAGCACCTTTTTAAAGAAATTACTGAAGTGTTGGTTGCCTGGGCCCCTTCGTAACTGCAATGATACTGGGAGACTACAGCTAAGAACGTGTGAAGTACACATCTACTTTCATTTGATGTGCTGGCCTGGATTCAAGTTATGATATAAGGAAACAAACATACAAACTTGTACAGATCACAACATTTTTTACAAACATATATTTATTTATATCCTTTTTCATGGGAGACAAAACAAGTTCCCACTGTTGGAGTTTATGCTGATTGATGAACTTGCAAAAATATATGCATGACTTCTCTTGCATGTTTTGAACGTGCTGTATTGCGTGCAACGCAAATTTAAGAACCTGCGAATATGTTTTGGGGTCGGTCAGCACAAAAAATTAATCACTAAAAAATAACAGCGTTTACAGTACGCAATTGAAAGATATGAAAATTTCATGATGATAGGCCTAGCCTGAGAGATTTAATGGCATAATAGTTAATGGCAGATAATCATTCTAAAAATGAGTCATAGTAATAATTTTTTTAACGTAAATGTTATTCCAAACATCTTCAATTTTTCTTGCATTTAAACTTCTCCACCAATAGACTCTTCACAAGAAAACCCTGCTGTCCAAACCAGAGATCAGGACCATTCCCACATCATCTACTGCTGTACCTTCCTCCTCTCTACCTCACTGCTTGTCTCATTACCATGGCAACAAGGTCAAAGTTCATCTCCTCTAAGGTCAAGTGGTACTGGCAGGTCTCTTCTGTCCGTCGTCGACTCTAATACTAGTAATACCACCGAGCCACCATGCTTATTGTACTACAAGGGGAATTGTGTTTTCTTTGTGAGTATAATTTTAAGATATTATTATATGTTATTTTCTAATAAGGGAGTTTACAGATACAATCTGCGCATAGGCAGATAAAGGTCATTTGTACCAAACTGGTAAAACCCACAGAGATGAATACTGGATATGCGCTCATGAAAGTTATGTAACATTATTCATTTATGCACCAACGGTACATTCTATGATACACAGGTGGAAGTATTCTTTTCAAGAGGCCAAACAAAAGGTATTCATGAAGCACATCTAGGACTTTGGCAGTTATCATTCCAAGATGCTCAAAGTGGAACTTCTCCATGTGTAAAAGATCTGTGGATATTTGGGGTCATTTGTACCATGTGCTATCTGTAAACTCCCTTATTGATTTGAAAGCGTATTAACCCACAGCTTACTAGGACCAGATTGCTCCTGTATTAGAACTAGGGAAAATAGAGAAACGAATGAAACATAAGAGAGTTAGGGAGAAACTAAGTATTAGGCATATTGGTGAATGGTGACCTGTACAGGCAACAGCTTTTGAACTGATTTATGAATTATAGAATATATGCCATCACTCTGTGATTATGGAAATAACTAAAAAACAGTGTTTAGAATCAGTATTTGAAATAAAATGAACGTGGGAAAAGTGGAAAACTAATCAAAATCCTTCAGATGCTCTCACATGATCTTTAGTTAAATTACGAGGAAACCAGTGGGAGATTCTTTGTCTACTCCGGTCAAACGACAGGAAGCAACATGTGTCATTTCCCTGACAGTATTTCCCTTTCCCCATGAGGAAAAATCAGCTGATGGCAAAAATGTTTGAAAAGTTCATTGCATTGTCCATTGTGCTTGGTATAATCTTGCAGGCCTTGTACAAAAAGTTGTGGAGATCGTAATATCAATTGTATAATGTAAACATTAATTATATTTTTTACTATAAATTTTCATTTGAAGTACATCAAGTTAAGATGTGTCATTATCCTGGGCCAGTATTATAACGACTTGATATCAATCGCAACTTAGTTGCGCTTGATATCAATCGAAACTACCTACATAGTAAATACTGTAAGAGATGGGAGACTGCAAGCTTGCTATTGATTTGGATCGATCGCAACTCTTTATAAGATAGGGCCCTGGGCCCGTATTCAATAAACTTCTTAAGCATGAAATTTAAGTACTTTTTCTTAAATTTTGGCTAAGAAAAAATCTTGGCCAAAATTCGTATTCTATAACAGCAATGGGGACTTAAGAAATTTGCCTTAAGATTAAGAAGGATTCTTAGATTTTATCTAAGAAAAAGGACTTAAGTAGCATGTCGTATTCTAATACAATCGAGATATCTAAGATAAGTAAGAAATCTACCCTATATTTAAGCATACTACGAGGATGCTTAAATGGGGCTTTGGCACCGGCAGCTCAGTGATGCTGCAAGCAACCGCTTCGGGTTTCGATCAAATGGAATAAAAACAATGCATGCAGCGCGAGCGCAGGTTATCAGTTGACCTATATAACAACGTAAGCTTCGCGTAATACAGCGTCGACGGCGCAGCGCGCAGGAGCGCCATAGGCTCTGTGTACTGTACTTGTACACAACTAGTAGTAGCATACATGCATAACACTAAATCATGACATGGCTGTCGTATATATTAAAAGAAACCGTCTCTTACTTTATTAGTCTTTGGCGCTAAAGTATGGAAACAGGGAATAATGTGCAATCGGCATTATATTAGGTGAGACAAAATTTGTTATAGTATGAGTCTGATAAAGGTTACATCTAGCCATTTGATTAATTTTAGGCCATCATAACAGGAGACGATGTAAAACAATGAAAGGGTAGCTCCAAATCCAATGCTAGCGCTGGTCGGCCGGCTAGCGACGGCGCTCCCTTCATACTCGCAGACCCTGCGGCTGCGACATAATAAGTAAGCCCGGTTGGGCTCCTCGGAGTTGTTTGACAGAAAAGTATAAAAAGCCTACAGTGGATGTTAGATCTAGCCTCAGGTGGTCTTGACTAGACTGTTTTAGTGTCAGTTGGTCAATCCCGAAATAATTATGTGAGCATCGTTCCTCCCTTACGCTCTCCCATACATGTTAGTGTATAATTTTTGTGCGGTGCGATTTTTATTTTAACACGCAAATTACATAGGCAAATCGAGTTGCAATTAATTCGCTCGAGTCGACCACATCAACTTTCCAACATGACGTCATCGGGTCTAAGAATTTGTCTTATCTTTCGTCTTAGCTAAGACAAACTGCTTTACGTGTTTAGAATACGGCTAAGGCAACTTTCTTAACCTAGACAAATTCTTAGACATTTTCTTAGACTTAAGAAAAATGTCTTAGAAGTTTATTGAATACGGGCCCTGATATTCACATTTTCCCCTATGAATTACCAGTTTAACCAGGTGGTGGAAGACATGCTTATAATAAAACCTTTGGGGTGATATTCTGAAAAATATGTTTTTTTCTTATAGTAAGAGGTACGTCATGTGTCATACATGTAGCAGATCTAAATTAGGTCAAGTTAATTGGATATACATCGCTGTGCTGAGTGTGCTGCATATATGGTGTATATGAGTACAAGGTGTACAGTTCTTAGAGACAACTGCAATAATAGGTGTTTATTCTGCACAATTTCAATTTGCTTTGAAATAACCATTGAACACCCTCTTCACTAGCACATAAAATAGTTTAGTTTTCTATGTACCACCATGTCCTGCAACGGGGCTACTGTATACACGTATATAGTGTTTTCTGTGTACATGTGTTTTATTGATTATTCAAAGGCTTTTGATAAAGTAAGACATTCAGAACTTTTTGAAGAGCTGAGAAAGCTTGATATATATAGGAAAGATCTAAGACTGCTACAAAGTCTATATTGGAATCAGTTTGCATGCATCAGGGTAGAAGGAGAGTGTAGTGAATATATCAACATCAGACGGGGAGTCAGACAGGGTTGTGTTATGTCGCCAGACCTGTTCAATATGTATAGTGAAATCATTCTAAGAGAATTGGAAGATGAAAATGGGATACAAGTGGGTGGTCATTCAATCACAAATATTAGATATGCTGATGACACTGTTTTATTTTCTGAATCAGAGAAAGATCTCCAAAGACTCCTGAATGTAGTTGTAAAAGAAAGTGAGAGAATGGGACTAGGGATCAACTATACCAAGACAAAATGCCTGGTGGTATCCAAGAAGAGCAGTCCAAAATGTAACTTGAAACTGAAAGAACAGACTATTAAACAAGTCTCCTCATTTAACTACCTCGGCAGCATGATTACCGAAGATGCCAGATGCGAGACAGAGATCAAGAGAAGGATAGCTCTCGCTAAATCTGCATTTTCAAAGTTAGGCAAAATTCTGACAAATCGAACATTGTGTATGAGGACCAGAATAAGGGTATTGAATTGTTACATCTACCCAGTACTTATGTATGGTAGTGAAACATGGACTTTAGCCTCTGATACTAAAAAGCGTTTGGAAAGTTGCGAAATGTGGTTTCTAAGAAGAATGATGAAAATCCCCTGGACTGACAAAGTTAGTAATGAGGAAGTTCTTACACGAGCTGGAGTGCAAAGGAAAATGATACGTGAGATGTTGATTAGGCAGTTGAAGTTCATGGGTCACATTACACGTAAAGAAGGCTTAGAGAACCTTGCTTTGACAGGGAAAATTGTGGGAAGAAGGAGTAGGGGAAGAAGGAGGATACTTTGGATGGACAGTCTGCAGAAATTGTTGGAAGAGAGAGGAGTGAAAGAACTGGGAGTGGTACTAATACAGAAGGCTAGGAGCCGAGGGTTGTGGAACAGCATGATCGCCAAAGTCAAACGATATGGCACTTAGAGAGAGAGTGTTTTCTGTACAGAGCCATGGCAACATAAAATTTAATTATCAGTATACTATGTGTGCATGTAGCTGTGTCTCATCAAAATGAAGAAATCACAGATTATTAACAGGGATTAACTTTTCGACCCATCTATAAAGTGAATCTAAATTAAAATGATTAATATCTGTATATAGATGTTTAACAGTTGAAGTCATACACTGTACATGCATCCCACGTGTTTATGAATCTCAATATTTGACACCGTCCCTTCCTTATTTCCTCACTACTGTGACTGCGGTCTGCCCCATATCTGTACATTGCCTTTCAATGCCTTGATGACACTCCTACAATGTACTGTATATCCTGTGCTATTACTGTACATGTATAGGGGCCCGAGTGCTCTGTGCATACACACAATAGAGACCAAGGTCATGTACATAGCTCCTATAAACATGAAGCCTAACAATAGATGTTGATATTGGTTTGTCACATGAAGTTTTATAAACCAGCAATTTCGATTGTGATGTCACAGGGAAATTTGTAAATCATGTGGCTTGCGTAATCCTATCACTGCTGAAGACTATTCAAGCAACCCAAGAGTTCATGCTGCGTATAATTTTTGGACAAAGAAGAGCATTTCTTCATTCATCAAATAAAACAGCGGGTCATGTGTATTGGCGTATATGAAATTGTATTTAGATCAGACTAACAGTTGAAATAGGCCTATAAATATGATTGAAAATGTATCTCGTGAAATATGTTTCTGGATACATATTTGTAAACTTGATGGCCTTTAAAGGTACTATGTCCCTTTTGCAGCCAACCTCAAATGCTGTAGAACTTTGCAGGAATTATGAATATGTCATGTATGTCCTATCTCTGAAATTTAAACGTTAGCAGCGTCCTCATATTCAAATTATGCAAGGAAAACCGTTTACTTGCTAGACTTCACTGTCAGACACTACTGAGTGACTGACTGGCTTTTTTTCTTCTTTGGTAATAACATACATGAAAAGAGTTGTAAAGGGTACATGAGTATTTGTCTACATCAATAACCCACTTTTTGTGATGGCCAAGATTAAACTGATTGAATCTTTGCGCAGCATAAAACGTATGACCATTCGGTACAATTGTCTGAAAATCAAGACTATTACTTTTGGGCTCTATAGCCCTAAAGTCGATTTTACAACTAATAGTCGTTATTTTCCCACTTGAAGACATTTTCAAGCCCCACCTTTTTTAGGGAAGTTCTAAATTAGTATTATCTTTCAAATGCAGTTGGAATTTAACTTTTTCATTTTTTTGGCCTGCAAATGGGACATAGTCCCTTTAATGTTTAACAAAGCAGCATTCAAATACAATCACCTACCCATATTCTTCCAAAGGTTTAGAATACGATAAGCTATATAATTATGGAAAACACAATTATTTGAATCATTTACCATTAAATAAAGATCTCCCTTTTGTTAAGCATTTGGGGTGTGTGCAATAATGATAATAATAATATTTAGCTTTTATATAGCGCTTAATACAATGTCTCTAAGCGCTTTACAAATATACTATTACCCCAGTCATTGGATTCGGTCCTTGCCCGCACACACTGTGTGCACAATCTCCACTCCCTGGGGAGCATTCCAGTCGGGCGTTATTTGATGCTCACAAGCTGTTTGACCAACAATGACGGTCGCATCCTACCGGGTACCCATTTAACACCTGGGTGGAGAGTAGCAAGTGCAGGTTGATATCTTGCCAAAGGAAATTAGTGCTGTGTCAGAATTTGAACCCTCGACCTTCGCATCTCCAGTCAAGTGCCTTAAACCACTCGACCACGACACTCCCATTATACCAGTCATTATTACACATACATGTACAATCCCTTTTCCCCCAGGGAATAAAATTTGACTCTTTTTCTTCGATCGAGTTAAATATTGTTAGCATGTATTGCTTTTGCTCCGTGCAACATGTCACTCCACTGATAAAGAATCAGCATGCAACATCGTTACAACATTACATGCTGAGCATGATATTTAATCATGCGCCCTTATGATCAAGAGCTGCATGCAAATGCTGGCTTCAATCTCAATCGCTGTAATGTGACAATAAACTACCACCAAAACTAACTTTAAACAAAGATCTGTATACTGTATGATATACAAAAATACGTTGAGAGTCTTACGTTTTTAAAATACAAATTACATTCTAAACTTGGATCATCTTTCATTTTGACTTGCCAAATTTTGCTTTTAGACTAGCCGAGACACTGTTGAAATTGCCATGGCACTTGTTGTTTTATTTCTTGCATCATCATTGGAATTTGCTAAGTAAATTGATCTTTTTGATCCTTTAACTTTCACTGTAGTTTAATTTTTTAATGTATAATAATAATAATAATAATATTGACTTTCTTTCATGGTATATCAGTCTTTATCAGATATATATTGCAATCAGGTCGCAAATACATCTGATATACCACTCAATGGCAGCCAATATTATATATAAATGTGGGGTAACAGGAAGTTCCAAAGTCAAAGGTTACCAAAATAATGTGAAATGTTTCAATGAGTTTGTATATTTGATATTAGTTTTCATATCCAGACATGGCCTAAATGTCTATTTAATTTGTAGAAGAAGCATGTAGAATACAAACATCGTGGTACCTGTATAGATTGCATTAAATGTACAGGCACCATTACATTAAAATAAAAATCTGTACATACTCATGCTATGTAGGTAAGCAGATAAACTAATCAGCCAAATACTCTTTTTTCTTAGTTCTAAGAGAAGGCTGGATTGATTAATGGTTCAAGGTGGATTGTTAATTACATTCTTTTGACTTCCTGAAGCACATCCTCTTTACAAAATCATTCACTTGAATTCAGAAAGTAAAATGTGTCATGTGATAACATGTACCGTATTTGGTTTCACTATACCATTACTAGTGTACTTCAGTGAAAGTGATCATTAAAGGGCATCAGAGTTCTGGTAGTGAAGGAAAATAAATTCTTAGAGAGTCAATAGACCACTATTAACCCTGGCGAGTTATTTTCAGACCATAGTTTAGGCTTTTTTTGGGACAAAATAGCTCATTCTAGGCCGTCTGATCAATTCTAACTGGCATCCCTGTATTAAACATATTAAAATGTTATAAGCATAATTTTTAAACATAGGTTGTTGGTCAAGAACCTAAAGCTTGCCTGAGGCTTGCCTGACATAGCAACAAGTAATGTATGCATGCTGGATTCCAAATATTGTAGTGCATTAATTAATAAGAGGCTAATTACATTTGTACATGTAAATACATGTACAATGTAACTCTTCACTAGGTCTCCAGGAAAGAAACATTCATAAATTTAAATATGTTAGTAAACGGTTCTATTGAAATGTACATGTACACTGAATGTTCAAGTTTACAAATGAATGATATCTACTCAAGGATTTGGCCGAAAAACAATGAGAGTCGCACCATATCATATATCATGCTGTTGGCATGATAAATGATTCAGAATTACTTCCAGCCACTTTCTAATTTCTATCAATTTAATGACATTACCAGATCTGGGACTAGCTTTAAAGGGATCCGGTAACTTTGTCTCAGATCCTTAAACATAATCCTTGATTTAGCTCATGATACAATCATAATTATAAACCTTAAGGTCATTCAGGAATCCCATGACTTTTACAAGCTAATCGCCTGTCTGATTATCAAGATATTTATGATTGAAAATCAAAATTTCATTTTGGGTTTTCCCAACGGTTTTCATAACACTACAGTCTATCGGGGGAAATGAGTATGGTAAAACCAGTCACTCAAAGATTGTTGATTTCTTGAGGCACTTCATGATCATTTTGAAGTGCACTTTTTTTAGGGCTTCAATATTACACTACTGTATATCACAGACGATGATAACACGTAGGGCCAAGCATCTCAGATTTAACAAATGTTGTTAAACGATGCCTTTAAGAAGATTTGTGAAACTGAAACATTATTTTATTGAATTATTTTAATGTATCCGACAATCCAGCAATAAAAGTAGCTCTTTATAGCCACTTTAGATCTCAGAACATACAGAAAGTGAATGTTAATTTGTGTGAAGTATGTGTATCTCAACTATCTCCACTTTAACAGTGAAGTACATGTAGGTAGTTGTAATTGCACATGTACATGTATGTTCACACAGTGCCGGATCCAGGAAATTCTAACCGGGGGGGGGGGGGGGGGGGGGGGGGGGGGGGGGGGGGGGCAAAAAATTGCATGGGGTGAAATATATGAAAAATGAAGAAGCGCCAGCTGTGAGGTGTCAATCAAGGTCACGTATTGTTGAATAACACCTTTTTTCTGTGTTTCTTCCACTCTCCTTTCAGGATTCATTGGATATATTTGGATATGTGTGTGGCTGTTTATCAGGTGTATTCTATGTGGGATCTAGGATACCTCAACTTATACAAAATGTAAGTAAAACGCCTTGTACATGCTGTAGCCTACACATATTGACTGGATATACCATTGGTGTAGTGAAGTATCATTTGTTATGACTTCCGGTACATTAGACAAGTGGTATAATGATGTTGAAATAAACACTTAGAAAATTGCAATGTCGTGTGATATGATATTGCAAAGCATTGGATTACAAGTATGTATCAAAGAAATTGTCTTACAGTATTCAATTAATTGAAGATATTGAAGCAGTTTCCTGTCACTGGCAATTGGGGAACTCCTCGGTAATTTATTTTTGGCTCAAAAAGGAAGAACAAGATCTACATGTCGAGGCCATGCAGTATATTGTTGGAAGTACAATGTATGTAGAGAAAAGCTCATACTTCACCCTACATACTTTAAAGTGACTCAGTAATATTGCCTCAGCTAGATTCTGAAATAAAATCCTGGATTTAGCTCATGCTGCACTCATAATCATAAACTTTTAGGTCAGTCAGGAATCTCATGACTTTTGCAAGCCGGTCGCCTGTTTGATTATCAAGATGTTTAAGATTAATTGTCAATCAAAATTTTTTTTCGTTTTCCTAACGGTTTTTATAACACTACAGTCTATTGGGGGGAATGAGTATAGTAAAACCGGTCAGTCAAAGATTTTTAATTTTTTGAGGCACTTCATGATCATTTTGAAGCACAATTTTTTTAGGGCCTCAATATTACACCATATCACAGACGATGATTACACATAGGGCCGTGCATCTCAGATTTGATATTGTTAAACGATGCCTTTAAAGGCAGGGTATTCTCCTGACACTACTTCAGATTTACGTATACACTGCCATCTGCTTCTCTCAATGTCCTGACGTGTCAATAGCCATGTCCCACAATGCATCACCAACTGATGACACATGCGTGATTATGCTCGGGTAGAGGGACCAGAAATCGCTTTATTTACGCCTTCACCTAAAGATGGCACAATTGAAAGTACATTCCAGTCGTTGGTAGCGATGTCTGTAAAATACCCTCCCTGTAGGCGTAAGGCCTAAAAAAAAAAAAAGGATACTGTATTGCCCTTAAGGTGCCAAAACATGGGTCGGGTGGTCCTAAATCTAAATTATTTTTTTTACCATGTCTTTGGGCTGATGTTTCTCAGTTTTCAATGCTTTGATACATTTTTTTCTCTAAAAAATGGTAATAAAGAAGAAAGTTTTTGAAAAGCTGACCGTAGAGTTCAAGATTTTGGGGACAGTCTTTTTTTTTTAGGCCTAATACTTGAGCATGTTTACCTTATTATCTTCATTTGTTTTCTTCTGCAGTATCGAAGACAGTCCGTAGAGGGCGTATCTATCTTAATGTTCATCTTGACGGTGACAGGTAACGTCTTCTACGGCGCATCGGTCCTCATGGAGGATACATCTACAGTGTTTCTCATCAGGCATTTACCATGGCTTGTCGGCAGTCTTGGGACGCTCTTCTTCGATTGCATCGTATCCTTTTATATTTGATTCATGATTTATTTTACCTAACAGATAACAAAGCAAGTATTTACTGTAGTACATACAGGTAAGCATCATGGTGGATTTATGGCATGTGATAATTTACAATAGTTGTGGTAAAGAGGATTTGTATCTTTTCAAAGAGCTTTTGCGCGGGACCCCCTAGTCACTGATAAAAATGGTTGTAGGTTGTTAGTTGAACACCCCTGATTTTCAATTGTTTTACAAACATTCTTCATATCTTCTGTACTTTAATGCAATAGAAGTAATTGCCAATATTTCTTTTTGGTCAATATTTATAGTTGTCAATATATACAGTTGTAGATATTGGTATTGAAATCTGCCATTAACTTTGTCTAATGAAGAACATATAACTTAAATAATGTACATTAATGGCCACATTGTTTATTTCTTATAGATGTTTTAACACTATACAACATCTGCAAACTGGAATGTAGCCTTAGCTTCTTAACAGTACGTCAGATATTAGATTCCTTTGCAAATGCCTCTTTAATGACAAACATGAGATGTACACTGTAGGTTACACACATAGGTTACACACAGATCAGCAGCACATGTTATGGCTAGCTAATTCGTCGCTGTTTTCACGAAGTGACGGTAGTGAAAAAAAAAATGCATTCACTTTGCGTTACGATTTTCCTCACTACCGTCACTTCGTGAAAACAAGGACGAATTGATCATCCCCAATACAATAGTTGATATCTTGTGCACGTAGGCCCTGGTCATGTGCTTCGTGTACAAGCAGGGAGAGAAAAAGAGAGATTAGAGTACTCAGAAGTTGTCAAATTAGGTTCTTATCAGTGCACTAGTACTTGACCCCTGGATCATTGCCTAAGTTATCATGATACTGTTGATTATCCCATTGTGTGCCACAAGGGTTAATATGGACAACCATATTTAGAATTAAAAAAAAAAAAATTGCCAAAGTTTGAAGACAAATGTTTCCAATGGAATGTATTTCACAATGCATTATCGGGTTACTACCCTTTCATGCCAATTTCAATGAGTTCTTGTTCTTGTATAGCGCCCATACATGTATCTGTCAGACTTCACACTCCTGGCGCTGGGCGATTATTACCCTTGCTTTGGCATTCCATATTTTTTAATTCAATATTTCAATAATTTTCTTTGCTTCAGAGCCCTAAAACAATTTACCAGATGCATGAAAATTAAGCTTAAAAATGTCCGCAAGTACTGCGTCCATTTTTGTTGCATGACCATAAAGTATATGATGCTAGGAATTAAAAAAAGAAAAAATAAATAAATGATAATATTCCACTTTTATATAGAGCTTAATACATCAACGATGTATCTAAGCGCTTTACAGATATATTATTACCCCGGTCATGGGATTCAGGCTTACCTGCACACAATGTATGCACATTCACCACTCTCTGGGGAGCATTCCAGCCAGGCGTCATTTTACAAGCGCACACTTGCTAATGCAACCACTTTTATTTTCGCATCCTCCCGGGTACCCATTTAACACCTGGGTTGAGAGTGGTAAATGTAGATTAACGTCTTGCGAAAGGACATTATTGCCGTGGCGGGACTCGAACCCCATACCTTGTGATCTGCAGTCGGTGACTTATCCACTAGACCACAACACCTCCACAACACCTCACCAACAATATAAGGAAGGAAATATAATTGCAAACTTTAAGAGGAGGCGCGATAGCTCAGTTGGTAGAGCAGTGGTCTCGTAATCCGGTGACCCAGGTTCGAAACAAAGTCGATGCGCTAGTGCCCTTTGGTAAGGCATTAATCCTCATTAATGCCGGAGTGTTGGCTCAGTCAGTAGAGCGTCCGCCTCACAACCGGGAGGTCGTGGGTTCGAACTCTGGCCGCGTCATACCAAAAGACGTTAAAAGATGGGAGTTGTTGCTACCTTGTTTGGCGTCCAACAATAAAGGATAGAGCAACGTCGATCTGGCGCTGCTCAGTGGCTGCCGGGCTCACGATCAATTGGGCAAAAAGAATTTCTGTTTCGGTTTAATAAAATTTGGAGTGGACTATTAGGCTATTATCATTATTACCAGGTCCCTCAGAGAGGACCTAAAGCCATCGGCCGTCTGGTTGCTTACTTACAAGCATTTATGCTTTCTTAGCAGTCAGGTAAAATAATCACCTTCACCAAGAGGAGGAGTTGATTCTTAATACTTTATCAAAGCTTATGCTAATCTTAAAGTTGACGTCTTTGAACCGTTCATTGAAATTCCTTTACTGCCCCCATATCAGATGCTGACCCAGTTTGCCCGTTTCAGATACTGCCGATCAGAGAGGCTTCGATCAGCTCATGAAGACGAGGATAGGAAAAAGCTGCTCAATGGAGTGAATGGAGCGAATGGATCGTTATGAGGAAGATCCTGACAGCTAGCCTGCTCAGTGCCACGCTGAGAAGCAGAAGGGTGTTAAAGAATATCCTTTTAAAGTCTGTCTGCACTAGTTTAGCCAGGGGGATTATACCTCCCTGCAACGTCACTGACAGGTGGTTATCTCATCAAATCAGCTCTCAATTAACATAATAAAAGGGAATAATGGAGGACCAGTGGTCACCGATTAGGCATTGTTTGCTATATAGAGGGCGCAAGTAGCTCCTGGCTCCTACTCTTCATTTGCAGTGACTGAGAAGGAAGAAGGATTTTGAGGTTTCAGTGACACAAAGACGTAACTCCACATTTTGCCAAAATGTTCAGAAAAATGTGGGCTTTCCAGGAAACACAAAGACTTAACTCCACCCAACACCCCATTGAAGTCAATGGCTAGTGAAACATATACTTAACTCCTTAAGGCCCAAGTGGTCAGTGACACATAAACCACTTTTTTCTCAAAATGGCCAAAATGGAGTTACGTCTTTGTGTCACTGACCCCTCGATATCAAGTATACGAATTACCAAACAATGTTTTGGTTCCTATTGTATTGTTGTTGATCCTCTTTTTCTTATGTTAGTTGAGAGCTGAGTTGATGAGATAGCCATCTGTCAGTGACCTTCCTGGATGGTCTAATCCCTTCTGGCCCAGTAGTATTGCAGTCTTTAAAGTAAATGATTTGTGTTCTCAATGATATAAGCTTTCCTTTCATGTATAATTTGCCCATTTTGTGATATTTCTTTGCACAGCTACTTAAGCACAATGGTTCAATATAGTTATATGTATTAGTGGAGTAAAATGAATATGGGAATATGTGTTGTGGTACACTTTTACCAGGACTACATGTATGTGGGTGCTGATGCAATATAAGAGAAGTGCATTTGCAATAAATGCTGTTTAAGAAGGAAAAGAGAGAAAGAGAGAGAGAGAGAGAGAAAGGAAGAGAGAGAGAGAAAGAGAGACAGGAAGGGAGATTTTGTCATAAGGTAGGGTTGTCTTTAAACATCATTCCAGCTTTTTAATGTATAATAATGAAAAAGTATATATCCATAATGTTATCTTATTTGGTAAAAATATTATTCACAAGTTCACATATTTATCCTTTATTTATGGGTCTCACAGTGAGGAAAATTGGAGTATGTAACCGGCCATAGGAAAAATGTAGGAAGGGGGAATGGGGGGGGGGGGGATTCTGATAAATAGGGAGAGAGTGAAAGAGAGGAAAGGAGTGAGACGTAAGAGAAATATACAGAGAGAGAGAGAGAGAGAGAGAGAGAAAGAAAGAAAGAGAGAGAGAGAGAGAGAGAAAGAGTTGGAGGTGGGGGGGGGGGGGATTTCTACGATTTTGTAAAGCTTTCCTATATTTATATCTTACTGTATAAAGGTCGTACATAAACAACTTATGAGGTTCGCAGGGAAATGTGTGTGAAGACAATGCAGTATTGATAAGAAAATCCCTGCTTCCTGTATATAATGGTTGGATTTGTTGTTGGGTAAATTGATTTGGAAAATTTTGCCTGTTTTGAATTTCTTGATAGAATAATATATACAATGATGAAATCTGCCATTAGATCATGGATGTTAAGATATGTGGAATATACAACTTATTTTCTTCAATATGAGGATTACGTACCCGGTAGTTACATCGTTTTATATGATATAACCAAAGCAACTATTGTCATATGGAGTTTTGCAATGATGTATTATGTTCATGAATCTATCGCATGCTTTATCTCATATATTGACTTGCCGATGTACCTCATTGAAATATATTAAATTGAAGTCATATGCAAAATGGATTTGAAATTGAATTTTAAAGGTGCCTATAGTTATATTAATTGCAGGACATGTTTAATATATTATTCAAACCACAGTAGAAACCTGTGCATATATTTTATGAGACTTTATCTTAATGGATAGACTCCTACACATGTGATACTGTATGTAATGATGTAACTACATGGAGGCACAGGGGGGCGCATCCCTCCATCAAATGACAGAGAAATGGAAAAGGAAGAAAAAGATACAAAGAGAAAAGGAAAGAGAGAATTAGGAATAGGATAAGAAAAGAAGACCAGACATTCTCCCACAAACTCTCCTCCTTATATTAGGTCTTGTAAATTAGCATATCATTATCTGTCAGAGTGAGACAGGTGCCCCCTCAATGGTTGGATTCTCACTACCCCACTGATATTATGAATCAGACCAATGCTATCCCATGTACATACTCAATGTATGTATGTTAGAAGGAGATGGAGGTGAATAGCTGCCCACTACAGCCCAGGGGAAAGCAATCCGATTACTCACTGACATATATCCGAGGGAAGTTGCATTGCATTTTTGTGTGTGAGTTTTCACATACTTGATGTGGTTTGTGGAATTTGACGTTTGCTTCTGTCTTGCACTGCCAATGCAATTTCTTCCAAGTTAAATAATACCATTGATCTGGCCTTGAAATGTATAAAGGAATTGCCGATGTTGCTATATTTTATGATACATATAAACTATATAATGAATTAAAAAAAAAGTATTTTGTATTTAAAGCCTTTGTTGTCAGTTTCGTCTTCATTTTGTCTTTATTTTACCCAACAGTACCAGCAGGAAGTAGATGTATGTTGTATACCGTGTTCAATAGTAGAAATTCTACCTGGGGGTGTTTCACAAAGATCCTAAGTAAGTTATTTTGAAAGGCATAAAATTCAAATCATTCATATTTTCTATTAACAAGGAGATTTCATATTCTTCATGTGGAATTTATAAAAAGTCTAAAATACTTGAATGTTATTTTATTTTAAGGCTACAAATAGCTCTCCATAATATGTAAGTCCAACTTTAGAGTTAAGTTCGACTTGGGATCTTTGTGAAACACCTCCCTGGTCATCAAATGTGGTACTTCACATCATAATGATTATACATTAGAGAAAGTCATTATTTTAGAAAGCGAAATTTAAAAGTAACTCTCTTAATTCTCTTGACCCAACATCAATCTGCCACTGACCCATAACCTTTCCTATTAAATTACAAAGTATGTTGCTACATCATGATTATCACAACCTTGCCTAAGAAAATATGAATAAAGAGAAAAGAGAGGGGGAGATAAAGGAAGAGATGGAGAGAGGAAGGGAGAGAGATGGGGAGAGAGAGGGGGAGTTAAGATGAGAAATATGCAACCAGACAAATGGCCATAAGGAGGGAGACAGAGACAGAGAGAGAGAGAGAGAGAGAGAGAAAGAGGAGGCATATACGGTGTACCAACATTATGATGCAAGTATTGACAGTCAAGTATTTCAATGCCTTTAATGATACAAGACTGCATAAAATAAATACAACATTTTATTCAATACATTAAATACACTCGCACTGTCAAAATTAATATATTACTGCGATGAATTGTGTTGGGAACAGTGAATCATGAATTTGGCTCCCGTGTAAATGAAAATAATATTGATAATAGAAACAACATGACTTCTAATTTTGTATTCTTGAGAAGTAAAAGTAAAATGCAAAAGCACCCAATGAAATATTATATAATTATCACCTTCAAAAGTCTTTCCATGGAAGAAATTTACTTGCCTATCTAACAGAAGTCCATAATTCACTTTATTTCTCAAGAAAATATACAGAAAATGTTCCAGGAGGAATTCAGGAGGAAATGCTACTTCCTCCTGAAATATTGATGTACATTTTACTGAGAAACAAACTGATTCATGTTGAATATCAGATAGGTAAAACTTTTTGGTTAACCCCCCCCCCCCCCCCAAAAAAAAAATGACATCCACAATAAGAAGATAGCAAGCAACAGGTACGACGCTAATGACGCTAATGTGTCGCGGGACAACTCGACCATCAAATAACTTGACCCTCATGACCCGACCATCTACCCTGGACAGCTCGACCTGTCACTCTGTTCAGAGTACGCCGATGTGACTGTTCTGCTCTTCCACAGACATGACGTACATGGCATGACGTATCCATCTACATTCCCGTTAGGCCTAACCATGAATCTGCTGTTTTAGGCTCTGATTATCAATCAAACCAGGCTTCGGCTGATTTCTCCAGTTCACCAATCTTGATCTCTTGATCATCTTCAGATCGATTGCCTACTGCCGAGGGTTCCTGTTCAGGCAAGACAACAGATGTCTGCGGTTCTTCCACCGCTTCATCTACCTCCATATAAACGTCGAAGTTCATGTTGGACGCGTTGTCTGCCTCAAAGTCGAGTCCGGCCCAATCGTCGCCTTCCGTCTCCCATGGATAGAGCCACTCTGCCGAGATGTCTTCCTTCGATGAACGGGGACGTCCCCTGTATGGACAGAAACGGGAAGGATCAGGAGGTATTTCTTCGTTGCCTAACAGCCTTACGGACTCCTCGGATTGTTGATCAGAGAAGAGAGCCGATTCCTTGCTCGTGCTTCGCCAGCTAAGAAACGATCTCCTCGACGATGACCGGCGGCTGTCATCACTAGATGATCGTTTCGTTTGGAAGACACTCCCCTCGCTGTTGCCTCGGTCCGTCCGATAGGGCTTATCACCTCGTCTTCGACGCGTGGTAGCGAAGTACCAGATGATTAGGATGACGAACAGGACAAATCCAATCATAGCTAGTGCTGCGATGACTGGCTTGCTTGTACTGTGCCATTCAAAGAAGTGGTGATGATGATGAAGAGATACAACAGCTGTGATGAAAATCATTACGGAAAATATAAATCTGGTTATACATGAAGTGTTTGACATGTTTACACATAAATTGCTAGGCGGTCATGTTCTTATACTAAACGATTTCTTAACTTTCTCAACTATCTTCATTGACCCTGTATGGACCCAAAACTAAACTTGAGGCTAGCAATAACCGTAAAACTAACCAAAACCCAATTAAAACGTTAATTGTATAATATATCCACGATAAAAAAAGCCATGAATTTGTAACCGAAGAAATGTGGAGATAACAATTTCAAAATGTAAATGTAACACTTCTTGTTGAAATCATCGAGGGAAAGGGAGAAGGAAGGAGGAGGAGTGGTTATTCATAATACCACTTGTTATAGTGTACTTCTGTCCCTCTTCCTATTTAATCTAATTGTGTGGATTGTTCTCGAATAGTTTTCACGGGAATTATGTTTTTAGTCTTAACCGCAACGGCGCAAAAAATTATTGTAATACTATACCTCGATCATTAGGTATTAAACATCACAATCGCTCGATATACAGGAAGATATCACTTGTGAAGGTGTACTTCTGTGTCTCTATATTTTTTAATGGGATTATCTTGATTATTCTTAAATACTTTTCATAAAAAATAGTCTCAACTGCAACGGACGCAAGAAAATTCTTGTAATACTATATCTGTGTTCATTGAGGTATCGAAACTTCTCTCACAATCGCTTGATGTGCATGAATAATTCTGTGTTGAGTTTCCCTCGCACAGAAGGCCCGTTCCTCGTTTCATCCTGGTAATCATCGATGTCTGCTCTGCCAAGGGATGACAAATTCGATGTCGATTTCGATGTCCGGTGCAGTTTTCTGAAGATTTTGACCACTGACCCCATTCGCTCCACGTACCTGTGATTGGGATTTATAATTTCACTTTTCGATAAAAAAAATTAACATTCTTGTCTTCTTTTTTTGTTGGGTGGAGGGGGGGGGGGGGGGGTGGGAGGGCGCTTGGGGAAGCTTAAAGGTAATACAAAGTTTTGGTATGGGGCCATGAATTTGGTTCAAATGAACATATTGGAAGCATATGCGATCCTACAATATACAGTGATCGTTGTCACAGTTGAAATTGAGTCTAAAGTTGTGAAATTGTAAATAATAAACTCTTTATGCTGTTAGCTCCCTCTCAAAGTCAATATATTAATTAAGCCATAAAACAACGTTTGGAAAGCCTTATGTCGTATGTCCTAGACCTATCCATCTATACCACCTAACCCACGCTTCTCTCTCTCTCTCTTTCTCTGTTACAAATTCCTTTATATAATTCTCTTATTATTATATTTTGGTGGCTTAATGCTTCATACCCGGCGCGAAGACATCGTGAAGAGTGCACTCATCAAAGTCGTACTCGCTACATGTTCTTTTCTCTTGGGAATCACCAAAGCAGTGGTTCTCATGGATTGCATTGGTTCCACCATGATCTGTAAGCGGGCATCGTCGAGAGCGGGTTTGATTCCCGACACCGCATTTGTTGTTGCATCGGGACCACGGTGACCACGCCGTCCAGGAAGCTGCAAGTGTGAGGATAAAATAGAGGCATACAGAAAGAGAAATATAGGGAGAGTGAGTGAGAGAGAGAGAGAGAGAGAGAGAGAGATTGGGGATGGCATAAAAATGAAAGTGCCCTTCCCATAAATGTATCTGATCAGAAATAAGGCAGCTTAAGGTAATCATCATGAATTACTTTAATAGGGTACTTGAAATAGCTTCTTTTTTTTTTACTGGGAATTGACAAGTTGACATTAATTTTACATGTTTCTATCAACATTTAAATCAAAAAAAGAAAGTAACATTTTAATATGGTAAATAGTATTGTCGTTGTTTAATGTAATCTAACTGACCAATTTGAGAAGTATCACGAGACTAATGTCTGTTTTATCACACAAGAATAGGGACAAAAGGGCGGGGGCAGACCAACCTATGCTAACTGGATGCATCTTCTCCCAACACACAATGGAATTTCCACACGTGACATTCTCTTTGGCGTCTCCTTCACACAGAAGGCCTTCGTCTCGTTTCATCCGGGTGATTATTGGTGTCGGCTTTGCCAAGGGATGACATAATCGATGTCGATTTCGATGTCCGACGCAGTTGTCTGAACATTCCGACCACTGACCCCATTCGCCCCACGCACCTGTGATTGAGATTAATAATTTCACTTTTTGATACAAAAAGTAACATTCTTGTCTTTGGGTGGGGGAGGGCGCTTGGAGGGGGTAAATCTTGCTTCAAATTCAAACAATCTCACCTGGTACGAAAAATCTTTCGAAGGAAAGTATAGAAGAGATGGATAGATATGAAAATTTCAAGAATTATTTCTTGATTGAGGTTAATACTATAGTTACCATAGTTGATATGGGACTGAGAGGTCGAAATTGCGCTTTCATGGCAATCCAGTCGAAGAAAGGCCCAAATGAAACCGATGACTGTGGTTTGTCCTAGACCTATCCATCTACCACCAATCCCTCTTCTCTTTCTCTCTCTCTCTCTCTCTCTCTCTCTCTCTCTCTCTCCCTGTTACAAATTCCTCTATATAATTTCCTAATTATTAGAATTTTGGTGGCTTAAAGGTACTATGTCCCATTTGCATGCCAAAAAAAATGAAAAGGTTAAATTCCAACGACATTTGAAAGACAATACTAATTTAGAACTTCCCTAAAAAAAAGGGGGGCTTGAAAGTGTCTTTCATTGGGAAAATAACGAGTATTAGTTGTCAATCCGACTTAAGAGCTATACAGCCGGTAAGTAATAGTCTGATTTTCAGACCATTGTACCGAATAGTCGTTTTAAAACGCAGTACGTTTTATGCTGCGCAAAGATTCAGTCAGTTTAATTTTGGCCATTACAAGAAGTGGGTTATTAATGTAGACAAATGCTCATCATGTACCCTTTACAGCTCATTTTATGTATGTTATTCCCAAAGAAGAAAACAGCCAGTCAGTCACTCAATAGTGTCTGACAGTGAAGTCTAGCAAGTAAACGGGTTTCCTTGCATAATTTGAATATTAGGACACTGCTAACGTTTAAATTTCACAGATAGGACATACATGACATATTCATAAATCCTGAAAAGTTCTACAGAATTGATGTTGGCTGCAAAAGGGACATAGTATCTTTAATGCTTCGTACCCGGCTCGAAGACATCATGAAGAGTGCACTCATCAAAGTCGTACTCGCTACATGTTCTTTTCTCTTGGGAATCACCATAGCAGGAGTGGTTCCCATGATCTGTTAGCTGGCATCGTCGAGAGCGGGTTTGATTCCCGACACCGCATCTGTTGTTGCATCGGGACCACGGTGACCACGCGGTCCAGGAAGCTGCAAGTTTAAGAATAAAATAGAGGCATACGGAAAGAAAATATCAGTGAGTGACACAGAGAGAGAGATAGGGGATGGCAGGAAAAGGAAAGAGCCCTTTCCATAAATGTTTTTGTTCTTGATCAGAGATAAGGCAGCATGAACAAATCATCTCACAAGCATTTTGTTTTGAGATTGAAAATATTGAGGAAGTAGGAATTAGGGTACATGCAATACCACATTTTTACTGGGAATTGACAAGTTGACATTCGTTTTTACATGTTTCTATCAACATTTGAATCACGGATGTACATTTCAGAAAAACCAAAGAAACTAACATTTCAATATGGTAAATAGTGCTGTCGTTGTTTAATGTAATCAAACTGACCAATTTTAAAAGTTTACACTAGACTAATGTCTGTTTATCACACAGGAATAGGGATAAAAGGGCGGGGGCAGACCAACCTATGATAACTGGATGCATCTTCTTCCAACAAATTGTGGAATTTCCACACGTGACATTCTCTTTGGCGTCTCCTTCACACAGAAGGCCTTCGTCTCGTTTCATCCGGGTGATTATCGGTGTCGGCTCTGCCAAGGGATGACATAATCGATTTCGATTTCGATGTCCGGTGCAGTTGTCTGAACATTCCGACCACTGACCCCATTCGCCCCACGCACCTGTGATTGAGATTTATAATTTCACTTTTTGATACAAAAAGTAACATTCTTGTCTTGTTGTTGTTGTTGTTGTTGTTTTGTTTTGTTTTTTGGGTGGGGGGGGGGGGGGGGGGGAGAGACGGCGTTTGGAGATGGTAAATCTTGCTTCAAATTCAAACAATCTCACCGGGGTACGAAAAATCTTTGAAGGAAAGTATACTAGAGATGAAAAGATATGAACAATTCAAGAATGATTTCTTGATTGAGCTTGATACTACAGTTACTCTAGTTAATATGGAACTGAGAGGTCGAAATTGCGATTTTTTGGCAATGTAGTCGAAAAAAGGCCAAAATTGAACCGATGACTGTCGTTTGTCCTAGACCTACCCATCTACCACCAACCCCTTATCTCTCCCTCTCTCTCTCTCTCTCTCTCTCTCTCTCTCACACCTGTTACAAATTCCTTTGTATAATTTCCTTATTATTATATTTTTGCTGGCTGAATTGTTCATACCCGGCGCGAAGACATCGTGAAGAGTGCACTCATCAAAGTCGTACTCGCTACATGTTCTTTTCTCTTGGGAATCACCATAACAGGAGTGGATTCCACTATGGGTTGCATTGGTTACACCATGATCTGTTAGCTGGCATCGTCGAGAGCGGGTTTGATTCCCGACACCGCATCTGTTGTTGCATCGGGACCAGGGTGACCACGACGTCCAGGGAGCTGCATTTGTAAGGATAAAAAAAAGAGGCATACGGATAGAAAAATATAGGGAGAGTGAGAGACAGTTGTCGTTTTTGAAATTAATAGCGTTTTCCATCGTCGTTGGGATGATTTTCGCCGAACAGAGACAGAGAGAGAGAGAGAGAGAGAGGAAGAAGAGAGAGAGAGAGAGAGAGAGAGAGAGATGGAGAGGTTAGGGATGGCAGAAAATTGAAAGTGCCCTCTCCAAAAATTTATTTGTACTTGATCAGAGATAAGACAGCATAAAGTAATTATCACACGAGCCTTTTGTTTAGAGATTGAAAATATTGAGGAAGTAGGAATTACTTTAATAGGGTACATGAAATAGCACATTTTTTATCGGGAATTACATGATTATATAAACATTTACGTCACGGATATACATTTCCGAAAAACCAAAGAAAGTAACATTTTGATTTTGTATATATAGTATTGTCGTTGCTTAATGTAATCAAACTGACCAATTTTAGAAGTTTACAATAGACTAATTTTTGTTTTATTACACGGAAATAGGGACAGAAGGGCGAGGGTAAACCAACCATTGGCATTGATAACTGGAGGCATCTTCGTCAAACAGACAGTAGAATATTCACAGGATACATTCTCTTTGGCGTCTCCTGCACACAGAAGGCCTTCGTCTCGTTTCATCCGGGTGATTATCGGTGTCGTTTCATTCAATGGATGACATGACCTCTGCCGGTCACGATATCCCTTGCAGACATCGGGGCACTTTGCCCAGGCGGACCACTCCGACCAAGTTCCTGTCATTTCAAGGCAAAATTTGGGTAGTGAATCAATAACAAATGAATGGTACTTTAGCTGAAATCCAGAAGGCAACATGATGGAAACCGTCTTAGAAAATGAGACGAAGGTGATAAATTGGTAAGTTTCTGAAAATCTTTTCACCATTAACATGGCTTGTGTTTACATGGGAGGAGGGGGGGGGGGGGGGGAGGGTTGACAATTTTCGCTCTCTAGATCTGCCGATGATAACGGACAAAACGAACCTCTACTATCATAATTTTAAAACTTTTATATTTTGTTGGTTATCCATATCTTAAAATTACATAGAAATAACCGGCACCCCATTTTGAAACATGGTCTTGGAGTAAGTAGTTTAAAGTTCTCACCGGGAACAAACATTTCATGCAGGGAGCATTCATCGAAGTCATATTCCTGACACATTTTCTTTTCCTCGGAGGAGCCGTTACAGAAGTGGTTGACAGGATGGATTGCATTGGTTTCCGTGGGGTTCGAACCGCATGGTCGAGACCGGGTCTGGTTACCGCCACCGCATCTATTATCACATCGAGACCAGAAGGACCATCCGGCCCAAGATACCTCTATTTGGTAAAAGAAGGCAAACATAGATATTTCAGAAAATAGGTAGGAGTCGGCCAAAATTAGCCAAACCATGACAATATCTTAGACCTGTACTCTTTCTGGTTGGAAATGAAAGGGAACCGTCAGAGAGCGAATACAAATAAACCACGAGCTTACAAATTATTGTTGCAATTGGAAGACTATTTTAAGTATATGCATCTGTAACATGTTAGCATGAAAAGAATCTCCATTGCTCAGACGCAAGATTTCAAAGAGAACCCTTCATTGCAACTACTTACTTCAATGTCTTTATATTTATCACTCTTGCTTTCACTTGACAACTTTTACTGTATAAACATGTATTTCGAGTGTTGACAGAAGGATAGAATTAGGATGGTTACAGCCTTTTACTGTTTCAAAAAAAGTATTGCTGTGATTCGGGGTATTAAGTACTAACTCTCTTGTAACTCACCCTGGCATTCCACCTGACACTCTGATATTTCTTCAGCTTTCCCTACGCATTGATCAGACGCGATGAGGAGTCCCTCGATATTGATGCTACACGTCCGTCTCCTTCCATGTACCCCATGACCACAGGTTACAGAGCATGTGCTCCATGCTGTCCACTCCGACCAGTTGTCAATGGAATCTACAAATATATCAAAAGCATGGTAAACAAAAAGAAAGGAGAAGATTCGAGTATGAACAAATATTAAAAATGTTGAGATATCAGCCATGACAACGCTAGCAAATTTGGAGGGAGAGGAGGAGGGGGGGGGGGGGGGAGAATGCTGAACTAAGTTTGCCAATAAATTCCAGAAACATTACAAACTAGCATAGAGAATAATATTTATACTTAGATACTTGCCGACAGAAGTTTCAGATGGGTGTGTTTGGTCGAAATGTATTTATCCTTAATAAGCATGTATAATTAAACAATTTCTTAAATCTTGATATAGGAATCAGATAGGACATGTCTAACCTGTATTCTCCAAGCGCCATTCGT
The DNA here is from genome assembly GCF_000002235.5 of Strongylocentrotus purpuratus. Classification (NCBI taxonomy): domain Eukaryota; kingdom Metazoa; phylum Echinodermata; class Echinoidea; order Camarodonta; family Strongylocentrotidae; genus Strongylocentrotus; species Strongylocentrotus purpuratus. Next base: position 31,405,432 of record NW_022145601.1, on the reverse strand, counting down.
CTGTTTTCTCACGCCGTGGACCAAAGAACGATGACAAGAGCTCCACGACATCTTCCAACTCAGAACCATTTGAATTCTTCACAATTGCCGTCAGTTGCGTAAATCTTTGGATTGTGCGCGTTAGGTCTGGTTCCGTTTTCAACTGGCTCATATTGCTAACTTGGTTTAAGAAATTGTCCAGATCATTGGTTTCTGGTGACATCGTCGTTGGCTCCGGTTCTACAGTCGGCGCAGGGTTCTGGAGTAGACTGACGATTCCGTGGAACGCTTTGGACATCATACGAATTCCTTCAGCCAATGAATAATACATCCGATGTAGGTCATAAGTGCCCTGTTGAGAGGTGCTGGGAGACTGGCCAATAAATTGTGGAAAAGAGTTATTCCATACGTTCAGATTTACCCTGACGAGTTTCTGCATTACACCAAGGAAGTCATCAACAAGGGCGCCTTTTCCTCTGTTATCCTCGGGTGGACGTTCTTCGTAGATGCTTTCATCAAAGTAATCGAAATCGTTGATTTGTTGCAACGCCATCACGTCACCGTCATCAAGCTCCGATGCGTTGAGTAAACGGGGAATCTTCAACAAGAACTCTAGTAGCACATGTTCCCGCTTCTTTCGCTCAAATTCCTCCGGATTGAACAAGCTGTCCAACTGTAGAAGGAGCCGTCTGTTGCCTTTTACAGTTCCTGGATAAAGTTTGTCCTCTGTTTGTTTCAGGCGGTGTATCATTTCATTGAAACTGTTCAGGGAGTCTGACTTTTGTAATGGCATGCTTAATTCTGTTATATTTTGAAAGAAACCCAAGATTTCTTCACGAGGAGAAGGATATGGTTGGGGTCGCTCCAATACTGCATCCAAACTAGACATGATTTCTAGGAGAGATCCAAGAGTGTTATTTAGCTCTTTAAGAGATATCTTTCTAATTGCTCTGAAGGCTTCCATCCACTGTAGAACACGATCATGCGTGAAGAGACTCTTGTTCTGAAGACCTTCAATCATATCCAAGAATATACCATCTGATAAATCTTCGTTCCGAACTTCTCCGAAAAGATGCTTGATGAATTCATTTAGATGTTTGCCTTGAGAGGCTGAAGATGCGTTCTCAAAGGAACCATAGATGCTTCTCCATGAGGAATCATCCCGGTGAATCCACTGTCCGTCGGATATGTTCTTCAAGATGTTGATTAGCTCGGTGCCTTGATCAACTGTTAGCAAGGCGGTGCCTTGACGCGACTGTTTTCCCAGCGTATCAAAAGTTCTGAGCACATCTTCGGTCGCAGATGCTGACGTATTGGTTATTAGTCGGAAGTAGTCGACCCATTTGGATTCAGATTGCTTAAGATAGCGAAAGTTTGATGCATTTTGCAAGAAGCTGACCAACGTGCTAACTTCAGGAGCGCGCGGTTCGCCCAAGTACTGTCGATCCTTCAGAAATCGCGTGAAGTCGGGTAGCTGAAAGCGATTTGGTACTTGGTGATTCATATCATCAAACATCTTCAAATTGGCTTCTTTATTTCCAATCCTCGATTCATTAGATGCCCCGAGTTTCTGAAGTAAATCCAAGACTGGTGGCATTTCTTCATGCTGAGGTAGGAGGAGAATGTCTTCTAGAATACTTGAAATGGTTCGATTATATCTCATGGACGCTCGATAAATCATGTCATTAAATGTACGGCGAAGTAGTAGTCGATTTTGACTCTCATTTTTGATGATTCTAACTTTGTCGACCAACCGAAGAAAAAGCATGTCATCTGCTTTTGAATTAAGAATCTTCTGATGAGATTGATTTCGAGAAGCCTTCCAGAGAAAGGACACCAGGCCTTCAATTGGGCCTCTTGGGAACACAGTTTCGTTGAACGTTCTGGTGATCAGTTTATACAAAGCTAGTGATTCATTGCGGGAAGCATTTTCACTGACTGGATAGATTGTCTCGAGGACATCTATCAAGTCATTCTTATTTTCAGAGTTAACAACGTCCTGGATGCTGTCGAGATATCGTGTGAAGTCTTGGAACACAGTTTCGTTGAACGTTCTGGTGATCAGTTTATACAAAGCTAGTGATTCATTGCGGGAAGCATTTTCACTGACTGGATAGATTGTCTCGAGGACATCTATCAAGTCATTCTTATTTTCAGAGTTAACAACGTCCTGGATGCTGTCGAGATATCGTGTGAAGTCTTGGAACACAGTTTCGTTGAACGTTCTGGTGATCAGTTTATACAAAGCTAGTGATTCATTGCGGGAAGCATTTTCACTGACTGGATAGATTGTCTCGAGGACATCTATCAAGTCATTCTTATTTTCAGAGTTAACAACGTCCTGGATGCTGTCGAGATATCGTGTGAAGTCTTGGAATGAAACGGGACTCGCTACATGGCGATTCATTGCATCATATATCTTCATATTTTCTTGTTCGTTTTCGATTTCTGTTTCATTCGTTACCAAAATTGTCTGGATGAAATCCAACACTGGGAACAATTTTTTCTTCTTATGTAGATGCAGAATATCTTCAATGAGTCTCGGCATCGTTTCATTATAACTCCAAGACACACTTGTCATCATGTCTTCAAAGAGTTGGTGTACCAGCTTCATTTGATGAGTATCATTCTTAACGGCGGCGAATCTGTCGACCAGCTTAAGGAATAACTTATCACTCATTTTATCACTAGATGCAGTGTCAATAACGGAGAGAAGTTCGCTTATTGTTTCCCGCGAGAAGCTATAAGGAACTTCAAGAAATTTGTTATGGATATCTTCATGCAAAGCTATAGTAACATTACGGGAAGTCTCATCGTCAACATGCGCCAATCCCTCGAAAAGTTCAAACATGTCCGAATTGTCTTGTTCCGTTATCTCGTTTGATGAAGGGACCAACAGAGGGGTGAACATTTGAAGAATTTCACTTGCGTTCTGTTTCAAAAGCCCTTGAATGCCTCTCATTTCATCGACAATATTACGTAACTTTTTAAATTTCTGATTTATATCTGTGGTCCAATCAATCCCTTCAATCACGTTAAGGAAATGTTCATCGATCTCAATTTCAGGATTAGCCAATAGCATCAAGGTAATATTCCCAAGGAGTTCCATGAAATTTGGCTCCGAAGGCTCCTCGAAATGTTCCTCTATTCGTTGATAAAGTAACTTTGACTCATCTTTTGTAATATTTTCCGAATGAATGGCGATATCTGTAAAAGCATTAAGCAATATTTCATTTTCGTTGATGAATTCGGGAGAGGTGAGATCAAAGATCGACGCCAACAACTGGATTGTATTTTCAAGATCGTTTCCATAGGCAGTGATGTTTTCCTGGAATGTATGCATATCTTGAAAGAGTTCTCCCGTGGATGTTTCATTCGGGAACTCCTGCACGTCTCCAAACAGGTCCAGGATATCTGACCCAGGTTTGTGTATGCTTTCCTTTAACGTGCTATATTGGCTAATAACGTCCACGATATCGCCTAAGTCTCCAAAGTATTGCTGGAATGCGACCATCTTGATTATGTCTTTCTGATAATTGTTCAAGAGTGCGCTGGTTTGATTTTGGTTTATGTCATTTCTCATTCCCTCATCTTGGAGTGTGGCTTCCAAACCGGCTGCAAACATTTCTGCAGAAGTTTTCTGACCTAGAAGTTTATCAAGATCATCTAGAATTGCCTTGTCTACTAATGGCGAGGATGATCTCTGCAGTAAGTCTACTAAGCCATTGTCCTCCAGATCCTGCAAGGACTCGAGTTTAGGCAACACTCCGGTCCCAATCCCGGTTAATGAAGTTAGCATATCTTCCATGTAATCTAGATATGATTTGGCTCCCTCTGTTTTAATCAAGATGCTGTGAATATCGTCAAGAGCGGTAGTCATCGGCAGCGGTATATTTTCTAGATAGCTACCCATTTCGTTCAATTTTGTGGGATCGTTTGAAACGTCGATGTCTGGCTGACTGAACATCTCCTGTAATGCATCAACAAAGGCAAGGAGCGGCGGATGTGGGACTTCTGGTCCAAACTGCTTCAGAAGTTCTTCGTAAATGGATGTCGTCGCTCTTGCATTTCCAAGAGGACGGGGTATTATACCTGAGAGGTTCTTCAAATCTAGAATGGGTCGATTGAATTCATCTGCATCCTTATACATGTCAGTATAATCTAGGAAATCAAGGAACGAAGCTGCGTTGCTTTGGGTAGCTGAGCCAAGGACATCATTGACTGATTCTAGGTAGGATCGTAATGCTGACTTACTATCTTTCATCCACTGTTTAATCGTTTCATGACGATCTAATTCAGCAACGACATCTATACTGGAAGGTTGGTAATTATCTGTCTCCTTCACATCATCTAGCAATGACATCAGCTGGTCATTCGCTCCAGTTCGAGATTGTCCAAAGATACCAGCAAAACTGCTCAGCATGTCATCCCCAAGATTCTTAGGTAGGTGGCCATGAAATGCTACGTCTTTCAATTTAGGAAGTACGGAGTTAGACCAGGGCCAAGAGGGTTGATACGGCTCATTGGCGAGGGTGTCGATAAAGCTTAAAATGTCACCTTTGTCCGTATTGCTAGTGTCAAATAACCTCAGTAGATCCTGTATGTCATTTGTCATGTTATCATACCGCAAGCCACTATCCCCAAATAGTGATAACCCCTTTGTGATTGATTTTAACTCCGTCAGCACATCTAGGGAGCGGTTGGCTGCCACTGCATCTCTCAGAGCCAGCATTAGTCGAAGATACTCTGTGATAGGTTTTTGGTGGTCTACCTGAGATGTAAACAGTTCCGTAATTTCTGCAACATTTTCATCTGTCAAGGTCGGTATGAAACGCTTGGTAATGTTGACAACCTTTTGCATCATCAATATATCATTGGGTTCATAGGAATCCTGAAAATGCTCCTTCACATCATCCAACAGTGACATCAGTTGGTCATTTGGTCCCGCTCGAGATTGTCCAAAGATGCCAGCAAAACTGCTCAACATGTCATCCCCAAGATTCTTAGGTAGGTGGCCATGAAATGCTACTTGTTTCAATTTAGGAAGTACAGAGTTAGACCAGGGCCAAGAGGGTCGATACGGCTCTTTGGCGAGGGTATTGATAAAGTTTAAAACGTCACCTTGGTCCGTATTCCTAGTGTCGAATATCTTCAGTAGATCCTTGATATCATGCTCCATATCCTCATACTTTAAGCTTCTATCCCCAAATGGTGGTAACCCCTTTGTCAGTGATTTCAATTCCGTCAGCATATCTAGGGAACGGTTGGCTGCCGCTGCATCTCTTAGAGCCAGCATTAGTCGAAGATACTCTGTGAAAGGTCCTTGGTGGTCTACCTGAGATGTAAACAGTTTCGTAATTTCTGCAACATTTTCATCTGTCAAGGTTGGTATGAATCGCTTGATAATGTTGACAACATTTTGCATCATCAATATATCGTTGGGTTCATAGGAATCCGGAAACTGCTGGGAAACGAGGAAATGCATCAGTGAACTTAACCGCTCATCTTCGCTCCCGCCAATAATGCTGAGAACGTCGGGAAGTGCATTGGGGTCATGTTCTTTAAAACTATCGGCATGTGCCTTCACAAGTTCGTTCAATTTTACAAAATCTTCATTAGAAAGAACATGTACATTGCTCTGCATATCTGAGAAGAATTTTAAGTATCTTTGATCTGGATGTTGGGGAGGTTTGAACCACATATCCATCATCATCCTTTGTACTTCTGAAGTATTGATGGCAGTAGACACATTGTCCAGCATGTCTGCGAAGTGCGAAAGTCGGTCAAATTCAACTGGATTCCAATCATCCTTTCCTAGCGCTAATATCAGAAAGTGCACCAGTGGCTCTGTGTCACCTTGTCCTAGATATTGCTGGTCATTTTCAATGTTGCCCAAGTCTTTTAAAAGATTTTCATATGAAATGGCATTACTTGAGGTGAGATTTTCCTTCCACAATGACGCAAATGTAGATAACGTTTGTAGCATACCCATATCACCAGATGAGGTATGGTATCCCCTGTGAATTGCATTCCGCAGGAAGTGAACTAACTTGATGATTTGAAGGAAATGGCGATTTGAATTGGAGTCAATTAAACCCCTTATTTCGTCGACGACCATGTCTTTCACAGGTCCATTCAGAAGTTCACTCAAAGGTATCATGCCTCTCAACTCATCCATATCAGCGATTGTGTCGTATCTGTCTCTTGGATTTAAAAACATGTTCAATAAAGAAGAGCTTTGGGGTTCTGGTTCATTGGCTGTCTTCTTCTGTGGAGGTTGAAGTAAGTCGAGCAGTTTTACTAAATGTAAGAATTCGTCTGACGCGTTCCCATTATCGAAGTGATTTGTCAGGTTTGCTAGCTGCTGCATTGAAATTACTTCATCTTCCGAGAACCCACCATCACCCAGAAGTTGTAGGAAGTCAGCGTATGAAATGTTTGCAGGAGACACATCCAAATCCCCTAAATATGGTGTCATCTGAAGGTGCTGAAGGTCCCTTAGAAACTGTGCCAATATAGGAAGCCTGCCTTTATATCGATGTCCCTCGCTGTCTTGAATGAGCTTGGTGAGGAACGGGAGATTCGTGATACCCCGGTCTAAGATTTCGTTACTCGGTAAGATATGCAGCATTGAATCCATGAAGCCCATTGCTATGTGAGGATTTGTACTTTCTTGGTATGAAGTACCCGATTGCAATGCTTCCAGGTCCAGTAAGAAACGTTTGAGAACTTCCACTGTAGAGACATTTGACTGGAGATTTGAAAACAGTTTGTTAAGAATTTCTAAATCTGGGTTTATTCCATTGGCTAATTCTTCATCTTTAATCCTCCCGAGGGAACCAATGATATCCGCAAGTCGATCTGACTTTTCAGGGAAGTCGTGCAAATGTTGAGGATGAAAGACTACCCTCAATAGTTCATCAAAATTTCCAATATTTTCCAGCCTCTGTGAAGCGGCTCCTGCAATTAGTTGAGCAAGACTTCCATCGAATTCATTCAACGCCATTTGTGATACATTGGTAAGACCTTCCCGACTGTCTATCAGTGAATCAAGAATATCGATAAAGTTAAGCTCGTCACCTTCTACGACAGACTGGTCAGAGTTCTCTTCGAAGATATGCTGTAACGTATTTAGAATATCCGATATCTTCCTACTATCCGGTGAAATTGTGTGGAGGTGCTTTGTGATCATAGTGAGATTCAGTAGCTCCTGGACATTGTCCTTGATGTGGTTGTTATCACCGAGTGACTGGAACAGGTGCACCAAAGGATGGAGCGAGATTTTCTGATCACCGTTATCCAGGGATTGAGTCCATAACTCAACTATCTGTTGCAGCACATGTAGGTCAGTGTTGTTTGTTACAGGAATATGATTAGTTAGATTTGCAAGATCTTGTATACTGCCGAGATCCCCATTTGGAAGACTTACTGGTAGCTGAAGAAAGTCAACCAATGTCATGTTTTGAAAAACGGGGTAGAAACCTTCCAAGTTGTCCTCTTGAAGGGATTTGAGTGCGTTCAAGACATGGTCAAGTGCCCTTATACTATTCCTCGAATATCTAGCACGCTCCATGATGTTGGCGAATATCGCAAGATCTTTGCTGCCGTTAAACTTGGTATTTGGCACTAAAAGCCTCACTACATCAAGGAAATCCATCCGAGGTGTATATTTTTCTTCTGATTTATACCTTTCACCTATTTGACTGAGTTCCTGGAAAAGGTCCTGTAATGTGAATACATCAGATGAATTACTTTGTAGTGACGTTATCAATCTAGCGAGCGAATGGAAGGCCTCCGGATCTATTTCCGGACTCTTGATAGCATCATTCCTTAGGAGAAAATCAATCAGAGCTGAATTCGGATCAGATAGTGGCTCGAAGCTTGGAATTTCGTCACCAACCCCATACATCAAAGCCATTAGGTCATCAAAACGGGCAAGGCTTCTATTATTTACAGAACTGCCTTCTTTCAATGACTGCAAGTTTTTAGACAGCTCCTGCATCATGTTGATATTTTTGCGGTGACTGGTGTGGTTCAGGCTATGTACGATATCCATCAAAGTCTGATAAACAGTCTTAGTCTGCTTTTTCTGTTGTGGAGACCAACCAAGTCCCTGGAGAAAGTCCTGTATTGTGAGTACATCAGATGAGTTCACTTGTAGGGACGTTATTAATGTAGCAAGCGAATGGATGGCTTGCAGATCTATTTCCGGATTCTCGCTAGCATCATTCCTTAGGAGAAAATCAATCAAAGCTGAATTCCGGTCAGATGGTGGTTCGAAGCTTGGAATTTCGTCACCTACTACATACATCAAAGCCATTAGGTCATCAAAACGGGCAAGGCTTCTATTATTTACAGAACTGCCTTCTTTCAATAACTGCAAGTTTTTAGACAGCTCCTGCATCATGTTGATATTTTTGCGGTGACTGGTGTGGTTCAGGCTATGTACGATATCCATCAAAGTCTGATAAATAGTTTTAGTCTGCTTTTTCTGTTGTGGAAACCAACCAAGTCCCTGGAGAAAGTCCTGTATTGTGAGTACATCAGATGAGTTCATTTGTAGGGACGTTATTAATGTAGCAAGCGAATGGATGGCTTGCAGATCTTTTTCCGGATTCTCGCTAGCATCATTCCTTAGGAGAAAATCAATCAAAGCTAAATTAGGGTCAGATGGTGGTCCGAAGCTTAGAATTTCGTCACCTACCACATCCATCAAAGCCATTAGGTCATCAAAACGGGCAAGGGTTCCATCATTTACAGAACTGTGTTCTTTTAATAACTGCAAGTTTTTAGACAGCTCCTGCATCATGTTGATATTTTTGCGGTGACTGGTGTAGTTCAGGCTATGTACGATATCCATCAAAGTTTGGTAAACAGTCTTATTCTGCTTTTCATGTTGTGAAAACCAACCGAGTTCCTGGAGAAGGTCCCGTAATGCGATTACATCAAATGAATTACTCTTTATTGACGTTATTAATTTAGCAAGCGAATGGAAAGCTGGTCGGTCTATTTCCGGATATTTGCTAGCATCATTTCGAAGGAGAAAATCAATAAAAGCTAAATTCGGGTCAGATGGTGGTCCAAAGCTTAGAATTTCGTCACCTACCACATCCATCAAAGCCATTAGGTCATCAAAACGGGCAAGGGTTCCATTATTAACAGAACTGCCTTCTTTCAATAACTGCAAGTTTTTAGACAGCTCCTGCATCATGTTGATATTTTTGCGGTGACTGGTGTGGTTCAGGCTATGTACGATATCCATCAAAGTTTGGTAAACAGTCTTATTCTGTTTTTCATGTTGTGGAAACCAACCAAGTCCCTGGAGAAAGTCCTGTATTGTGAGTACATCAGATGAGTTCATTTGTAGGGACGTTATTAATGTAGCAAGCGAATGGATGGCTTGCAGATCTATTTCCGGATTCTCGCTAGCATCATTCCTTAGGAGAAAATCAATCAAAGCTGAATTCGGGTCAGATGGTGGTTCGAAGCTTGGAATTTCGTCACCTACCACATCCATCAAAGCCATTAGGTCATCAAAACGGGCAAGGGTTCCATTATTAACAGAACTGCCTTCTTTCAATAACTGCAAGTTTTTAGACAGCTCCTGCATCATGTTGATATTTTTGCGGTGACTGGTGTGGTTCAGGCTATGTACGATATCCATCAAAGTTTGGTAAACAGTCTTATTCTGCTTTTCATGTTGTGGAAACCAACCAAGTCCCTGGAGAAAGTCCTGTATTGTGAGTACATCAGATGAGTTCATTTGTAGGGACGTTATTAATGTAGCAAGCGAATGGATGGCTTGCAGATCTATTTCCGGATTCTCGCTAGCATCATTCCTCAGGAGAAAATCAATCAAAGCTGAATTCGGGTCAGATGGTGGTTCGAAGCTTGGAATTTCGTCACCTTCCACATACATCAAAGCCACTAGGTCATCAAAACGGGCAAGGCTTCTATTATTCACAGAACTGCCTTCTTTCAATAACTGCAAGTTTTTAGACAGCTCCTGCATCATGTTGATATTTTTGCGGTGACTGGTGTAGTTCAGGCTATGTACGATATCCATCAAAGTTTGGTAAACAGTCTTATTCTGCTTTTCATGTTGTGAAAACCAACCGAGTTCCTGGAGAAGGTCCCGTAATGCGATTACATCAAATGAATTCCCTTTTATGGACGTTATTAATTTAGCAAGCGAATGGAAGGCTGGTCGGTCTATTTCCGGATATTTGCTAGCATCATTTCGTAGGAGAAAATCAATAAAAGCTGAATTCGGGTCAGATGGTGGTCCGAAGCTTAGAATTTCGTCACCTACCACATCCATCAAAGCCATTAGGTCATCAAAACGGGCAAGGGTTCCATTATTAACAGAACTGCGTTCTTTCAATAACTGCAAGTTTTTAGACAGCTCCTGCATCATGTTGATATTTTTGCGGTGACTGGTGTGGTTCAGGCTTTGTACGATATCCATCAAAGTTTGGTAAACAGTCTTATTCTGCTTTTCATGTTGTGGAAACCCACCGAGTTTCTGGAGATGGTCCTGTAACGCGAGTACATCAAATGAATTCCCTTTTATGGACGTTATTAATCTAGCAAGCGAATGGAAGGCTGGCCGGTCTATTTCCGGATTCTTTCTAGTATCATTTCGTAGAAGAAAATCAATCAAAGCTAAATTCGGGTCAGATGGTGGCTCGAAGCTTGGAATCTCGTCACCTACTACATACATCAAAGCCATTAGGTATTTAGACAGCGCCTGCTTCATATTGACATCTTTATCGTGACTGATGTGGTTCAGGCTTTGTACGATATCCATCAAAGTTTGATAAAAAGTCTTATTCTGCGTTCCATGTTGTGGAAACCAAATCGATTTCAGAAGATTTCTCAAAGTAGTATTGTTAGTCAAACCCTCTCTGCTGATGAAACGGACCATCACATTTGCCAACATCTGAGCAGAATTAACGTCACTTCTCGAAAAACTTTGTTCTCGAAGATGTTTGAGGAAGTCAAGGATATCGTACTCTTCTGTTACCGGTTGAACATAGTTCATTTTCCTTAAAAGGTAATAAAGAAAATCCTCATTCCTACGGTCTCCAAACCAGTTGTCGCTCATGTGAGTGGCAAGTTCGAGGAGACGGTTGTTGTTCTTTGAAGAAGAAATATTCGGTGCAATGCGAAGTATCGCATCAAGGAAACTTAACAGACGGTGCTTGGTTTCATTTCGATATTTCTCAGAGAAATCACCCGATAAATTTTCCTGCGAAAATGGAACTTCTCTTTTGCTCTCTTTTGATCCATGTAATCTTTTTTTCAACTCCTGTGGTGCAAATTTGTTTATTGCCAGTAACATCTTTCCTATGTAGTTCATATTTTGATAGGGTTCCAGGACTGAAGTCAACCGATGAAATCTGCTCAACCCGCGTAGGTTTTGCAGTGGTTCGTCTTTGCGTCTCAATGCTTGCATCATATCGAACAGAGTGGCCGATGCTAATTTCGAAATCACATGGTTTATTTTCTGTTTAACTTCTGTGCTCAAGTCCCAGAAATGGTTGAGAAATGCAAAATTGCCTTTCTTGTTAGGTTGAGAAGGTACTTGACGCCGTTTTACTGAATGCAAGGTTATATTCTGATCTGTATCGGTCTCATTAGCTGGCGTCCCAGAAATAGTTTGGTTGTACTGACCCAGTGATGAATTAAACAAATGAAGTTGACGCATCCACGCATCAAAATCTTGATGACCATGAGTACTGTTCTTCGTTGTGACAAGGCTTCTCAATAATGCTTGGAAACGGCTCAAATGTAAGCTATAGTTCTTACCATCTCGGAGTACTACCTTCATGAATGAAACCAATTCATTATCACCAATTTGCGTGATGATCTTTTGGTATGATTCCAACAGTCTATCCACAAATGTTTGAAGATCGTGAGTTTTGTACTGATGTCGCAGAGGCTCAATGAGATTACGTAGACGCTGACGATACCGCGACACGTCAATAGGAGAATGAAAACCAGTCAAATCTCGTAAGAATCGCTCTGTGTACAACATGTCAAATGTTTCTATCGCAGTGCGCAAGACGTTATGATGTTTAAGATTGTCAATAGATGATGCCAGGTCCCGCAACTGCTCCGCATATGGAAGAAGATCTAAGGAAACGCCTCCTTGCAGATTCTTCAGAACTCTCTTAAGGGTAACTATGTTCTGAAGTTCACTTAGTTGGTGAAGGGAGCCAAAGATGTGATCCTCCATGCCCGAAGTCCATCCGATAGAAGCCGTCGTTTCTATAGCTCTAAGATGTTGAAGGTGGTCAATAGATGATGCCAGGTCCCGCAAATGCTCTGCAAATGGAAAAATATCCAAGGAAACACCTCCTTGCAGTTTCTTCAGAAATCTCTTAAAGATAACCATGTTCTCGAGTTCACTAAGTTGGTGAAGGGAGCCAAATATATCATTCTCCATGCTCGAAGTCCATCGTCTTGAAGTCATCGTTTCTATAGCTTTGCCAATGCCGTCTAAGACAGGAATATTGAGGTAACTGAACTTGCTAGTATTGACAATTTGAAACATGTCCAGAACATCCGGCATGCCATTGTCTTCGCGTTTAACCCTCCTCGGCAGTTCTGGTACATCTGAATTGTTGAACAGAGGTTCTGGTGGATCCGGACTTAAACCATTCTTTTCAAGGGCTACTACAGAACCATTTTGTGATTTTGATTGCTTCTGATTCCCGATTGTATTTGAAACTATGTCTATTGATTGGAATGAGATAGGAACACTGTTACGATCACTTTGAGGATCAGTTTTTGAAGCCGTCTGGACATCGAGTGGATCATCTGCTGCCTGATTCGGCAACGGAGAGTTGTTGGTGTGGCTGTTTTCTATGACCGATACTGTAGGTTTGCCTGATTCGCCTGAAAGACCATTCCTGATATCCTGGAATATTTAAATGAACAAATTAGCATTACACAACGATGTGTGTGTGTGTGTGTATTGGGTGGGGTGGCGTCTAAAGCTAAACCGTTGTTAAACCCTATGCAAAAGCCCCAGGTTAAGTTATATTCCTTTAGTAATTAAAAAAAAAAAATTGATTCAAATGTTTGTCTTTACTCTTGTTACGTCCAAAATAAAACTATCGCGTAAATGAAGTAGAATCCATTTTTCATTCATAGAAGAGAATCCTTGAAACTTGCGCGAAATTCAGGCCTGAATCAATGCATTTAAAAAAAATTGATTTGATTTATAATGTTTTCCAACTAATGTATTATTTTCAGTTCATCATTAGTCAAAGAAGGTACAAATATATTTACCAACAAACCCCTCAGTCTATCAAAGAAAGAATGCAATGGTTGATGTTCATCGGTGACAGGAGCGGTGGTGTTCGTGTCAGCTGTACGATCAGGCAAGATTTTCTGTACGAAGTTGTTCCAGCGACCAGAGAGAAGGCGTCTAATCCCCTCTCCAATTCTCTCAAAATGGCTGGCAAAATCAGTATCTATGCCTCTTTGTAGAACTCCTTTAATCTGCTGTCCCTTCTGTAGAAGAAGCTGACCCACTCGGTAAAACATACTGCCGTTGACCTCGATATCCTGGATAATACGAGGTCGACAAAAATAAATCAAATACAAATTCAGACATCTGTAGGCCTACTCAAAGCTATATAGCAGGCAGGATTTGAGTATATTTATGAAAGTTGAATATCAAAAAAGAGTTTTTGGACAAGAGCATTTCAGGCTAGAATACAGTTTAAACAAAACAATGCCATCCTATCCATCAATTTAGAAATACTTATATCAAATAGGCCAATGCTTTAGAAATCTTCATATGAATGGTGGTAAAATGTAATTTCGTTTTCAATAAACGTAATTTGATTTTAATAAAATTATGTTTAATATATTTCGCCAAATATAATAAATGAACACATACCACGACAGGGGCTATGACTAGCGATTCCACATCACGTTTCACGCGATGCCGCTGCAAAGGGGATTGTTGACCATTAAGGTTTGGTGCTCCCACGTCTCCTGACAAATGATTTCTCGATTCTGGGCGATTCTGCAGGAGTCCCAACTGCTCTTGTAGCCTGTCAGGTCTTTCCATTTTTGTGGTACTGGGTGCCGTCTCCTCTGACGCCTTCCTACCAGGTTCACTCGTACTTTGCAAGTTGTTTATTTGAGGAGCTAGTAACATCCTGATATTCTCCATAGCTTCCCTCTCTTTCATAGACGGCCTGTGTTTTGTGTAAGCAGTGAACAAATGCGACAGTATGTCTATTCCAGTCATAAACTCGTCATAACGCACTGCAGTATTTCTGTCCCTTGATTTCAATCTCTTTGATGTTTGTTGAAGTTTACTCTGCTCCGCAGCCATCTGTAAACACCGAGCCACGTTCTCGTCCTCCTGGTCAATGGACTGTAGTTGACCGTCATCGTTCAGGAGCCGCTGGATAATGCCAGTTTCGCACGCGGGAACACAGACGCGGGAAGCGACCTCGATTACTGTCTTTGAACAACCTTGATGCGCTTGATGATCTGTTTGATTACGATGAGGATTGTCTGGATGGCCGCAGGTCTTGAAGCGGTATGACATTGATTGGCCTTGATCTGCTAGGCATGGTGTCCATACCGACCACTCTGGTGCTTTTTCCTGCGGAACCGTCTGTACTGCTGGAAATCGGAATTCATTATTTTAGAAAGTTAATGAAAACAGGTTTCTTGTTAATTGCTCTGTAAAGATGAAGCGATTTTGGTAAAAAAAAGAGGCAATTTTGTCAGAAATAGGAGGGACAACTGAATATTTTTAAAGCTAGATGGTTCACGATTACTGTTAATAGTAATTGGAGTGTAAAAACACTCTCACGGAGCGGGCAGGGGGGGGGGGGGGTAAATGGATTCCCGCGGGAAAAACTATTTCTAGGGATATCCAGAAAAACACACATTTCCCCCTCTACATTCCTTTTTCTCCTACAAATTTGGAATGGGCCATGCCCCTGGGAAGTTTGATGACTGGAAAAATCTTCACCCTTTCTCCTATCCTTTGACTAATCCCTCCCCACTTATTATGTGCGGCTGCTACAGCCATATATAGCCCATATAGCCCCTTCTTCTCAGAATCTAAACACATACTTTACTACTGGCTATCATATCAATCACGTGTCTGGACATGCGTCGGTTATCCGGACAGTTGGTTTAAAACATTAATTTGAAGAAGTTTACATGCATTATTTCATTAATCTAATACAACTTATGTTGGCCAATATTAAACGACACATGTTTATTATGATGGTGTATGGTATTTGATGCACACTTCCCCTAAAATTCAACTGCAAAGAGACGGCTCTGTTTTAATATCCAGACACGCAGCCCCCGGCATCCCGCCTTCCACACCGTTTCTAGGCCCATAATTTCCTACCGACACATTAATGATACATTTTCCTCAATCTCTCCCCAAAGTAGGCTGACATTACACTAAAGTTTTAACACATTTCATATAAAAAATATGAACAACCAAAATGTTTTATAAGTTAAACCAGTCACCACTATCCGGACAGTTGATTAAAATCGGTGATTTGAAGAAGTTTACATGCAATATTTTATAAATTATCTTCTATATTATTACTATTAGGCAATATTATGAACGGGACAGATATTTATGATGAACAGATTAGAATCTAGTGCAATTGATGCATATTTTTAAGGGTTAGGTGATCTGAAGCCCAAAGTGACGTCTTTATTTTTGTTGAGCGTCCGACATACGACCTCCCATCATAAGACTTAATATAAATGTTAAACAATTTACCCCCATCGCAGTAGATCTAGATCTTTTTTTCTTTCTTAACCCCGGTAACTAAGAATATCTGAAGCACTCACAGCTCTTGGATGACACCAAACAGACGAAGAGGATCCACCATAGCAACCTAGTCATTGTCAGATTCATCGCCTGATATCAATTATCATCCACACTTTAAACAATCATAACCAGCCGATGAGTAGGCACCCATTTCGTTGATCATCTCAACAAAAATCAATAACTTTAAGCAGCAGGTTATTTACAGAAATCAATGAATTTATTAACAAAGAAGTAGAAGTCTATCCGGTCTAACCTATTTTCGGAGGGAAATCACGCGTTTTGTTAGTTCACGTCACATCTCCTAAAGGGAAGCGCGCATGAAGTTTTGAGGCGCGCACTATATATTTTGCGCGCGCGCTGATATGATTTTCCGTTGTGTTGAAGATAAAAAGGCGAGCTTTTTCTTGGTTCTTGGTTGGCATGGTTGGTTGGTCCTCCAAAATACTCGTCTGAGTTTTAACTGGAGGTGCGGGTAGGGTGTATTAATTTGTTGATGGGGACTATAATTCCCGTAAATTTATCTAATTATCTTTTATTATCCCAAAAGAAAATCTTATTTATTCATTTTCATGAGTTTACACAAAGGCACATTTCGGGTTAGGTGATGCAGCAGAATAGACTTTGTAATTTCGATCATTACGTCACAATGACTTGAAAAGGGTTTTGACAACTGTACACTTTTCATGTTTTTTTAAGCGCTAAGTATGCGCGTATGCGCCAGTGACGTAATGCGTTGCTATGATGTTTAACCACAGACAGGTATTATTATTCTGTGCAAGAAACGGAGACCGCCAAATCCTATCTTTGAACAAAATGGTTTATCTACAAAATCATGAGAACGAAATTCCGAATCATTGTTGTGTTATTTATTTTTAGCATGGGAATAACTCTGGAAGAAGGAGGTGTCGTCAACAAGAAGGTGAACGGTAAGTGAAGTCTAGTTAAATACATGGCCCTAACTTAAACTTTAAAGGAATCCGCAGACTTAGTATTTTTCATAAGATGCAACGTGTTTCCGGTATAATGGGCAGACCAAAGATCGCAGAGATTTTTGAAAATATTTGGAAATGCGATATTCGATCCATGATTTCTCATGTTCTACACACATTTATTTGGTTTAATTATTACCAAATGGACGGCAAAGTTTGTTACTACAAATACGATCTAGTCTAGATCTAGTGCAACTAGAAAATTTATCGTTGAAGAATTCCTAAGTCAAAGATTATTATTTATTATTCGCGATCTCAAATTCGATTTCGGATCGTTGTGAGTGCCCTGACTAAATCAATTTAGATCATTTTTGGAATATGCCTAGGCCATTATGGTTTATTCCTCAGCACTACATCCTGATTTATGGATCCTGCTGAGTATCGCGTAGAATTTGAAGTATAACGTGGCGTCACAATAAATTTTGAAAGATTCACGGAACATCGGAATTTGGATACCGTTTGAAATTATCCGTCCGGATGGACATCCTGTCTGGATACACAACGTGTGGATAAACCAGTAGTATCGTCGTCGATTTGGATCTAAAAGTAAAAGTATGGGAGGGGGCAGCGTCGTTCTTTACTCCATAGACTCTAGATAAACAGCGAATTAACAACGCCATTTGTTTTAGGGTGAGGGTGGTCGGGGGGAGCACCATCTTATTTCAAGTTCCCTTTAACCCCACTTCTTTATCTTTCTCCTCATTTTGTTTCCGTCTTCTTTTTTGTTTTTTATTCTTTCGGTATTCTGTAGAATATATAGGCCCACAAAGAAATTCTGTTCGTGGCCGGAAGGGCGTTACCTCTTTCTCTGTGTTAGAGAAGACATGAGTTAACGCTCCTCTATCTCTCAACAGATGTAAAAATCATTCTTTTCATTCATTATATTTACATGTATATCTTGTGGTTAAATCTATAGATCCATACATAGGACGTTGCTTATCCCAGCACAAGACTTGCCATCACCAAGCCGCCTGCATACCCGACGAGTTTGACCCTCTGAAATACGAATGTAAATGCGCTAACGGATGGTTCGGTGATGGAAACGTTGGATGCAGTCGTAAGTTCCTTTTCTGAAATAATTGAGGATTACGAGAAACTTTTGATCATTGTTCAGTGCGTCCCAGAAAAAAAACTAAACGGAGAATTATAGATGTTTTAACAATCAGCAATGCATGAAGTCTTTCGTCTATGGCTGATTGTCAACGAAATGGAGTTAAGTCTGTTGTCAATTCTGTTTGTTGCTACGGCAGGCAGTCAGTGAAAACGAATTTGTTTGATGGAAATGCCAGCATTCCTTTAAACAAACAGAATAAACTTTGTTTTCCCTAGCTCATTTTTCCTGATTGAGGTGTCATACGAAAGGGCAGAAAATGAACTTTCTAGAAATGTGATTTTTTTTGTACCCTTTCTTCAAATTATTTATTAATCACTGATGCGTGAAATATGCATCATAATATGAATTGCATCAAAGAGGAGGATCTAAGATTTACCAATAGACCCTATGTGTCATTTATTAATTATAATCGTGAATAAGTTATGATAAAACATCGACAATGCTCGGTTTCGTTTTTTCTGGGACGCACTGTACATCCATAACATTGATTTATTCATCAAATCGATTCTGATAATCAGACGTGATGGCTATTTCACTTAAAAGTGACCCTGATATCTTGTTTATAACTGAGACTTTCAATGATGCTAAAAACGATTGCAAAATGGTTCATTGATTTTCACTGATGAAATATAAAGAGCGTAATTGACACAAATAGGCTATACGTATATAATCAACATGAACTAATAAACATTCATCTCGGGAAGCACTAATTGAATAAACAACAACAAGAGAAACACATTGATGAGCTAAATTTAATTGGCGCAGGAGGTGGAAATATAAATGGGGTATGAAGAAATACGAAGAAACGCTATACAGATGTATGAAGTTATGAATCTGTATTCGCATTGTATATACAAGAGGTTTAAACAAAATTATTAGATAATTAAAACAAATTGTGATTTGACATAATAATTGGCCAAACTATTTCTTTTGTTATTAAAGATATATCATGAAACTTTGTTTCCTTATTATTTGAATACGCAGGCCTACAAAATACTTTATCTTTTGTTTAAGCACTTGATAGAAAGAGCCAGCTAGAAATATGATACTTACTCCTTATCATTTTTTAAAGACTTTACATAGATCATATTTAATCCTTCTTCTTCTCTCTTTTTGTTTCTTCAAAAATATTCGGATTGTTCCCTCCTAATTGGTCATGACAGAGATTGTGAGATTGTATTAAATAGGCATACGCTTGAACTAATCGCTACAATCAAACCTACTTTAGCGACCCACCTGTATAGAAAGACCATGCACCTGTCTGCAAAGAACACATTTTGTGTTTCCCTTGAAAATGATTTCTCATTGAAATATGTACTAAAGGAACCTGTACATAAAGACCACTTGCCTATGAAGACCACTTTTCTTGTCTCCCTTGGGTGGTCTTTATAGACAGGTTACACTGCATCTACAGGCGCATTTATACTGTCAAATACCTCATTTTGAAAAGTCGCGATGTTTCGTGCACCCGGTTACACTTGTGCTGAAACATCACCGACGGAGCTGTTCAGCGATGTTTTGGCGTGTTTCGGTTGGTAATGCGCATGTGCAGTCTTCCCGACCTTTGACCCCGGCCTGCTATAAGATTTTTAGCGCGCGCAATTTCCAGCTAGCTAAATAGCGATTCATCCCATGCGCATGCATGCGATATGTTTTGTTTATCTCGCGTGTAGTATTTGAGGCAAGAGTGGATAAGTTACGAAGTACGGACTACGGCTGCTGATTCAGTTTTCCCAAATTCAATCGAAATCTAGTAGTAAAAACGATATGGGAAGGTTAAGAAAATCATCGTTGTTAATTGGAATTATGAGAATTCGCCGACGTCGTAGGGAAAGTGATCGTCGTGCTCGTTTTTTTAGGTACTTTATGAGGCGACAGCAAGAGCTCATGATCTCCCTGCCTCCACATCGAAATCAAGAACTTCATCTCATCATCAGTCCAATGGGAATTGTTCACTTCCATATTAATTAATCTAACAAAACACTCAAATACTACTACTAGACAGATATGGCCAGACGGGAATAACGAAGATTGAATAAAGGATGAGTTAACGGAATTGGAACAAACGGAGCTGAATGAACGGATAACACGCGCGACGATGGAAATGCTATAAATATCACACGGGAAGAACGTGGTTTAAAAGAGCGCGGGTAACAATCCGGAAGTGCCGGAAGTCACATGCCTAACATCGCGATGTTACAACTGCGAGCGGTTATACTTGCCAAACACGCCAAAACACGCCAAAACACGCCAAAAGATCACACTTCGTTTTGGAATGTTTGGGGCTTGGCATGTCTGCCGGTAAAGCGTAGTTGCCCTTGGTAACATCGCGGCCAGGCTCCGGTTTGGCATTTTTTGGCGTGTTTGGATGACAGTGTAACTGCCCCTTACATATCATTTTTTTTTTTTTTTATAGCCCCAACTGTTTTGCTCAGCGTTGCACCAGGGATAGAGTGTACCCATTCAACATTGAACACCTGCTTCATGACGTCACAGGTTGGAAACGAAGTGCGCATGTCCGTTGTACCCCATGGGCGGGTGTCTGACACTACTTGGGAGATCACGTGGTATAAATTCTATGCAGGGTTGCCGCCTTTATATCACAGGTAAATCACGTGAATATGGCTTTAAAAAAACGCCATTAACGAAAACTAGGAAAGTATCATAAATATAGAATCTTTCAATTTTTTTGGGATAAATGTTACCTAATTTTCGATGTGGGGGGGGGGGGGGGGGGGATAATAGTGTGGTACGGTATGTCACTGAAACAGCCCCCGTAGGATTTTTGTGTTATATATGTTATATAAGCCATTTTGGCGCCCAATATGGACCCCGGTGGAAATGAAGGAGGGGTCTGAAAATTTGAACCTCATCATTTTTGACCGATTGAGACCCTTTTGAAGCCAAAACAGCAAAAAGAAATCCTACGGGATTACATACCATACCGCACTATAACATTGATTTTGAATCTTTTAGATAAATTTACTAAAAATATGTTTGTACTGATTTTGTTGAAAAACATTTTTGTTTCCTGTCTTATTAGGTTTCTATTGTCATACAGCATAAATTAACAAAAAATTATGAATTCCAATGTTCTTTAGAAAAAAATGTTAGGAACATTAATTCCGGAAATTGTTTGCCTAACGTATATTTTTGTTATTTTATTATTTTTTCCATTCTTTCTTGCTTGCTGTCTTTCTTTCTTTCTGTCCATATTGCTTACTTTCTTGGTTAATCTAGCTTCCTAGAAAGACTTGAAAGAGAGGACTCTTTGAGTGGTCGCATGCAATTTGAAGTGTCAAATTCTGTTCTAAAGCTATACGAAATAGAAGAAAACGATATCTATCCCAACCGGTTTATCGCTGAGATCGCGCTGAATGATAGTCACATTGATACCCTTCCCAAGCGAGATCCTTTCGATATCAGTGAGGAGGAGAGCCTCAACCCGACTGTAATGCGAGTCTATTTCATGATCGAACAAGAACCGATAGGTGAGAAAACTGTTATCGACAGGCCTTGAGCAGTTATGGTATATGCATTATTTAATGACGTAATATTGTTATAATCAGTATTAGAAGTGCTACATTGGCGGTTAAATCTCGTGAAATCTTGACAAAATCCTTAATTGTGTAGTAATTTCATTCGAGGTGATTTCTTTTAACACACTAAATGATTTGTCAGTGTCGCACTTTACGAGTGTGCTCACACGAATTTTGAGGCCCTATGTAACTTCATCGTTGAATTATAAATGTAACTTACCTAATGTCATATCACCTTTGAAAGCAGAGACATTTGCCTCAAATTGATGTTCGGCTTTAAATATAATATGTTAGTTCTGTATTAAAATCCCCCTGTTATTCATATAGCTGACAGTAGTCTAAACTGTAAATAAATATTTCTGATTTCTCAGTGGCTGACCTGGGGCCCGTTTCATAAAACCTTCAATCAATAACAATTGCTAAATTTCTATGACAAATTTGCTCCCAGCCAATCAGATGCCATGATTTCAGTAGCTTATAACAGTAGCTTGTAACTTGTTATTGATATCAAGTTTTATGAAACAGGGCCAAGAAGCATTGGTGATGTTAACAATAAAGTACCTACAGCACGATCGCAAATATTAACAAAAAAGGAAAAACCCAAGGGCTATTTCAATCCCCTATGGCTTATCCCATAGAAAACATAGTCGAATCATGCAACATGTCTTCGCGATTTTCGCCAATATAACATCGAGAGCGCAATGGCTCAGTGGTAGAGCATGTAGTGGTCCCTTAACCAGGTGATCCCGTGTTCGAAACCAAGCCTCGATGCTCTAGTGCCCTTTGGTAATGCATTGATCCTGATTACCAGTCTCTCAGAGAGGATTAAATAAGTCGGTACCCTTGTTGCTTACTTACAACCATACCCATGCTTTCTTAGTAGTCGGGGTGGGGGGGGGGGGGGGGGGGGAGCAATACGAATCCATAATATAAGGGATGCGCTTACTTTTCTCGCAGTCAGATAAAATAGTGAATCAATCAATCAATCAATTACTTCCTTTTTTGTTCTTTAGAAATTGGTCCAATATCACTCCTCGGCCCTGAATACATTGATCTCGACGACCACCTACCCCCATCCTTGACCGACATAGATTACTTCCTCCCACACTACCGATGGGTGATCGAGGGCGATGTCGAGGCTCTCGGTCGTCGTGATCATTTTATTCCAAGTGAGAGTGAGAAGTACCTCAGTTTACACCATCTCGACACAGATGAGCTGAACGGCGTCGTGAGGGGGATGGCCTACGGGAAGAACGGAAGGATACCCGGGAGGGTGCTACTGGCGTCTGTAAGGTTCCGACTGAAAGAAGGTATCTATGACCGCATAGATTCTCTAGAAATAAACTCACGGGCGAACTCACTACCCTAATGTATTACCTAATGGAATCATATAGTATTCGTATGCAATAATTATGTCTTTGAAATGTTCGCAAAATAATATCAAAAGGTGAAGTACAAAACTACTGAAATTGCCTAAGGTTTTGTTTTGATTAAACTTTTTCAATCGTGTTTTAAGATATGTATAGAATCAATGAATACAAATAAAGGGGACACTTTTCTACTTATTTGATTTTTTTCTTCAAATGCCGAAAAAGACAGAAAAAAGAAGTAGAAAAAACAGGCAGAATGTTCTCGTTTTCTCGAATTTTATTCACCTTACCTGTATGAGAAGGCTGCCTCCCATTATACTGGTGCTGGTCAATGGCTGGACCCTTTCTAAGCCATCCATTATTTCATAAAAACTGGAGTGCATTCAAAACATTTCTGATTATTATAAAGGAATTCAAAACACGAAATAAAATACTTACATGTTTTGGTAACCTAGACCAATAATTTTGTTCATGTGAAATGTGGGAGATGTATTTAGGGCAAAGATTTTTCTATATATTGCAATTTAAAGATTGTAAAATCATCTTAAAAAATTAAATACACTGATATCGAGGAAATTAAAATGATACCCTTTTATAAAGGCTTTTCATTCTTTATTACTACAATTATTAATGTTTTACTTTTTGCCTGATTAATGTTGATTAAAGACGATTTATTCATTTACAAGCTATCAACAAAATATACTTATTCGGAAATTATATTTTGTATCCTTTTTAGATCGATCGAGAGTATGTTCTGGCCCCCTTTCAGAACGGGTTTGTACGTGTCGGATCGGTTACACACTAGCTGGCACGCAATGCGTTGGTATGTATTACCGTTTTCAAATCGATTGTATTTTACTCTAATGAACAATAAATGGTAAGTGAATAAAGTGAAAGGTTGCAAAATAGCTGCAACAAGGAAAAATATGGAACGTGAATAATACAGATGCCAATTAGTTAATGACGTATGTATGAACCTCTCCTCCAACTCTCGCCCTGTTGATAGAAAGAGAAGAACAAACATTGGAAAAACCCTATGTAGGTGAATCGGTCAAAATACAAGAAAGGGGGACGAATATACTCAAACGAACACCAGAATATCATATTAAGCAAATAAAAATTCGCTCTCCAATTGTATTTGAGGACTCAGATGACAGAGAGAGAACTCGATGAAAGATCCGGAATGGTTAGGGATAGCCCCATCTACGGTAGTTTAGTATATACCTTACCAGATGTTTTTCCAGACGATGCTTGGTGGGGTGGATAAAGAAATTTAGAAAATGTAGATGAAAAGGAAAAAGAGAAAAGTTTATCTCGATAAATAACGTCACACCAGTCAAAAAAAAAATGCTCCCCTGAAAAAATTGTGAGCAATAACTTAGGTGATTTTTTTTTAAATGTTCAAGCAAAATAAGCTTTTATGCAGGTGACCCAGATTAAAAAAGTCACCATCTACCCAAAGAAGCTAACAAAATATCAAATGTTCGTGCTCTTGGAAAGACATTGCGAATAACAAACATTTCTAGGATCATGTTGCCCTTGCAGGCATATACGCAATACGAGCTATTAGACGGGTTTGGTTTTCGATTCATATAACCTTTTCAAATACCTTCCTTCAGTTTGACTTCTTCTTTTCTGTGTCTTCTAAATAAGAAAATTCGAACGAGAGAGTGGTTTTATTGTTGTATTTCCCGCGTGTTCTTTATTGATCGTGATGTTTTGAACATATGTCTTTCTTTCTTTATCTGACATGTGTTTTCTGTTGTCGTTGCTATCTCTCTCTCTGTCGATATTCTTGTTTATTGTTAGATGTCGACGAGTGCAGTTCTCTCATCGCCACCTGTCTCCCAAAGGCTCTCTGCGTGAATACTGACGGCTCGTTCCATTGTCAGTGCCCCGAAGGTTACTACGGTGATGGAATGACAAGTTGCTCAGGTGAGAAAGAGATTCTTTATGATTCCCATTAGCTTCTTGAAAATAATCAATAACAGAAACACACTGTCAACATTATGACCTTCAGTAATCTTGGTAAAGGAACTCATTTTCTCAACTCCATCTTCCTAACATTTCAAACATGGCCATTTTCATGACATTGAGCCATCGTCTGAATACCATTTTGTGTCTACATCGTCAATATTCTTACTCCTTTCTTCCTCCACAGCCTTCTTCTTCTCCTCCCCCTCCACCTAATTTGTATCACCATCCTCTTCAACGTACCAACCATTACCCTCAATGATTATTATCGTATTCGTCGTCGTCACAATCACCATCATTATGGTCCCTCCTCTTTCTCTCACTCTCGTTTTTTCGTTATCATAATAAAAATAATCGGCAATAATCAATATCATCACCAAAATCATTATCATCATCATCATCATCATCATCATAATTACCATCTTCATCATCACCCTAATCATTATAAAGTTCATCATCATGATGATGATCTCCTTATAACCATCACTTTCCTCCCAATAATCTTCCTTATCATCGTTGCCATCATGTCAGAATCAACAACCGTGGTCCATGTCGTGATCGTCAACAATATGATCATCATCTTCTTATTCTTCATTATTATTACCATGACTTGTAAATCAGGGCATCCGTCCTAAATGTCACTGTGCTCAAGGTCACCGCGGAGATGAAAGGCTGTCTGCTCGGGAGACAGTGAATCATTTCTATAATAATTCAGTCACGTCTAATATCTCAAGATAAAATTCCGCTCTATAATTATATTGATGAACATTAGAGCTACTTGATTTTCAAATCACAGCCCTACGTATATGAAAGGACCAACCATAAAGTTATCATTGCCGCTATGTTGATTTTATTGTTGTGAGTTTGAGCTTTGTATATGTAAAGTGAACCAAACCAAATCAAACAAACAAATAATAATTAAAATAGAAATCACGTTAAGCCAATTTATCCGTTGGTGAACTGGAGAGCGGGCCCTTTAAATCTTATGTGATACAATTTTTTTTGTTTATATATCAAACAGATATTGATGAATGCATGACGAACGATACTTGCCATCCGATACTTGCTCACTGCTCCAATACCCAAGGTTCATTCGTCTGCACATGCGCAGAAGGATACGTCGGAGACGGCTTCGACTGCTCCGGTGAGGTTTGCCACAGGGGTCTTGTTTTAGACCTCTTTTGTTCTGTGTTAATTTGACTGATAGATATGAGTGTAAGTTGCCTGATATTTGAATCCTCTGAGATGACCCGTCAAATATATAAGTGGAACACTGCTGAAACGGAATAACATATCAAGAAGTTTTGTGGAGGGTATGATATGTAGACATCAAGCCCTAGGGCCAGTTTCTCGAAACCGTCAAACTCTAAGTTCGTCGATATCCTATAGAAATGCATATTAGTTATAGAACACATGCTTCGACGGGATGTCCAAGGAGTTATGACCGATGGCGGTTTCGAGAAACGGCCCCTGCTCTCCGCAGCAGGCTACAGTCATGACGAAGCACGTTCTGAACACAACTTGACAAATATGTGTTGCATTAAGATTCATTTTCAGATCAAAATAATTCATGAGGGATAAGAAATGATGAATCATAATCAACCCGAGACATTATCCACCTTGGGGCTTAATTTCCTGAGTTACTTAACGTTACTTTATGAGTTACTTGTGCAAGGTAAGGAAGAGAAAAACTAATAATCCGAAGCATGCAATCTGCGATAATCTGTTCCGATTCCACGTGCAGAGCCTGAAAACCTCTTTAGAAAAATATAAGTGGTATAAAGACAAATTTAAAATCGCAAACAAAACATAAACCAAAACTAAGCAAATAAAAATACACAAATTATAATGCTAAACCTTTTACTTTCAAAGTTAGGTATACCTGTATCAAGAATACAGATAAATATATTAAGAATAGAAAGATATTTGTCAAAGAAGATAACTTTCAAGAAAAGAGAAAGAGAATGAAGTGAACAGAGAGAGGAAAAGGGCTATGATAGTTAAAAAATGTGAAGGTCGAAATCAATATTATGACGTGTCGTTTTCGGTGTCGAAAGAATAATGAGAATAATAAAGAAAAGAAAAGTAGAGATCTGGGAGGGGGGGGGGGGGGGGTCGCCTTTCAACACCAACCGCGCGACTAAACCCGAAACCAATTTGTTAATACATTCCCAATTGACATCCTAGGGCATTCCTCTAGAGACGAGATATCACAAAAGCTTAAATCTCGCCAACGCTTTCAGTGGTGCTTCCTTTACATCTCAGACACCATTTTCCGGATAAAGATGCTTACATCATTTTAATACATTTGCTTTTCAAGCTGTTGAATCTTTGCGAAAGACATATTGACGACTTTAGCTGGCTGCGTTTACTCGTGGCAACAAGTGACTCTCTTTTATTTCCTAGAAAGACTGTTAAGCATTATTTTCTCTCTCTCTCTCTCTCTCTCTCTCTCTCTCTCTATCTATATATATATATATATCTTCCTGGCTCTCTTTTTCTCTTAGTGTTTTCCTGGTTTTATGCCCCTGAGCGCACATTCTCTCATTAACGATCTTCGCCTTCGTCAATTCATATCTCTCAGTTTTCGTTCTGTCTATCCGTAACCTTCTTGCCTACTCTTTTCGCCATCCCTCTCTCCCCAAACTGTCGTCCTAACTCCCCCTCTCTCTTCCATCCTCTCCCCCCAAACTGTCGTCCTAACTCCCCCTCTCTCTTCCATCCTCTCTCCCCAAACTGTCGTCCTAACTCACCCTCTCTCTTCCATCCTCTCTCCCCAAACTGTCGTCCTAACTCCCCCTCTCTCTTCCATCCTCACTCCCTTCCTCCCTCCCTCTCTATTTATTCTTCTATTCGCTCAGACCAACGGTCTTTTTATCTTCTCTTCTTGCTCCGTCTCTGTCTCTCTTTGTCTATTTTCCTTTCTTTCTCTCAATCTTATATGTTCGCACATGCTTTATCTTATCAGTCGATATCCTATCCATTCTCGATGACAAATGGACCTGACTTCACCCATCTCCTCGTTCGTATTTAGAAGATGCATGGCTTGCTTGCATTGGTTATTCAATCAATTGATTTTTGTCATGATCATGAAGTTTCATTTCCCGAGATCACATTGTGTTGTTTTAGAAATAAAAAGTCACCGCAAACAATGTTGATAAATGAGGTTGGATGTTGCGACATCAAGCAAAGAAATTTTGAACATGGTTTTTTATAACGCAGTATAAAAGACACTCGTGGGCGTCAGATAATAGAGAACAAAACGAACTAAAAAGTGTCAGAAATACGAGTATCACGAACACTGTGCTCTAAATGACGACTAAAAAGTGCAGTATAGAGTTTGAGCTAGAAAAAGAATCTTGGCATATTTTCTTACTGTATTTGTTGTGCCTCTTTAGTTTGCCATTTTTAGTACGCTACATGTATATACGTAAATCAACACTATCTGATTATGTAAGAAAAAAGTCCCTCGACACATTACCAATTGAAAAGAATATCTTTAATTAATATACAAAAGTTTTTCTTCTGAAATTAATCCTATTTATGACAGTAATCAAGGAATGTCTTAAAACGATAAATGTTACTATGTTTTCTATTGTCGTCATCTCTCCAATATCTACGTGGACAAGAACAGATAAGATATTGGTTTGGCCAAAGTCAGTCTTTAGAGTATTTCACATAAATTGATATGAATTAACATGAATATTTCTTGATGATCATTTTAGTTTCCAGTAAAGACTGTTTGAATACAATTGAAAAGTTACCCATTACATTTCGAAGCGATGCTTGTTATAAACATAATCGCAGAGACTTTCGAAAAATGTGCAATAGTCCCTTCCACCACTTTCTGGAATATGCGAACATAACAAGAA
Source organism: Strongylocentrotus purpuratus (assembly GCF_000002235.5). Taxonomy (NCBI): domain Eukaryota; kingdom Metazoa; phylum Echinodermata; class Echinoidea; order Camarodonta; family Strongylocentrotidae; genus Strongylocentrotus; species Strongylocentrotus purpuratus. The sequence goes on along the minus strand of NW_022145601.1, from coordinate 31,376,757 downwards.
CACAAAACATGTACAGTTACATAATTAATCTGAATATAATTCTAAGGGATAATTATATATTAGGGTATTACCACTAAACGATTTTTCGATAGTCTTTGCGATTGTGTCTTAAAAAAAACAAACTTTTCTGTTCTTTTTTATGGTTAATATTAACATGGTTCTATCGAAATAGCTTCATCTTGTTTCTAAAATATTTGTTTTCTACTTCCCCCTGATAATCCGTCCTTCCCCTCCTCAGCGGTCAGCTCATGGACTGAATGGACTCCATGGTCAGGCTGTGCCCATTCGTGTGGCGAGTCAACACGCGTGCATACTAGAGATTGCACACATCCAGAGAGCGGAATGATTTGCTACGGTGCACCGTACGAAGTGGAAGATTGCATCGATAGTCCACCATGTCCAGGTAAGGTTAAGTTAGTAAGGTTAATACTAATACGATCATTGTTGTAGTTTCGAAGTTAACGCCAAAGTTATTAACGTCAACTTAACATTTGGAATTAAAGACAAGATGAAACTTTAATTTCATCTTGAAGTTAACGCCAAAATCACAAACGTCGACTGTCTAGAAGCCTCGGTCACAAATACCATTGCGAACTGCTACGAACGCGTTCGTAAACCGTTTGTAGACCGTTCGTAAGTTCGCAGATTGGGCGATGGTCTTGTCCAAGATTTTTGTTGACCTCGTAAGAAACCTTCTCGTCGTAAGGCAGCCGTACGAACGACGTAATAACATCGTAAGAACCACGCAAGACCTTCGTACATTTTGTAGGGTCGAAAGACAATTCTAGAAGCCTCAAATTCGTACGATGGTCGTAAGAACGCCTTAAATTGGCTCTTACGGCGTTTGTAAGAACGCCTTACGAACGGAGATTCGTATGACCTTTGTACGAACTACTCCTGGCGTTCGTAAGGCGTTCGTATGGTGCTCGTAATATGTACGTACGAACTTATAAATTTTATGCAGTGTTTTGTTTGCAACCCGACAAAATATACAACAAAATCGTAAGATATTCTTACGAGCGCCTTGAGAATGCCGTCAGTTATACGTACGACCATATTGCGAGATCAAAACTCGTGAGCTGGCCGTAAGGCTGACGCAAGAAGAACTCAAGGCATTCACAAGAAACAAAAACGAAAAATTCAACGGCGTTCGTACAATCACGACAAGAAGGACGTAAGAAACTATGCCACATCTACGAATCTCTACGAACTCTGAAATTCGTACGATCAGGGAGATTCGTACGATCGCATCGTTCGTACGAACAATTGTGACCGTTGCTTTAACTTCATTGTTTCCCGAGATGACGTCATAATTTAAAATTTCGACTTCAACTTTCCCCTCGATGTCGACATTACGAACATAAATGTTACTTACCTCCAAACTTAGAACGTCAGAGTTATTAACTTACACTTTAACTTCGGATTACCGTCAAGGTTATAAGTCTCCATATCAACGTTGGGATTTAACGACAAAGTTTTTCTTTAACTTCATCTTTATAATATAGATCTTTGGAGTTGATGTCAAAGGTTTAAGATTCGAGGTTTAACTATGATGTTAACGTCACATTTATCAGGCTTAATTTCACCTTGAATTGACGTCAAATTCGTAAAATTCGACTTCAACTTCGGACTGCCGTCAACTTTGACTTCAAATTCGAATAAATATTAATATTATTTACCTGGGCCCGTCTCATAAAAAGTTGATATTAATCGTATCTACAGTACGCACATAAGAGATAGGAGACTGCAAAATTGCGATTGATTGGAGGACTTGCGATTGATTTGGATCAATCGCAGCTCTTTATAAGAGGGGCCCTGACTTCCACTTGGGGTTTAATGGCAAAGTTAGATTTCGCTTTAATCTTTGGAGTCAATATCAAAGTTGAAACTTCGTATCAACTTGTAAGTTTCAGCTTAACATCATCGTCAGATATTTCTGCTGCATCTCCCGATTTACGGAAAGGATTTTGATTTCTACTATGATTTCTTAAAGAGAGAGAGATAGAGAGAGAGAGAGAGAGAAACGGGGGGAAAAATAAATAAATAGAGATTGAACATAATTCTTGGAGAACAGAAAAATAAAGAACCATATTGAGAGTGACAGATGAATTTGCAGTTACTTAGGAGAAATGAAGATAAGAGAACCTTTGAGGGACAACGTGTTCCCTGAAGGGTGAGGAATGATGATGTCTCTGCAGCCCTTTTTAGTTGATTAGCCAGCAGACAAGCGATATTCAATCAATCATACTAAAGCAGACAATCACCCCGTCTACCTACGCTCATTCTTTCCTGCGCTAATAAACTTATGAAGCGCCAAATTAAAACGCGCTGCCATCCGTTAAATTCAACAAATAATTACAGTTATTGTGGCACGAATGCAATTCGGATATAGCACTTCTCATCAATCAGTCATCCGTTAAGTCATCGCTTTAAAACAACCCGATGCTTCCTCGGTCCACTCCGTAACTCCTCAGCCGTGAACTTTCACTTGCTAGGCCATTATTTTCATTAAACTCACAAACCGGCAACATCAAACGAGAGGCGAACACCACCCTCATGCTTCAATGTCAACACCCTCCCATGCGGGGTCGAGGTGTTGTAAGCAAAATGTTTCGTAGCCCTGTGTTTTTGTTTCTCTCAAATCCTTTTCTTACCATCGTTTTAGTTACGTAGGACGTGTGATATTTTGAAATTTGACATCGCCTTGATTGTTAGACCCACACCCTCCCCATATAGCCACCCTTTACAAAATATGGCAGATTCGCGGGTTTTCAACGAAGATTAGTAGCTATAGATATAGCTGTGAGACGATTTTGGAATCGTTGTTGGTAAACTTTCAAAATCTGACAAGATTTTACTTTTGTCCTGTAATTGGACATTTTGGATTAATATGTCAGAAAAGCCCTCCCCATATTCACAATCAGATTGAGGATAGGGAGTGGGGGGGGGGGGGGCTTTAAAATGCTTTCGGGATGAACGGTGTTACGATCATATTTTTAGGACACTCTCCACATTACAAAAGGCTTTAAAAGTTAGTGTCAAACAATTTCAGGCTTAACAAAATGTATATGCATGTACATGGATGGAATTTCATATACGTCTCCCACGTAAAATACAACGTGTGAAATACAAGAATTGATATGCATATATTTGTCAAAGTATTCTTTTAAAGTAAAAATCTGACCGAATAATTCTTGCCACTCGAGTAAAAAACCGCAGGCACACAGCTATTAAGTTTCGCGTGGTAACACCATAAACGCGTGTTTAGCATCGATTGGTTCCAATAATCAATGACCGTTTACGTTGATTGTTTTCACTTCTAACATTAAATGCATGACCATTGCCAAATGCATGCTTCATGGAATAAATGCTATTGTTTTGTTAAAGTTTGTGTTATGAACATGTATGTGAAAAGCGAGGGCAAAATAAGTTCTTCAAAAATGTGGGTAGGCGGATGGTTGTGTGATATTATTCAATTTACCTCAATTTACGTTTACACAATGAGCTTGCTATTCATATCATGTAACGAAGTAGTACGTGCGATTTTTTTTGTTTGGTAACGTAGACAGCCATCATCTTTAAAAAAAAAAGTTTTTTTTTGATTTTCTATAACAATTGATTATTATCGTAGTAAAACAATGTAGAATGCATCACGCGACTTCTGAAACCGACCAGGCTTTTCATACCATGTTCATGATTTATACATGATCCCTCCTTTCTATCTCTCCCCTCTCTGATTCTTCCTGTCTCTCAGTCTCTCTCTATCTCTCTATCTCTGTCTCTCCCTTTCTCTGTCACTGTCTCTCTGTCTGTCTGTCTCTCTTCCATCATGTCCCACCATTCACTCACCCTCTCTCTCTCTCTCTCTCTCTCTCTCTCTCTCTCTCTCTCTATATATATATATAAATGATGAACTTGTTACCTCTCGCTTCCTCACTTTTACCTTTATTTCTCGCTTGCCTCTACCATCAGAGTGTATTTTGAAAATTGCACTTATTTCCCAGAATTATCGAATGCAGGATAGAACGATTGAAGTAAGAATTAGACCGTAATTCCTCTGTCCAATCGTGAGAGCCTATCTCAGACGGCACAGCTCACATCATGATGAGAGAGACTAAATGAAGGGTTGATTTATACATCTCATGTGACAACATACGTCTATTACATCAGGAAAAACAAATATCATCTAGGTTGCATGACATCCATGTTCACACTAATCACCTCGAACGGCAAATATTCACGATTGCGCTCGAATAGATTTGTATTATTTTCATAGCTTAATCGCATTAAATCTAGACGGGACCGGACTCGTGGTTCCCTTAGTGCGGTATTAATTACAGGGACGATGTTTCGACAAACCAACAATTGTTCATGATTGGAAAAAACACAATTCCCTCAAGGTCGAAATTGACACGGTTTCCGTTGATAGCTCAAGTCAGAATAGGAGACTTCGTGCTAGCATTAATCAGGAAAATGTTCAAATAGTCTTGGATTTCCCGAGAAAATCAAGAACAGATCATTTCTATTTTCTCCGTTGTTTCTTTGGATTATTAATTGAAGCATCTTACTTGAAGTATATTTACTTCAGCTTGACCTCTGTGACCCGATTACATGTCAATAGGCACCAAATGACTGATACTGATCGCGATTACAATTCGGTTTCAAATTAGTGCAGAATTAAACGAAATTTATACTTTTTAATGACCATAAGTACATACAAACACACGTTTATGAAATACGATCTAAACTTATACTCTATAAAGTAATTGAATTATAACAGCAGTTCCGTATGTATCTTTGTAATTCAAACTTCAAAGTCTCAGCAAAATGTAGCCCGAACAGGGTCAGTGGCCGAACCAGATAGCCACTTGGCCGAGGGGGTAGAGGATTGGTACAGATCCAAATCTCGCTCACAAGCAACGAAGAAAGAAGAAAGAAGAAAGAAGAAGAAGAAGAAGAAGAAGAAGAAGAAGAAGAAGAAGAAGAAGAAAAGTCATTAGAATGTTTTCATTGTAGACATCTCTGTCCAGGGAAAAGGGGGGGGGGGGAGGGGGACAATGCAATTTTGGTTCCTCAGGTACACCACCCTGATTTTGTCGAGGTTGAAATGTTGAAGATATGAAATATGTTTTTGTTGCCACTGGTCGTCTGATTCAATTAACTAATAAATAATAAATGATGCAAATTAATTGAAATTGTCTTTACGGATTAAGAAATAATCAAGTGGCAATGAAATACAGTAAACAATATTATTAGCGTGGAGACGGTTTCATTAAATTCTTTCATTAAAAATTAATGTTCAATTATCTGGTATAATTTATCTCGTTGTTTTATCAGGAAGGGAATTATTATTTTTTGAAACCAGTCAATATGACAATTTTGAGATCATACTGTAGAAAAAATAATGCCATCAATAAATTTAAATGGTTTGTTAACTAGTCTAGTCTAGACACTTTAAAGGTATGTTCCACTGGCGACGTAATCATGGTAATGGTGAATGCTGTTAAACTTGACATGTTGTAGAATATTCGTAACAAAATATCCCGAATTTAATTTACCCTTAGAGAAGACTTGAACAATTCCAGAGATATGAAAAGGAGAGAGAGAGAGAGAGAGAGAGAGAGAGAGAAAGAGAAAGAGAAAGAGTAAGAGAAAGAAATAGAGGGAGAGAGAGAGAGAGAGATAGAACAAAGAGGGATTAGATGGGAAGTTTGCTGGAGAAAATGGAGAAAGAACACTTTAGAGATGGGGAGCTTTCGTGACACTTTAATAAACATGTCAGACATCTACTGAGCCATTCTTTTCAATAATTTTCGTCAAGATTATCCTAAAAGGCTTGCGCACGAATGGATGATTTATCTTCCGCTAGCATCAGCTTGTAGCATCAAAGACCTATCTATTTTTCTACTTTCATAATGCACAATGGCTGTCAATGAGCATGATAAGAAACCTTTCAGGGGCATTTTAGAGATCTTTTGAACTCCCCCAACTTTTCGCTGACAAATCCACGAATTTTGCATGAGGGTTCTATATCAATTTCGTAGACTTAAGACTAGATGTGTTTAACATGATGCCCGAGTAACACAATTAAAGAAGTAGTTCGTGGATGTATTTAGTCTTCGGGACGGATGATTTATTATCAGAAAATAGACTATAGTTTTATATTCTTTGTAAATATTTGAAAGGCGCAATTTAGATTTATAAATAATAAACAGCAGTAATGGTATTGCCTGAATGTTTGTACAAAATATCACAACATCTAATTAGTCCGGCAGCCAAATGCAGATTATTGGCCTAACCTTGTTTTAGGGTCTATAGTTTTTTTTCAATGGATTTTGATTGCCTAGACCTTCTATTTCAAGAATCCGATTGCTGACACTCTGTCAGCCTTGAGCAATTTAAGATATATGACGTCATACAAAATGGCCGCCAAAGTACATGATTTTCCTTTAAAAATGAATAATAAATATATAATAAGGATTTTTTCTACAATTTTTGGCAGCCAAATGTCTGTATCTCTCTAGGACCATCACTAACAAAATGTTTTGTGATGTTGCATGGCCATAGATGACCAGCTTATTTGCATATTTTGAAATAGCGCCCTCTATAAACATTAATTTGAATAAAATATATGTGCCAGCCAAATGCCAATTTCTTAAATCTATGTCACGTTGAAATCATATTAAATGCTTTTTGGGGGCAACAATAGCATTTGTGCTGCACAATCTTTCATCGTGTTTGGTACAAATTTAGATAGGGTAGGTGTGGGGAATGGAAGACCCTTAAGCACATTTGCATAATTTACATAAACATGAACAATGTTACACATACAGACATTTTTGGTATTCCCTTCAGTACTTTTTCTCTTTATTTTGTAACGAAATTGTGGTCATGATGTAACTGATTAATAAGATAACAACGATTAATGACGTCATCACCAAAGGTCTCTCATTACCTACATGTGTAGGTAATAAGGGACAGTTACAAATCAAGACATTTTAAATACAATTTGAATGAAAATGGGATTGTTATAGTTAGTTCAAACATTTTTTGAAAGAGATATATGGAGCCAATGAACTTACTGAAATTTTGAAACGATTTAAAAACAATGTGGCCCAAAATATTTCTGTAGTTTTTGTTTACAGTAATAAATGTGTTCTCAATTATGTTAAAATACTTTCAGAATAATGTTCTGGCAATATGACTTTTACATTGATCAAACTCACAGCATAGAAACAACTTCTTAAAATTGAATGCATTCAAATTAGAATGGTGACACGTACGACCAAATATGTTTCATGATAGTGCCTTTCAACATGAAATGGACAACTGGGGAGAAGTAGGCCCCCATCTTGGACCTGGTGTCCCCAATTACCTACACACATTTCTGATCAGACACCATTCATAATGTGAATTGCAACACCCATTCACAACATACAATGGCCATAAGCTTTCTGTGATGGTTGGCACATTTCATAAACTTCCTTTTAAAACTAATTTTTAAGAGCCACCCCTAAATATCTGCATACACCACAACATTCAGTGAAAATTGTGTTTTTATATCAGAGCAAATTTTTACGATCAAAATTGCTAATATCTTGGTCAATTTTGCCAATTTTCTCGGAGAGAGAACGCATTGTAGTCTTCGAAATGAATTGGATATATGCAGAAGTGTTGTTTAAGGCCACATATGTCGCTATATCAATATTGGAGCCAACACGGACAGACAGTGATGGGTTCAAGCTTGGTGGTCTCCAATTCCCTACACCTACCCTACATATGTCACGAAAAAAAAATGGCTATGAAAGAATTCATTTTTCATCAAATCGGTGAGAAGTGGCTTTACGGCACATATTATTATTCAATTGATAGGCTTTATTTAGACCAGCATTGCTCCAACGTCAGTGAATGTGGATAAAGCAGTTGACATCTATACTAGACAGATGCATGAATTTCAAAAGATATTACCTGGTGGATTATATGACACAATTTCCAAGAAAGTTCAAACCATGGCTGCCATGAAGAAGTCAATGTTGGGATACGAAAATCTATGAAAAGTTGATCTACTCCAGAGTAATAGGACTGCAGACAAGTTCAAGAGAGGTCAATATCAAGGACATTTTGTCAGAGCTTTCACCAGTCCCAACAGCACTTTTTGATGATTCTGGAAACGAGCACTCCCATGTCAAAGACGGACTTATAGAATTTGACAAAAGTTGAGATGTCAGCCAGGCATGAGACACTGGAACAACCTTGTACAGTCATTGATGGTTGTGCTCTGCTGTGGATGAAAATCTGATGATTTTTGCTTGGTGTTTTGACAGATCCGAGAGTATCTAGAGGTCATAACGGGTCGAGAGTCTTCCAACTGAGTCCCGCGTCACTGCTGCCCTCCAAGAAACTATCTCTTACTATTCGTCGTCGTCGTCGTTGTCATATAGATCATGGCTCACCATTGTGACCCGTTTGATGAGACCTTTTGATCGGCATCTGTCTCCTGCAATCCGGTAGAGTGTCTTTAGTATTTAGAGGGTGGCTAGTGATTTCCCGAAGGTCGTCAGTCCATCTGAGCTTGAGTCTTCCTTTGTTACGTGTTCCTTCAAAGGTACCTTGAATGATAATTTGTCAAGGTTGTCTCCTGATCTTCTGCTAACGGGACCAAACTATTGTAGCTTGTACCGTCAATCCTGGTAGCAAGTGGTGGTTGATCTCCGATGATGGACATTAATTGTGTCCATTGGTGTTGTAATCTCTTCATGATATCCCAAGTAGCTTCCTCCAACACCACATTTCAAAGGCAGATATTGCCGAGCTTCCACCCTCCTTGACAATCATTGACCCAAGAACATTATATAAACTTGTCCACTTGATCAACTTCTTCTCCATCAACCACCATGCTCTGTTGCATGTAGTTAATTTCCACCAATCATGATCTAGGTCTTTTTGCCATTGAGGTAGGGTCCAAATTATTCACTTGCATCCTTCACTCTTTTTTAAAGAGTTCTAGTAGTTCTTCTGATGTTCTTGTTATAAGTGTTGTCAGTGGCATACTGAGCAAAAACACTTAGAGGGGCAGAAAAACAATCTGCATCACCACCACTCATACATGTTACATGCAGGCCCCGCAGAACTTTTTTAAAATCGGGGTGGGGGGGGGGGGGGTGAAGTATTTACGATCAGGAAGAGAGGAGCGCAAATTGGCGTGGTGTTCAAGGGGCACAGCCCCTGGAAGCTCAAGGGTTTCAGGCATTTATTAACTGTAAGATGAACATATTTTGATACCTCATTTCACCTCGGGTCACTTTCTTTCTTTCTTTCTAGTTCTCTTCAACATACTTTATACAAAAAGTGAGGGGGCTCGAGTCCCCTGAGCCCCGCTGTTCTGCGGACCCTGACATGTAGGCTTTTAAATAAGCATATTTTTGCTTGACTGTGAATTTAGGATTTGTCATTTTCCAACATACGCTTAACAAATAATAATTTACTAAAAAGTGAGAAAAAACCCAGGAAAATCATGTCATTTCAGCAACATTTGTAAATCACTGGTATCGAATATATAGAAAAAACAGTTTGAATTTTGTTTGGGGGTTTAACTGTCCCCAACCCCCCCCCCCAACCCTTCCCCATCAATACGCCAGAGAGTGTTGTATTGTCGGCGTATCTTAGGTTGGTGATCGTTCGTCCACCAACAGAAACTTGACCATAAAATGCCTTTCTCATAATGAATACAGCATAGATGGTGATAAGATGCAGCCTTGACGGACAACTTGACCAATAGTGAACCTTTCGGTGTAGCCATTCTCTGTTCTTACTGTTGCTTCTAGGTATTGGTAGAGCGACTGGATAAGTTGAATTATATATGCTGGAAAGCCCATCCAGCTCATAATCTTCCATAGGCGTTTATGTTGTACGCAGTCAAAAGCTTTGGAAAGATCAATAAAGCTAGGGAGAGAAGTTGTTGAAACGTGTCTCTAGTGTTGCTAACTTCACTATCTTTTCATGACAACAAACTACAGTTGATCGACATCGTAATTATATGCGCGAGTCTGCAGGATGATTGGGTGCTCAGAAATAGGCAAAAGCACAAGCAGGCCTTTACCGTCAAGATGAGGTTCCTGTTGAAGTGATTCCAGGCAGTGATGTCATGGCAAGGAAAGGTCTGTCCACAACATAGTTATGATGAAGCAGGCAACATCGAAGTACAGCAAGCGATTTGAATTGATGCTAATGAGAAGATGTATGTTAGGGTCCTAGTGGATGACACAGACGTCTACGTACTACTTTTGCATCGATCATTATCTACATGACGGACTTATAAAACGCCAATGACCATGGAGACGCCCCTTCACAAATTGAACTGTTATTGATGTTCCTGCTAATTTAGACAAGTTAGGAGATATCATTCCATCGATGTTGGCAGGACATGCGTTGACGGGATGCGACACTCTTGGGGCATACTTTGGCATTGGATAGGGTATAATGCTGAAAGTGATGAAGCAGATGATTCGACTCCCTTAGGACTCAGTTGGCAATGTTGATGCAGCATGGTCATATGTCATCACTCAACCTACTCAATGCTTTGCTTCATGTTATGGACAGTCAACAACCAACTGAATGTCAGAGGCTCGTATCAACGTGTGGCTATCAAGGGTCCGAAGACTAGGAGCTCCAAATACCCCCAAACCTTGCCTCACTACCTCAAACTACCTCAAGCGTTTGTAGAAAATGTTATTAAAAGAGAGCTCATTTGCAAACATGCGTGTGGAAGCACGCATTACAGTCACGACCTCACTTTGCAGAATTAAGTGTTAAATGACTACCTCTTCCGCATGGAATATTTTAGGGCTCCCAACACTTTAGAGGGCTTTTAAACAAATTTCAAGATTTTGAAGCAAACTTATAAACGGATATAGTCCTGTATCGTATCGGTAGTTCGTAATTTGTAGGTTAATTTAAAAGAATCTAGTACCTTAGAATACAAATCTAGTTTCTTAACGCTGTCACTGAAAGTGGGCATTTATCACCATATGCCACCTCATATCTATGGGACAGACAGCATAAAATTCAACCATGTTTTCTTCGAGTATAAAATTACAAAATAAAAATAAATGTGCAGCACAATTTTTACTCACTGTATCCAGTGCATCTGACTCATGACATATGATAATCTCATGTTAGAAATTGGTATTTGGCCATCATTTTGAACTATTCAAGTTAATGTGTCTATAGAGGGCGCCATTCCGAATTATGCAAATTTGCATATCATTTGTGATCATACAGCATCGCAATTTTTATTTAGTGATGATTCTAGAAAAAAATTAAGATATTTGACTGTCATTTAATGTAGTAAAATGCTGTTAAAACTTTTTATATCATTAATTTTGGTTAAAAAGGGGATTTTGGCGGCCATTTTGTATGACGTCACATATCTCAAATTGCTCAATGCTGACAGAGTGTCAGCAATCGAATTCTTCAAATTGATGGTCTAGGGAACTATAATCCGAAGAAAAAAAAACTATAGACCCTAAAACAAGGTATATCGAGATGGCTGCCGGACTAAATCCAGTGCAATAATATATATATTATCATAGGAGAAATAATTCATTATATATCACATTACTTATATTGCATGCATTTTTTATAAAAATGAAAAGGTAAAAAATGAGATATATACATATATATATATATATATATATATATAACAGAAGAAAAAAATAGACATTCATTAATAACAAAAGCAAATAATGGTATTGCATTGAATATTGAATATTTGAACTGCACAATACTTAAAAAGTTGAATAATTGAATGAAGATAATTATTAAACAGAAATTTGTTTAAGTGCAGATTACCGTTGAACGTTAATAAAATAAAGTGATAGGTGCGTTTAAAAAAAGAGTTGCGCTGATTATTTATGTTTGAGTTTGAATTTTCTACCTAAGGACTAACATGTACATTAATTTATAGTCAACACAGTATACATACATATTTTTGGGTCACTAGGGTTAACAAATGGCACCATGGTAATCGAAGTTATCCCCCAAGTAAATCGGTCATTATTTTACATTGAATGCACTCACAACATTCGGTAGTAGGTCTTAATAGTGCAAATTTATGTTCGTTTCTCTTATACAAAACAAAAATCGTGAAACTTAGTCTATAGCTTTAGATAGACATACATGTATGCACAAACAAACGTTATTCAAGAACGTTGATTTTAATTTTCTTTTCTTTTTATTAACAAGTGAAAAACTGTGTATTCCAGATATGATGCAATCCGCTAAGATTGGCGGAAACAGAGACAGAGAGAGAGAGAGAGAGAGAGAGAGAGGGAGGGAGGGGGGGGGGGGGGGTAGAGAGAGAGAGAGAGAGAGAGAGGGGGAAGGGGTGGGGTGGGGTAGAGAGACAAAGGGAATTGTTAGCCCTTTTCATCCTAGGCTACGAAGATTTTATTTTTCATGAAGGATACGTGCAACTACGGGGATTCGTCTACTCCCCTTTATAGACTTGGGTCTTATATATTCAAACTGTAATACGCTGCCTGGATAGAGACATTATGTCACATGCAATCAGTGAATAAAGTCATTACAAAAGAGCTTTGAAGAAAGGGTATTTGCACATGCGCCCAGGCCCCCATTCCGGATGTATGTAACCCTCCACCCTTCTCTCTCTCTCTCCCCCTTTCTCTCTCTCTCTCTCTCTCTCTTTCTTTCTCTCTCTTTCTGTCTCTTTCCTTATCTCTCTTTCTCTCTCTCTCTCTCTCTCTCTTTGATTTAAAAAAAAAAATCTTTTATGTGCTTCTTTCTCTATATCCACGAGTATATGTAAGTGCCGTTTTAAAAGCCACTCTTCCCTTTCTGGAGAGTTCTGTGTCTACACCAATCTCTCTCTCCCTCTCTCAGTCTCTCTCTCTGTCTCTCTCTTTCTCTCTCCCTGTCCCTCTTTTTTTTAAAAATTTGATCTGACATTGTATGACTCTTTTTCTATATCCATGATATATGTTAGTATTGTTCTTAATAGTCTCCCTTCCTTTGTTAAATGTGAGCAAATCAAATTTCTGTTGGACAATAAAATGAAATTGAAAATTCAAAATGAAATAATGGTGGTAAACAGACTTGACAGCGTCTTCCCTGCAATTTGCTTTGCATGGCCATAGCATTCATGTCATGGAGTCACATGATTAAACTGCTATCAAACCGGCACCTTGTATCTTGTACTTGGACAGCTCATGTCATATCCCCCTTTCAACTTGCGAAAGATGAAAGAAGAAAATTGTTCAAATATTTAACATGGCAGCATATGACCTAATATTGAAAAATGCTTTTTCCACTCATTTCGACGACATTTCATTGCTTCAATTTAAGTTGCTTAAAGGTTTAATCATCGTTTTAACAACAAAAGAGTGCGGACTTTACCTCATATGAATCTTCCAGAAGGACTGCTGATGAAATCAATACCCAATCCTCGTCCTTGACCGATTGTGTGTTTACCTTTTTTTTATTCGTTAAAACGATGTTGAAATAAGTTGCATTCAAGGAAATTGGAAATCATTACAAATCGGGAATATGCCGATAGCTAATATTTTAGGAAACAGATTGCAACCAATTGGTACGCTGATTAAAACAACAAAGAAAATGTCAATTATCTTTCTTCATTACACTATCATTTGCTCTAAGCAAGTAATGTTACACCAACAAGTAGATAAGGATAAAGAAAAAAATGTCTCGGGTTTTGAGGAAATTGAATTCTGTCATTGCGTCCCATTCTGTATTTCTGTATATTTTCCTTGCACGCTTTCCTCTTTCCTCTGCCTTTCTCTTTATATCTTTCTCTCAAGGTTTTGACACCCCTTCTCTCTATCTCTCTCCATTATTCTGTCTTATTTCTCTCCCATTCTCTCTCTCTCTCTCTCTCTCTTGATGAAGTGGAATTCAGACTATTCATAGCATACGTTCAATACTAATCTGCTAATAAAGTGCTGACATTAGACAAATAAAGGCGGTCGTGTTTTTGTACTAACAAGATTGCAAGACTCGGTGGGCACGGTTCCTTGCCAATAAGGAGAGAAAATGACAAGAAATGCGAGGCAGGAAACCTATTCAATCAAATGCCCCTCCGCTCCCCGGTATAAGGAACCGTTTGCTGATCAAAAACGACTTTGGAGCACATTGCGCATGTTGTACATATACATTGTAAAATGCGTTGATGGTGTGGTGACGAACGTAGAAGATGTTTATTAGTATAAGAATGAGCTCCATCAACAGAAAGGGAAGTTAAACAGTTAAAGAAGGAGACAGTTAATAACATTAAAAGTGAAAAGGTAAGTGAGGGGGGGGGGGGGGTTAGAAAAAATGCAAATAGAGTGAGAAATTAAGGCTCGTTAACTGTTAGCTGATAAGACAGGTGGAGAAATATACAGAAAGAGGGGATTAGGAGACGGTCGCAACGAGACGGAAAGAGAAAGAAAGAGAGAGAGAGAGAGAGAGAGAGAGAGAGGGGGGGGGGGGGGGGGGGGGGAGAGAGAGAGGGAGAAATCAAGGAAGAATACGAGTATCTTTTCAAGGAAAAGAAGGGAAACTGAAAACAAAAGTATAAAACTATACTGCCATTTATTTAAATATAGCCGCACAACATTTTCAAGGAGTAAATGTCATTTCGAAGCACTACATTATTCCGTAAGATGGTGATACAACACATATCTACAAACTCAAAAATATGATGAAAATGAGGATAGTAAGGAGGGTGCTTTTATCAAAATTGTTCTCGTAGCCAAATTTTCAATAATCGCCCGCCCTAAATTGATGTTCTCATAGCCCCGACATTTTAATCTTATGAATGACACCAAACGACGGCTCTAGCTCACCTAAGCTAAAAGAAGGAGGCGATTTGGAACCTTGATACACACGTACATACTCATTGACAGAAACAGTGGTGGATCCAGGATTCTGGTGAACTTAACGAAAACGAAAAGACAGTGAAAAAATGATAAAGGAGGGGGAAGAAAAAAACGAGCACACATTTTTATTCATTTATTTATTTATTATTTGTTTATTTATTTATTTATTTATTTATTTATTCATCTATTTATCTATTTAATATTTCTTATTGTTAATTATTATCATTAATATTACGATTATTATTGTAGTTATTATTATTTAACATTATTTATTTTATTTACATTTTTAAAAAAGGGTGGTAGGGAGGGGGGGGGGGGGGGTCATGTTACCCCGTGCGCCTTCTGGATCCACCACTACCGAAGTAAATGTGACAAGACGTGGAAGTCAATGTGTGTCCCTGCCATTCGAGAACCTTATTTTGGACAGCTAAGAAACCATAAGTCTCTTACTTTAATGAACCAAAGAATAAATAAATAAATAAATAATAGCATTGATAAAAACAAAATCTTGTATTTGCCTTCAGGCCTTGTCTCCCATGTGATAGGTTTTGCATTTAAGTGACAAGTGACACAAAAAGGTGATGTATTGGATAATGTAAAAGCTATTCGAATATATATGTATGTGAAGATGCGTGTATCTCCTCTGTGAATGAACTTTTGTGTATATTCCTCAACTTAAAAGAGTTTATAAGAAGAGATGATAAACCGCTTTTCATGAAAGGTTCAATGAACTTTGACCTTTGGTAGAGTTAACCAATACTCGAACTTGACTCGTGTCAGGCGGGGGGGGGGGGGGGAGGGGAGGGGGGGGGGGGTATGTAAATTAAAGTTATTGTTTAAATTCCGGCCTGTCATCTTAGGTGGCATGAACTAGATCAAAAAGTCATTGATTCATATCATGCATTCCTGATAAGGATAACATGCAAAACCTTTAATGGTATTATTGTAAATAAAACCAAACCATACACTTTGCCAAGACTAACAAGGATCTGTATGTGAAACTATTGATTCTGAGACGACAAGATTTATATAATTATGGCGGTTATTTGTGATGCCTTAATTAATAAGCACGATTTAGAATTCAAGAGGTAAAAAAATTCTTCTAGCCTATTTTAGGAAAAAAATACATCAACAATAGTCAATGAAATATATTGGCTTCATTTAGCTGGTAGAAACTGGTCAAATTTCGCACGACCATCTCACGATCCACCATTTCAAATGTTCTAGAAATGTCCCTGCATTGTTTGAATAGTCATAACACGAACTGGACGCTTGATTATTACTCTGCCTGGTGTTCATACTGTCGACTGTATCTCTCCCATACCCTACTGTTAAGGTTTATGAATCATATTCAAGGTTGATGATGTCGACATAGTCAACAAAGAAAGGGCATCTCTCACAATAGGAAGAAAGTTCACGTAGGCGTAACTATAGAAAAGCTTTACCCGAAAGGATCAAAATCCTTGCCTTTTTCTGAACATCGTAAGCGACGTCTTATTTGTCCTCGACTGATTCTGTAGACTCATACATCAAACGGTCTAAAAAGCAGCTAAAAGGCCAGTGTCTGATTTATTTACCTAAACGGACAATTGAAATAAATCGCGATTACTTATTTTCCTTCAGTTGATAAGCTGACCGTATATGAATATGGTATACCTAAAGGAAAAACGATGAAAAAAGATCCGTATAGCAAGGTCAAGGCCAAGACCAAGGAAAACTCGTGCAATCTAAGATGAAAAACATTATGGAATTTTGCGGGTTTTTTTTCTTTTAAATGTTTCTCCATTTATTCTATTCTGACATGATATTACGTAGGCGGTGATCCAACATTGACATCAGCGAAATTTTCTCTGGACTTAATGGCATAATTAGCGTAAAAGATGTAGGATTAGGATGAGATTGTGTTTGTAAGTTTTAGGGTTAGTGTTAGGGTCAGGTATGTCTGTAGATTTCGGAGTGAGGTTTGGAATTCACTTTGTTGTTATGAAATTGACCGCTAATGAAACGTGTCACATATTGTCGCCGGAGGTTTTTGTCGTACGACCCTGGAAATGTCATCTACATGAAATCATTGGCGGTCACTGAAAGAACATCGTAGACATGATAGAAGGGCCATGATATCAAGATTGTGAATTCCACAACACAGTGTGCAATAAAAAGACCCTAGTAGTTAGTCTCTCATTGAAGGTGAGATTGAAGCTGTTGTATGCCAATCAACAATATATTCGTTTGGTGACCTTACACATATGTTATATTTCATTACATTCATTCTCGATTAAAAAATACAATCAATATAAATAACAATGAATCATACACAACATTTGAAAATGAAAAAGAGAAATTACATAAATAATAAACCCCTAAGGCCTCGTACAATCGTAGTACTACAATATACAAACGCATACTATAGGAATGATAATCACCAACAACAAATTTTTTCTTCTTTAATAGGTAATTTTTCCCGTTAACGATATAGGGTTAGGGTTTGGGTACAGTAGTCAGTCCAGAATTGAAGTCGGGAACCTATTTACAACTTACACGGAGCAATTTTTATCAGATGTTCTTTTGATACACATTGTTGTACCTTGAAGATGAGTTTGAATGATGCACGTAAACTTGACGATGCATCACATCTTATCTATCATTTATGATTTGACCAACCAGCCGAGAAGTCTCAATGATATAATCACGTATACTTGAAGCATGTTGTGCAGTAACATTATGCAGACAGTTCCGCATGGTTGGCTAAAACGTGGCTCAAATACCATCGCAAAAATAGCATTTTGTCTTGTATGAATTAAAAGGAAACCAATGCACATATACCATGTGAATTAAATTTGTGTAGATACTAAAACAAAAAAAGTGGAAGGATTTGGCAAGAGAGATAACTGATTATCACGGGGAAGGGGGGGGGGAGGGGTATGTCAGCTCAATGCTAGATATGCAGACGATAATGATTTTGTGTTTAACAGTTGCAAGTTCCAGCAACTTTTTAGAATAATTGACGAACACGTACAACATTAGAATAATATTACATACATAGGGAACGGTTCGTGAGATACATCTTTATGGTTTTAGAATATTGTTGTAAGGGCATGCTTTCTGATCGCACATGGTGAGCGGAAACTTCAAAGAACCTCGAATTTCATTTCCCCCATTTTCTTCTTATACATTTAGTTAGAATTTTCTTCCTCGATTGAATTCGTCGTGACACGATAAAAAAACTATGACGGCAAACTATAGATTCAAAAGGTTTGGCAACGACTGGGCCGAATTTCCTTTCCTAGAAGTAAGGTAGAGTGAGGAAGGGAGGGATGGAGAAAGAGAGATAGGGGAGGGGGGGGGGGTGATAAAGAATGACAGTGAGAGGGCGAGGGAGAGGGATAAGGATATAGAGAGCTGAGGAGTGAGAGAGAAAAAAAAGAAAGAGGGGACATGGGGAGGGACAAGATGATAACAAATAAGAAAGAGAAAGAGAGAGAGAGAGAGAGAGACAGAGAGAAAGAGAGAGAAAGAGGGTGGGGGAGAGATCCGGGGGAAATGGGGAGGGGAGGGTGACAAGAGCTGAAGAGCGACAAAAAGCCAGAGACAGACCGATTGATATCGAGAGACAGATATACATCTTAGCTGTGAGTGTGTGATTATTTGATCAAGTGATTGTGATTATAAGTGAGAAAAGCTGTTTACTTCTTCCCAGGTGCTGTCAATTAGCATTCCGATAGATTACTTGTATTAAGTGTAGCTGCTTTTTGCTTTGGGGGTGTTTCATCAACTAAAATTGATTTTGATCATACAAATCGATTTTAATACCGAATCAATTTTAGCTTAAAATTAATCCGACCGATTTTTGTCACCTAAAACTGTTAAAGGTAAAGACCAGTATTGGAAACGCCCCAGTTTCAAAAAATGAAATGGAAGCTCTTATTACCAATCATGTGAAAGAATATGTTTTGACTAATACATGATGATAAAAATTTGCCGGGAAACCGCCTACTAATTGATATATATACATATATACATATATACATATACATCTTTTTGTGTACAGTGCTTGTAACTTTACGAAGGCTGAGTTAAATTTCTTATCATTTTGATGATTCCAGAACCTTGCAGTACACATCAATACTTATATGCTAGATGATCAACCTTTTCTGATCGATTCCACAACGTTTCTTTCACAATGCAATCACATGACCATAACTGGTCTTTATCTTTAAGGCTTGATGAAACACCTCCAGTAATTGAATAGACTTTTGCCCAAGGGAGTCCCTACTTCTTATTTTAATGAGGAGAGAGAAGGGGATGTCATACCACGTTTGTGGATAAATTAGACGAAAAACATTCAACAAAATGGGTTCTTAATTTTAGGTGACACATTTCGAAAATATCAAAACGTCAAAATTTAGTTATCAAAAATCTTGGGGAGTGGGGTGAAACTGTGTCTATCTCCTTTATCCCGCTCACAGCCAATCGTAGACACCATATAGAGGTCGATCCATACGAACGTACAAGACAAAATTATTTACGTATGACCACTCTTCAAAGATACCTGTAACACGTTCAGGGTAGGATCTTTGAAGATCTTCAGATCTTCTTTTTAAACTGGCAACACCAGTAACTCTTTTATTGTTAAATCTTTAAAAACGAAAATGGTCACATAGATCTATAGATTTAGATAGGACAGAACTATGCCAAAGCGCTTTTTTAATGCAAATTTTGTATCAAAAACATTGTTTGACACATTTTCTACCAATGCTGTGTCTTCTAGGTAATATGCAAAAGGCCGCGTTTTCTTCCAGAAAGCAGAATACTGTAAACTTGGGGATTGTTGACAGTTTCCCTGGCGTCAAAAAGCATAATTTCAACTAAAATGTTGACACAATGTACATTATACAGAAACGATTTCTTGTCTTTCTGTTGATGAATCTGGTTTATTCTTCAGGGCTCTGAAGTAAAAGTTATTGAGCAATTCCAACCCCCCCCCCAAAAAAAAAAAAAAAAAAATTGACCGACGTTTTTGGAGGATTGATCTCTTGTATGAGAATAGGGCCAGACTTAGTGGGATGACTGGATCACCGTCAAAGACGGGACGTTTCAGATCAAGCTTGATGAATCGACGTCTCTAACTTTGACAACATTTTATAGGACATTTTGATTCCATTAGCTTTCAGCGGAACCGGGCCAGTCACGTGGATCTCTGTAAGGGACCGAATGAAGATTAATAGGTCGCAGTTGATTCCGCGCAAAGCAATGATTGATATAAAACAGATCAAAGAAGCGATGGGGAAAGTGGGTAAAGTGGCAACTCGACCTAAAGCAGGGATAGGAAGGCCTTTCATCAACTTCTTCACTGACCCTCTCATCAATGCTGACGAGTCTTGTCCTGGGTGATGGTGCTGTGTGTGTGTGGGAGGGGATGGGGGGGGGGGGGGTGGGGGAAGGTAAACACTTTCCTTTCGAAAGAAGGGAAGCGTGAGCTTTAAGACACGAGATATCTAATGGTGTTTCACTTTATTCCCCCTTTAACTTAATTTCTCTCACTCTCTCTCAGTATTTCTTTATTCCCCCGTCTCTTTATCTCATTTTCTTGCCTCGTAATCTAATATATTTTCTTATTCTTCCCTCATTTACGCCCCCCTTTTAAACTGTTTTTTGGTCTTTCTTATTCCTCTTAAAAAGCCTCATTTGCTCTTTCCTCTATAATTTTTGCTTTTTCACTTTTCACTTTTAATCTTTCTCCGTTGGAAAATGACAGGTAATACATACATGTAGATCTTATCATTACACTTTTCACAAAAAACTCCTCCACTATTTTAATGGAAATTTTAAGAGTTGTGTAACGCACAAAATTACTCAGCGAAATTTGAATTTGATTTAAAAAAGAATGATGCTCTATAAACTGGAAGGATTATTCTGTTCCAAAGAAAATAATGTTCATTTGGATAACAAAAAAGGAGAGCGTCACTGCATCCATTTCAAATTGAAGATTGTATCTATTTTGTAAACAAGCAAATCGCTTAGTCGCAATCTTAGATTGAGTACGCCCACAGACATTTTCACACTTATACAAAACACATTTTCTTTGCATGGTGACCTCTAATAGCTCTATATTTGGTAATATCTATACAACCAATAATAAATCATAGTTTATTCGTGTCTTTGAAAGTCTGCATGGATATGATTAATGTTTTCCATTTGAAAATGGTTGCCATAGATATCACTTTTGGAAGATGTGACCCCCGGGGTGGTAATGCTTTCTTCGACCTTGGGCCCTCTCCTTCAATCTATATTTTGTGGTCCACTTCTGAAGATGAAAACGATATATCACAATGTCACTTTCGCATCAATTGCTTCCGAAAAGAGATTCAAGAAGATCAGAGAAAAGTAAAAGTTGTTTGACCTTTCATCTTCCGGCGGCATGATGAATTGAAATCCCCGACCTTTGTTTCCCCCGTCTTAAATGAAGGAGTGGAGAGTGGGCGGGAGAGTGAGTAAGCACGAGCACACAATTCTTCTTCAACAGAAATATGATTTCATATGAAAATACTGCAAATAACCATCATCATATTCATGTGAATTCCACATACCTTGATTAAAGAACTACATTAAAAGTATGTCAAGTATGCATACGGATATCAATTATTCATGTTTACTAATTACAATTCTGATGAATCTTTCTATATCTTTCTATATCATTGAAATTAGATATTGGGAACCTCCTAGCAAACTAAAAGGAAAAAATGATTCCATCGAAAATCATTAAGTTTTCAAAAGAGCCGTTTCCTTGGAGATATAATTAAGCGCATTTAAGAGGCAGAAGATTTAAAGGCTTCAAATCTTGGAACGAACTGCTGGTGTTACAACGTTGAACATCTTTGAAATCTTCTACACTTTTGAGTAGACAGAATATGGAATGCTATACGAATTATGCAGGGCATTTTAGATACTCTTGATTGAAACGGGAGTTTACTTTTTATTTTGATTTCTTCGGTTTGAATGCAACATAATTTTATCATGTTAGCGGTCAAAATGAAATATATTTTCTTCGAATCAAAGCGGATATTCTTGCAGCGTTTACAGGGAATCAAATATAAATCTTGCGAGCCGTAAGGATTCACGTAAAATTGGACTAAACATCTATTTCTCATTGTTTATATGAACTTCATGTAATTATGTAGAATGTCCTGCTTGATAAAATACGATGTTTCAATAATTGTTTAGCCTTAAAGCCCTGCTCACTACGAACCCACAACGTGTTTGTGCAATGACACGACAGATAAAAATGGGGGCAACTCGTGGGTCATCGGGGGTCGTCGAAAGACAGCCCTACGAAGTTTTGAGAATCGTTTTATCGACTTGCCGTCATGAGGCAAAATTGGATGTGCACCTTTTTTGTTCGACAATTTTTGTGTGTGTGGTATCTTTGTCTTGTGGCTGTCTTGAGTCTTTCCTTTGACAGTCTTGCAACTGTCGTGTGATAAAATATCTTGTCGTGGATACCTGAAGGATTTTCTTAACCAAACAATCTTACGACTGACGCAAGACTATCTCACGAAAATTATATTTCGTTAGAGGCTTGCACAACATAGCTAGTCTGTCGTGCGTAAGTCTTTCAACATATTTCATATTTTGGAGGGGTATATAACTCTCGGGAGGCATCCTGGATTCAAATTTGGATTGAATTCCGGCAGAACTGTTTTACACGCGACAGACCGGGGGGGGGGGGGGGGAGGTGTTTCACAAAGACTAATATCGACTTTAAGTTTGACTTAACTATGGCAGGCCGTTCATGCTACTGGTTGCTCTCATTATATAGATTATAGATCATATATTTTCCTTCAATAAGGAACTATCAAAAAATGTAAATTCTGTAGATTTGTGACCACGATTTGTACGTCCCTTGAGAGACCAATGCCAGTAAATGGTGAGAGAAAATAGTGGCATGAACGGCCTGTCATAGTTAACTCAAACTTAAAGTCGATCTTAGTCTTTGTGAAACGCTCCCCATGCCTTATTAAATAGAAGGGAGACGGACGACCCGATCACGTGAAAAACAGCCCTCCCGACAATACCCGACAACTCACGATGGTCCACAACTGTCGCACGACTAAATTGCGACATACTCACCAAAAACCACGACATGCCTTTTTTGTGACGCGTCCCCATTGCCAAACCATCTTTAATGTTTCATAGCCATTGTGGTCACTCGAAAAGATTTCGGGCATGTTGCAAGATCTTGCCAAGACAAATATTGTATGGGTCCTCCACGACAATATTAGTACGATCCGTTGTGACCGGGGCTTTAGGAACCGCAATAAACAAGTTCATATCTTATAGAGATTGTGCTGAACATTTATTAATTATTGATAAAAACGTGTCAAAAATTGGAATAATGTTTTTAAAAAAGTTTTTAAAAAAAAGACCGTTAATTCCCCTTCTTCTTCATCTTCTTTGTGTTCTTCTCGTTCTTCTCCCTTTTCTTCTTTTCTAGTCCATGGTGGTTGGTCTGAATGGGCACTATGGACATCATGCTCAGCTTCGTGTGACGGTCAACGACAACGAGTTCGTATGTGTGATAACCCGACACCCGAGCTCGGAGGTCGTTTCTGCGATGGTGATTTGTTTACGATAGACATGTGCGGAAATTTGACATGCCCAGGTAATATATTGAATAAAGAACAAAAATAAATTGAATAAAACAAAAAATAATGGATAGAAATGGACAAATGGGAATTACACATCGGAAATTGATTGCAATTTTAGGTATTTTCTAGGAATGCTCCCTAGGGAGTGCAGAATGTGCATATATTGTGTGCGGGCAAGCCTGAATCCGACGACCGGGGTATTTATATATCTGTAAAGCTCTTAGAGACATCGTCGATGTATTAAGCGCTACATAAATGCGGAAAATTATTATTATTTCGTTGTTTTTGGTTGTTGTAAATCTAACTTGGGAGTTTTAAAGATCTTGAAAGCTAAAAAGCAACCTGTACCTTTTTATTTTGCAAATATAAACCTCCCCCTCAACAAAAAAAAACAAAAAAAACAAATGAAAGTGTTTGATCTGTAGTTTCATGGACATCAATCATTCATCCAGTAATTTATAAGTTATTATCGATGGTATAAGTCAATTCATGGAAGTACGTACTTCTTATCGTGTTTTATTGTATCTATTGATCTATCCATCCGTTTATCTATCCATCTCATTGGTTGTCTATCTATCTATTTATCTATCTATCTATCTATTTACAGTTATCAACTTAATTTTTCATACCATTACCAAGTTTTATAACTGTTAAGTATGTGAACAATTGATTTGTCCTGATTTATGTTTCTTGTGAACACGATATAATAAAGGTTACAAGACAGTATTCAACCAGTCCACCATTCATTATTGAGTTACGGAAAACAAAAACAAAACCATCAAAATGACAAGGGGTATGAATTATTTAGTTGTTCATTGTATCAATCCATGCAAAATAATGTCCATCTATTCAACTCTCTGTCTGTTAATCAGTTTAACGATTAATCCGTCTGATCTAGTTATACTTCTCTGCATATTTGTTCTTCTTTTGCGTGTAAACCAATTGAATTGCTTCATGTTTATGCAGTACCCGGCGACTGGGGATCTTGGGACGCATGGAGTGAATGCTCCAAGGCATGTGACGGGAGTCAGACCCGGTACCGTCGCTGCGAGCCCCGCCGGACCTTGGACCGACCTGATGCCGTTGGGCCGGGGCTGTGCCTTACGGGAAATGATAAAGTGACTCGCACCTGTTTTCTTGAAGAAAACGCGGAGTTTTGTAACCATGGATACACTAAGAAAGTTGGTAAGGAAGCGTGTCGGTCAGTGTCTGCCATCCCCTTGTGGGTATACTTTACCATCTCGTTGGCATTTCCGATTGTAACTGCTGAGTGGGTGTTTGGCTTGTCTGAATATAATTTTCTTTTGAAATGGGTAATATTTTTGTTTCTTTTTGCTTAAAATGAGAGACATTCGCATTTAATTTTGCCATGAGACATTGAAACGCAACTATTTTCGAAATATCAACGTAAGGCAATAATTCCATTAGTTTTATGCGTCCTGAAATGTGCGAACGTGACAACGAGGTATTACGTAATCTGGACAGGGTTTCTATGAGATATACAATACGGTATTGAAATTACCCTTGAGCTATATCCATTGCAATATGGACTTTTAGATTTTGCACGACGAGAACGTGAACTGCCCTTTTGAGGCAATGTGACGTCCTTTTAAGGCACTGGCAGTGACGTCACATTGCCTTAAAAGGGCAGTCTACGCTCTCGTCGTGCAGAATCTAAAAGTCCCTATTAACAGTGGGTAATACACGCATACTTCTTTCAATATTCAGAGGATTGCGTAATATGATTGAGGTTAATCCCAAATGATTTAAAAACTCGACTGACGGCATCTTCAATTGCGTCTGAATTATATACACGGAAATCACAACGACAACGTGTTTACACAGCCATGCATGAACTCTATCCATCAATCTAGACTTTGTTGGTCGAATTTGTCAAACTGTCCTTTGACTTTTAACAAGTTTGTTTGACTGATACGAAATGTTAATAGGTTCCAAATAGAGAGAGACTTCTGTTTGACTTACCTCTCCGAGGAACCGCAGTATTCCCGTTCGGGATGGTCCCCCATCGGAGCCAGTGAACATATCGTAATAAAAATTATTCACTCTATTCGCATGGGAGCGTTGGAAAAGTAAGACAGCTTGTCAGCTAATTTGGCAAATTGATATGGGGACATTTCGGAAATTGGCATCGTCGACGAGAGATGAAAAAAGAAGAATAAGAACGACATTTAGGGTAAAGCAAAGTTTGAACGTTGTGTCTTGTAACGCGCAGGCGAGATCAACAAATACCAACAAAAAAAGCGATTGCAGAACTAAAATAGAGGAGAAAAGTGAATTATGAGACGAAGAAATAGAGATAGAGAACAGTTACAATTTGGAGAGCACAAGAAAAAGTGGAAATAGGAGAGAGAAAGAGAAAGAGAGAGAGAGAGAGAGAGAGAGAGACTGACAGAAGGGATTATCTACAGATTGAGACAAAGAAAAGCAAAGAATGTATTGCTTTCTTCATTCATGGAAAGATGATGAGCAAGAAAGTGAGGGATAAAGAGAGAGCGAGGTGGGGGGGGGGGGGGGCAGAAATGAAGAGAGAGGAAGAAAAGGGAGGGAGTGCATGGTATCGGGGAAAATGTAGAAAGGAAAATTTTCCTTGCCCGTTGTGACAGAGTTTATATCGAGCCATATGGTTGTAGAATTCACTATTGACAAAAATAAGAGCAAACACACACAAAAACAAACAAAAAACATGTTGATTGAGTGATATGCAAGAGTAAACTGAAGCATTGGGTATTGGTCTGAGAAAACACTATAATTGTGAAATGGAGCAATGTTTTTAACGAGATCACGCTTAGAGTATACCTGACTACGATTTTGGGGTTAGACGTAATTTGCAATTATACAACCTCTAGAATACGAGAGTTTCGAGAGGATTCATGGCTTGACCCCCCAGGTCCCGATCTTTAAAACATAGTATTGAATAGCGACGCACTTATGTGGTTACTGATTTTAAAGCTCAATTTCTGGAATGTTTATTGCTTCTTTATCCTCATGCCTTGATGGATAATACATCGCTACGTCCCATTCAGATAGGCCTATGTGTGGTAGATCAATGTTTCGTATTAAATTGAATAGTGATGGATAACGGGATTGTAATACAATAATAATTGCCAACCCATTTCGAATAGCAGTGGTGTATCAGGGGTATCCTGCCCAGGCCGAGGTGGGGGGGGGGGGGGGAAGGGAGCTTTTGTCTTCTCCAGTGCTGCCAAGCAAATAATAAATTGAAAGAAATGGATTATCACATAATTTGCGGAGGGTATTGAATATCCGACAACAATATAAAACGCAATAATAGAGATTTTAACATTTGTCTAATGCACAAAGTTTGTCCTATCTTTGACAAGACAAGAAAGAACTAAAAAAGAAAGAAAAGAAAAAGGAAAATCGAGAACCAAAATCAACAGCATTTCAATAATTTAGTATATCGGGGGGGGGGGGGGTGGCATAAATGTATACATTTTTGGGGACATATTTGTTTTGTTTTATTGGTCAGATAAGCCAGAGTATGATTGTAGGGGGAGGGGGCAAGTTCTCCCTGTACCTCCTCCTGATCCACCAATGAATATGATATGGAATTGATGGTTAGGGTTTCATCCCGTTTTGATGAATGAGCTATCCCATACCACGTGATGCAAGGTGGTGGATTGCAACGTTTTTCATTCGATTTGAAGCATTTCTCTAGTGTCATATCACGTGCAAATTTATGTATGAACAGTGATGAAGGAAAAGCAAAAGAAACGCACCGGTCAATGACCAAGCATTCATTTTAATACTACCTTCCTTTCAAATGCACTCAAAACAACAACGAACAGTACGAAAAAACAACAACACTCACTGAAACAAACCAGTCACTGTACTTGGATAGCTTGCACAACATGCATGGGTAGTTTCCTGGTTTATAGGCTGTTTATCTGCTTCAATTTGGTTTAATAGGTTGTATCATCATAAAAAAGACGTACCCGCAAGTATTGCCCTGGGGCATGCAGGCCTCAATTTCTGACCGTACCATAATTTTGTATATGGCATAACACTCCGGACAAACATAAATTAAAGTAAAAGCTTAAAGTTCATGACCATACAAATGACGTATCCAGCACAAGAAGCAGCTTGCACAATTGCTCTCATTCTGAAAAAACAAACAAAAACAAACGTTAACAATCAAATTCGCAAAGGTGTAGTGCACTAGGTGCTAATTTTGGTATAACGTAAATACATTGTAACATGATT
The DNA here is from genome assembly GCF_000002235.5 of Strongylocentrotus purpuratus. Classification (NCBI taxonomy): domain Eukaryota; kingdom Metazoa; phylum Echinodermata; class Echinoidea; order Camarodonta; family Strongylocentrotidae; genus Strongylocentrotus; species Strongylocentrotus purpuratus. The sequence goes on along the minus strand of NW_022145601.1, from coordinate 31,348,973 downwards.
GTACACTTCGCTTCACCAACACAACGCCGGATCTCGCACCCCAATAAATATAGTAAAAACTCTTTTGACCACATACCTATGTCAGTTACCTTATAAAATACGCACATTTCAAATGCCTCGGGCAACCGGAGATTGAATAATGAAACTATAAGGTTAGATTTTGCAATGCAAAAACAAAGTAGTGATCTTTTCAAAATATTTGACAGGTCACTGTCCTTCGTTGACCTCTTCTCTGTATGTATTTGTTTGCCCTTTTTAACGTTACGTTTTATGTGTGAAATATACTCGAAGTTGAAACTTTTGAACTATAAAGTGAGAAAAAGCGTACAAATGATTTTCCATAAACTTTTAAAACAAGGGTGCATTCTTTGATTAAAAAAAATCACATAAGCACAAACGAATAGGTGTTTGAGCGAAGTATGCACAGTATACTGTTGTCCATAGTTTAGTTAGGATTTGAGACATTTTCTAATTATTTTTGACTGGAACCTACATTTTCGATAGGCCTATGACATTTTTGCTTCATTTTTGTCATATAGAAGGAGGAGATCGTATTGGCAGGATTGCAATAAATACAGGAAATCAGACTTCAGTCAAGATTTAATCTGTGAAAAATACATTCCTATCTACCGTTGATATTGAGCATGGAATTGATCTGTGCACTTGAGCGAGCAAAATCTTCAAGTGATTCACGATTGTAGGGTCTTTTTTATGTTTAAATTGTTTAAAAGTTGCCATTTTTATCACAAAAAAAAAATATATATATACACTGTTGGTCATAATGGTGGAATATTTATTTTACCCCAGTTTAGGGAAGGATTTAAAAAAATTATTTATTTCTAATAGATCTAGATAATGGCATACATTCTCAGATTTTATTGAATATTAATTTGCGAGTGTTTGTTTTGCGTGACTGCTTAATCATATGTGTGCTACTATGCTAATCAGCTAAGGGACCTACGTCCTTAAGTCATAATTGACAGTAATGAAGATTAATGCCTCACAAAAGGGCACTTATATATAGCTGATCGACACGATTTTCATACTGGGCCTCACAGTAACGAGGCCATTGCTTAGCCCCTGAATCATGACTGTACGCAGTGCTTGGTAGGGTACGCGGCCCCTTCCACAAATCCCCCAAAACGAAGAAAATGCAATAAATTGTAACAAATTCATTGCATTTTCCCCCGGCCCCCAACAGGAAAAATTCCTCTGTAGGGCCATGCATTATGGTTCAAGGCATGGCCACACATAGGAATTTTTCCTGTTGGGGGCCGGGGGAAAATGCAATGAATTTTTGACAATTTATTGCATTTTCTTCGTTTTGGGGGATTTGTGGGGGCGGCCGCGTACCCTAGCAAACGCTGCGTACAATCATGATTTAGGGGCTAAGCAATGACCTCGTTACTGTGAGGCCCCAGGATAAAAATCGTGTCGATCAGCTAAATTAGTGCCCTTTTGTGAGGCATTAATCCTCATTACTGTCAATTATGATTTAAGGACGTAGGTTCCCTAGCTGATTAGCATAGTAGCACACATATGATTAAGCAGTCACGCAAAACAAACACTCGCAAATTAATATTCAATAAAATCTGAGAATGTATGCCATTATCTAGATCTATTAGAAATAAATAATTTTTTTAAATCCTTCCCTAAACTGGGGTAAAAATAATTATTCCACCATTATGACCAACAGTGTACATAACTTCAAATTCAAATTCGCTATATCTATCTTTATGAGATAGGAACATAGTCTATGAAAAAAGAAAAAAAAAGTTGTATTCACCCTTATATATCATATTTATATATAAGGGTAATATAAGGGGGAATATAACTATTTTTAAAACATTTTTTTTTTTAAATGATACGTTCCTATCTCATGAAGATAGAAACAGCGAATTTAAACTGGTCCCGTGAACCTGTGTCAGCAATAATCGAAATGACCTAGATAATCATGAATATTCATGATTGAATTCATTGTTTAGCGCTGAAGCTAATTTAAACATGCAATCAAAGTATGGTCTTTTGAGCGCGATCGTTTTTGATTATTTCAGTATGTTACTATCTACCCAAGATAACGTTAACGAATACGGCCCCGTTCCGTTCCACTGTATCGTCAGCGATTGAAAAGAATTGTGTATTAATGGTTTTAGTGAATGTAAAATTGATTTCATTTAAAATCAAACCTGATGTGTATTGCAGCATGATTTTGATATTCTGACGATATATTACAGTCTGAGGTAGAAAATTAACTAATCTATTAATATTAACGACTTTGTTAGTTGCAGTGTTAGTATGCATTCAAAATATTCTTAGTACTGATAGGTATAGCTATTTAAAGTTCAGTTTATTGGCTTTGAACATCTTTTGCTAGACAGAAGTTGAGCATGATTTTGATTTGGAATGTAACAATACTTCATTATCTACTGCTGATAACTAAAATACAAATCTTGAAGAAAAATTACTTAGATTTCATACTTGAGAAATTTATTGAATACGGGCATAGGTGCCTTCATTTCCTTTCTCGGTGAGCAAAACAAAGCTTCCTTTACAGCTATATTTAAAACACAATGCCCCGAATTCACAAAGGAGGTTTTTGACAAATCTCCTTTGTGAATTCGGGCCAGTATGTACACTAATATGGTTCGTGAAACCCCTCTCCCTCTGCGGCCCAATAACATTTTCTATTTGTGTGTACCTGTCACAGATTTTTTCCTTTTTATATATTTGAGAACCTCTTGTCCAATAAACAGTGCGACCCAGAAAAAAAAAAGCATCCGAGAATTATCGATGTTTTATCATAACTTGATTACAATTATAATCAATAATTGACACATATTCGTAAAGCTTAGATCCTTCTCTGTCATTTGATGAGATTCATATGATGCATATTTCACGCATGAGTGATTAAAAACAATTTGAAGGGTACCCCAACAAGTCATTTGGCTTACATTATCTTAATTCCAAAGCTTTACATATATATATGTGTCATTTATTGATAATATAATTGCGATTATGTTATGATAAAAACATCAATAATTCTCGGTTTCGTTTTTCTGGGTCGCACTGTATCTGGATCCGTCACCGACTAAAAACTCACTTGCTATCTTATTTCAGTTACAAGTCCCGAGTGGAGCGCATGGAGCATGTGGAATGAGTGGACCCACTGGTCTTACTGCTCGCTGACCTGTGGGGAGGGTCAGCGGTACAGGAGGCGAACATGCAAGACCAAGTCCAGTGGTCATAACGCTGATGTACGGTGGTGTAGAGGAGAACATAGGGAGACTCTACCGTGTTACGAGCGAGCTTGCAGGGGACTGCATCCGGTCAGGAGATTCAGAGGACGAGGACGACGATGAAACCACTGTGGAACATTCAGTGACGCAACGTATCTGCTTTTGACTAGCGCAGCATTATACTAGACTCAACCATGCGTCATAATTATAAGCCCTTAAAGAACTTATCGGAACAGGGAGGTGTTTCATAAAGCTGTTCGTAAAGTTACGCATGACTTTACGAACGACTTGTATATGAAGTGCCAGATAGGATGCTCAAATTTTTTTCTGGTATTTTCAATAACCTCAATTAAATTATGGCAGAAAATATACTTTGCATTGAAAATGTTTGTTGTTATAAGAATGTTAATCTACATCTGCACAGTTCAACTTTAGTTGATGTATTTGATGATTGAGCATCCCATTTGGCTTTTCATATACAAATCGTTCGTAAAGTTATGCGTAACTTTACGAACAGCTTTATGAACCCCCCCCCCCCCAAGAGATACAGGGTGCGGCGCGGCTGAGAAAATCCGATAAATGTTGGCCGTTGTGCACGAGGCGTCATTAGCTGACGGGAGACTGCGTCAGTGACTGGTTCGATATTTGATGCGTCATGTGAGAGTGAGGTCTTACTGAAAGTATATACTAAATGAACAATACCAACATTGTGCTGGCGCATCGGCTGATGACCTATACATCCTTGATTAGCGCATATAATGACGCAATCAATATTGGACGCCTCGTGTGCAATGTGTATATTGACTGGTCCGATGATGATGATGTAAACCTGTGCAAAGGAATTTGTTAACTTAAGATAATTTGTAGCAAAGTGTATGAAAAGTGAAGGTGAAAAAATAGGCCCATTTACACCACAGTCCGAAAAGCGCTATTTTACTAATATTTGGGTACTAAGCAGTTCCCATCTGAATAAGTCAGTAAAATAGTGACGTCTGAATTGAAATGTAAATCGGCCTTCGGTTTTGTGTGAGAGAAAACTTTTGACGGTCACAGGTTGAAGTTTTTATAGGGTTTTAGGTCTTTTGACGGAAGAATGTATCTTGTCCGTTTTTTCAGTAAAGATCGCATGTTAGTGCATTTCAAAGTATACATATATATATATATATATATATATTTGCTACTAGATTGATATGCGAAATTAATTAAATCATGAATTCCACCGTGGAAAGGAACCAAGCAGTAATTTTCATGATCAATTAATTTAAATCACACATTGAACAAAATAAAACAATTTGATAACTTGTAAATGATGACTAGTGCCGACGAATGGCGCTTCATAAAGTTATTCAAGTCAAAATCTAAAGTTCATCCACTTGAACTCTTCTAATGCCCCTTCAATGATAGTACTCAATGGAAGACACAATCATATTTGTAAGCATATCGACGCGACTGAACGTGATAAAAACGAAAATACAAGAAGAAAAGCTGAAGCGTATTGCTCCCGACAACACCCCTATGACATTGATCCTAAACCATTTATTGTCGTATTACTTTAATATGCATGTAATCAACCTAATGTTATTGATTTCCCATGACGACAGAGGCCCCGGTGAATTCGTGAAATTCGAAAGCAAAGAGAAAGGGAACATGAAATGTTATCTGTGGTTCTAGACGAATGATTCCCGATCACCTTAAAATAAATGGGTCACCCTCTCTCTCAGTTGTCATATTTTCTCAAAAAGAGGAAGTTTTTTCATAAGCGAAATAACTATATTTCAAATGCCCATTTTTCATCATCAGATGAGTTGTTAACATATTTCTTTCGGGTGAAACGCAAATTATTGTTCATTTACTTTATAATGCATTGATTCAATAACGTTAATACACAGTAAAAACGCTGCTTAAAAAAGTGATGTTCACTTACAGTTGTACACTATCTTAAACAACAGTTGAACAAATTGTAAACAATGTTGCTCGAAACGAAAGTAATTTTGTTAAACATTCGCTGTTTAAAATTTAATGACTGCTATCTTTACTACACGAGAGCTTTTAGACAGTGTTGTTTACATATGACGTCATGTGTCACGTGCCAGTAAAGTGCGCGTTGGCTAAAAGCTTTGTTTCACATCATGGCCGACCAAGCTGTAGAGGTGTCGTGGATGAGTCGCCGGAAACGTCGCCGGACTGTCGATCACAAGGTCCACGGTTCGAGTCCCGCCGCGGCACTAATGTCCTTTGGCAGCCTAGCATAGCGGGGTAATGTTGGAGCGCCTTGAGGACCTTGCAAGGTCGGTACGTGCGCTATATAATAATCCAATAGTATTATTATTATTTAACAACAGCTCCTTTTTAAACAACTTTCTTTAAACAACCCAGTTGGTGTAAACAACCCCACTGAACAACAGCTCCTTTTAAAACAACTTTCTTTAAACAACCCAGTTGGTGTAAACAACCCCCACTGAACAACAGCTCCTTTTAAAACAACTTTCTTTAAACAACCCAGTTGGTGTAAACAAGCCCCACTGAACAACAGCTCCGTTTTAAACAACTTTCTTTCAACAACCCAGTTGGTGTAAACAACCCCCACTGAACAACAGCTCCGTTTTAAACAACCGTCTTTAAACAACACCGGTTGTTTAAATTGTGATTTTAAACAAGTTGTTCAAAATGTTGATCAACTAAGTGTTTAAACTTTAAACAACTCGAGTTGCTTAACATTTTAAACAACTCTTAGATCAGGTCACCCGTTAATCCAAAGTTGTTTAAACTTTTACACAACATGTTCACTAAAATGTTAACTGTGTATCAAGATTATGTTATTAGTACAGCTTTGAAGCAAGTAATTATACACGGTACCTGTAGAACACGTTATTTACGTGATGCTACATTACAACAATAGTAGAAGGTGTTTAATACATAGTTATAAGATCATACCATGAATTTTTATTTTAAAACAATACTGTGGTATAAATACATCTCCTCCTGTGAATCCTCTTAGTGAAATACGAGCCTGAGAGCACTTTGCAGATTATCCCCACGAATGTTCAAATCTTAATTCAGTTTTGGGTGGTAATTTGAACTTTGAACGTCCTTTTAACATGCTTTCGTTTTTATGTGGGGGAGGGAGTGACTATATGATTCCCGGGTGTAAGGCGTTACAAAAAAACAACGTGCGTGTTTTTGTTTTTGAGTTTTGAAAAATATCATACATCAAAGCATGCCGAAAATCATGTTAAGTAACGCATGAGCTCTATAATAATCTTAACACATGGGTTGAGTATCCGTTTTCAGCTAAAAACTTGTTCAGATCACGTATAAAGCGAATTACGTTGTGTAATAAACTGTACCAAGAAAAGCATATCAAATCAAACCGCTTCTCATCTATTTATTATGTTATGCGCTGGGGATTAATATTAGGCCACTACTGCTCCCGAAGATATATCCTGAAATAGAGTATGTGTGAATCAACTCTACGGGGATTGCATGCCTTATTGTTCTGCTCCGATTGGATTAAAATGTTGTATTATATTTGATTTATTGCACATTTACAATAGCACGGTTGACGTTGTATAGAAAATAGTTTTGCAAGAAGAAGCGTCATAAATTCAATGGCAAACAAATTACTCTTACTTTTTGAAGATTGAATAAATATCACATTGCAATTTCGATGTATGTTTCCAATTGCTCTGATTATAGCGTCTGACAAATTTTACTTTTCAAAGAAATGATTTGAGTATCAAGGTTTAATTGTTTATATCTTAATTCTCCATCGAGACTTCTCACCAATTATCAGTTTGAATTCTTGTCTCCATGCGTTTGCCTCCCGTTTCTTTTCTTTTCTTTTCTGCCTGTCTCTCTCTTTGTTTTTGTCTGTCTTTATGTCTATCTCACTCTTCCGCTCTCTATCTTTTCTCTCTCTCTCTCTCTCTCTCTCTCTCTCTCTCTTACCTGCATATCCAGGGAGCTCCTGACCCGGGGGGGGGGGGGCAATGTATTGGTGGTCGGAAGACTTTAAATATTAAATACAAGCTGGGATGGGGTGATTCTGGCTTAAGGGAGGACTGTCGGGATTCCCAAAAATCATATTCTTTAGAAGGAACAAAATTGGGGAAAAAATCTTTCTTTTGCACCAAATCAAAGCTTTCGAGAGTATGAGACCGCCAAAAATCCATTTCTCTGATCGAAAAGCTTTTAAGCTATTACTTCTACTTTTAATTTGATTAATGGGATGTCAATCGACATTTTATTGTTGTTCGTACATCACTTTATAGATATTGATACAATCACACTAACAATGTGGTTCACGGAGATGGGTTTAGGTATCCCATTTGGGGTTATTTCTGCATAATAAATAACAAATGTAGAAGTCACTGATAATTTAGAAATGCTATCTCGAAAGACTTGAACTGTGTTGGTTTACCTACTTCATTTACTGTGTTTTTCAGTCGTTTCATATCCCCCAAAGCAAAGTATTGTACAGGGTGTCCTTGTGATTCTTTAATCTTTTATTTTCTACCATAAATTATGCATTTTTTCCATTCAAACTTTAGTCGCAGTCGGACCGCATAATGTGCAGGGGCATTAAATTTCCTTTCAATAACGGGATCAGTAATTGTTGCGCAAAGCGAATGGGAGAAGAATGAATAACCTATTCGGCAACTATATATACATGCCACAATTAAAATGGAAACAGATTTTTCTTCATATCCTCTGCCGGACAGTCGGAAACATTCAATTGTGACAGGTGAGTGAATGGAAACGAGGGAATTATTCAAATCGTGATTGACTGTATCGATCAAAATGGATCACGGCATGAATAGCACCCATCACTCATACTGACACGTCATCCTAATAATAACCGCCAGATCTGTAATCTAGGATAGGACGTCATTCACAGCGAGGACGCATAATGGCCGTTTAATAAATGCAATTCTAAAACCGACCAAAACAAAATAAATGACCCCGACTCGTACCGTTTTTGTGATATTAAAATACCTTTTTATCATATTCCACCGAAATTTACAAGTGATTCAAAAGTCAAATGCGCACGATGTGGTTTAAATATAGTATAAAAAGAGGGAGATAAGAAAGAATGTACAGTGTATAATTCCAGACATCCAAACGATGCTATAGCTAACCCTAATCTCTTTAATATCCCGCATAAAAGATTCAATGTGTAAATGCATTCTGGAAAGAAAATGAATGGATGGGGATCTGATGACCTTACGTTTCAAAAGCGATGCAAACAATTGAATTGCTGCTTTTGAGTAACCTCACATGTTCCATCTACTGTAATGGCACGAGTCAAACTAGTCCAGAAATAAGGCTGTGTGATTTTTCTTTTGATCTTTTCCAGAAATAGACAGAAAGCAAGGGAGGGAGAGAGAGAGGGAGAGAGACAGAGAGAGAGGGAGGGGGAGAGAGAGAGAGAGGGGGAGAGAGAGTGAGGGAGAGAGAAAGAGAGAGAGAGAGAGAGAGAGAGAGAGAGGAGAGAGAGAGAGAGAGAGAGAACCCTACAATACTAAAATCATATATTTTTAAATGAGACTAAAACAAAAAGAACCTCGTCTTTACCAAAGCTCAATCGTTTCTTTAATCAACCGTGCGTGAACGAACATAAATATATCGCAAGTAAACGGCGTCTGCTGTAAAAAAAACCCACAGCCTGTGATGTTGGAGTCAAACATTCAAGGGTACCCGGAGAACATCCTTCAAATGACCTTCATACTTTCCGCACCCGTCCTTTCAAGTTCATGGTTTATTACACGATCCTGCAAGATTACGTTGTGTCTCGGTATCACTTTCAAGGAAATTACACGAAAAAATGTTGTTGATATTAAATTATCGTGCATGAGTGACCTTCAGAAATGCAAACATTCAAGACAATAGGCCTGACTTGGTCATGTTAGTCAAGGAAATGAACACCAGAGGCTGAGAGCACGTATAGTGAGAAGTTCATCATCAAGTAACCATGTATCAAAGGCGCGTTGAATTTCTAAATATCATACTTAGAATAACATTAGCGAATCCACAGGGTGAGCGAGAGAGGGAGGGAGGGAGGGAGAGAGAGAGAGAGTGAGAGAGGGAGAGAGAGAGAGAGAGAGAGAGAGAGAGGGAGAGAGAGAGAGAGAAAAAGGGGGGGGGGAGTGGGAGGTAAGGACCCCTGTTTAAAGGTAAAAAGCTCAGTTCTGGTCGTGCGATTGCATTGTGAAAGAAACGTTGTGGAATCGATCAGAAAAGGTTGATCATCTAGCATATAAGTATTGGTGTGTACTGCAGGGTTCTGGAATCATCAAAATGATCGGAAATTTGGCCCACTCTTGGTAAAGTTACAAACACTGTAGATAGAAAGATGTATATGTGACTACGCGACACGTGCACGTGTCACCACAATATCTATCAGGTCCAAATAGATATAAGGATTTACCAAATATATCAACAAGTAGGCGGTTTCCCGGCAAAATTTGTATCATCACGTATTAGTCAAAACATATTCTTTCACATGATTGGTAATATGAGCTTCCATTTCATTTTTTGAGAGGGGGGCGTTTACAAAAACTGGTTTTTACCTTTAAACGAAACCGGCTGTTATTCAATAGGAGAACAAATTCATGTTTTTGTGTATGCCCCCTCCTAATTTGAGATCCTCAATTTAAAAAATGCCTCGGATTATAGGTTTGAGCATGTCAATAAAAGCAAACAGTCGGCTGTCTGCAAAAAGGCCGTTTGAGCAATACATAGAGTGATTTCCAGTTCGGTGTTTAGTGCTGGTGTTACACCAGCCCTAAACACAAAAGCCCTAATCGAAATGACCTTGCTTATCATGAATATTCATGGTTAAGGTCATTGTACAGTTCGGTGTTTAGTGCTGGTGTTACACCAGCCCTAAACACAAAAAAAATCACTCAATGTCAATGTCAGTAGGGAGCTTTTTATTGCGGGCAGCGAACGATTCCTCCACACTCCCGCCTAGCATTTGATAACAAAGGAAAAAGATTTCAGTAAAACGTTCACTAAATTTACACCACATGTAACAGCACAGGTACATCAAAGGGGAAGTGCACCCTGATATTAATTTGGTTTTAATAGAAGCGGGAACATGAGAGGAACAGGTCAATGAAAGTTTGAGCGAAAAACGATTAAAAATTTGAATTTTTGAAGTTGTGATGAATCAAACACAAATTGACCACTCTATCCATGACTCATCTTGCAAGCTCCCTTCCGTTTGCCCTGTACTAAAAATTAAAGTTTGGCTTAAGAAAATTGTTAAACACACATTGACCCTTAATAGGCCTTTAACTGTTGCAAATATGTTTTTATACAACCACTGTATGAAACAAGTCGCTTCCGTCATCAAGAACTGAGAAAATGAAAGTTTTTGAAATTTCCTGCATAGAACAAATTGGAGAGGAGCTCCCAAGATACGTCATGATGTAGCCAAATTTTGTTTGACTAATGACAACTTAAAAAAATAGATAACTTTCCTTTTTTCAATCGGATTGCTCAAACTTTCACTAATTTGTTTCTCTCAATGTTCTGTTTTTTATTTTTAAAACCAACTTGATATCAGGATGGACTTCCACTTTAACTTCTTGATACATCACTGCCCTCCCGCCTCCACGATTCGCCTTCTTCTCGCGCCGCTCCTGGCGACAATGCTTGGAATTAAAAGTAAAAACGACATTGAAGATGATATCATTGCAACTAAGCTCTAATTCACTCTTGGTGTTGAATTTAACCTGTCCGTCTCTGACAAGGACACCAAAACTCACATTCCTATGAACGTGCCACCCTTCAAAAATAACGCAGGGCGTTTATGTGACAAAGATGGTTAAGTTGACGAGGAGGCAAAACAGCGGCGTTTAATGCGCTTGGTCGCCGAACATTAATATGGGCAATTTCATCGGGTATTTCCTCGCCTTAAAACAACCCACACGCACGACTTGCTTTGCATTTAGAGAAAACAAACGAATGGTTTAATTGGGTTTTCATCAGAAGAGAGCCCCTATCACGAACCGTCTAGTACAATCGCAGACGCCGTGGATTATGACGTTAATTACGTCGTGAAAGCACTAGGCTTTTTCTTTTCTTTTTCCTGGACATGTCAGGGGAGTTGAAAGGAGGTGTTTGCAGGGATAAGGTACACAAGAAGTTAATTCCGATGGAATCCGACAGTCAGGACGAGGACGTGATTAGAGACGGAGAAGGGGAGGGAAGGAGAAGAGAGAGATAGAAAGAGAGAGAGAGAGAGAGGGACGGAGAGAGAGAGAGAGAGAGAGAGAGGGAGAGAGGAGGGAGATGGAGAGAGAAAGAGAGATAGAGAGAGAGAGAGAGAGGAGGGAGGGTAGAGAAAGAGAAAGAGGGAGATGGAGAGAGAAAACAATGAGAGAGAAGGAGGGAGGGGGTAACCAGGCAGTGATGCGAGGACGAGAATGAAAAGGAAAGACTTTGGAAGGGAGTGAGAATCAAGAGCGATTGAGAGGGGCGATAGGAGTAGTAAAGAGGAGGACACTGTGCTATCAATCATTCCGAGAGCTTAAGGAGGAAGAAAGAATAAAAAGAAGGGAACGGAGAGAAAGATACCGGTCCAAGAGTACAGACGGAGGGGTTTAATTTTTTCCACAAAATGGATATGGGTGAGTGGTTGCTGTGATGCAGTGTCAGTCAACTAAATTAAATCATGCCCCAAATTCTCTCAGACAAAATTATCGGGGGGTTTCAGGAATCAGTTTGCTTACGGATAAACTGTTTGGACAAGCGGCATCTCCAATCCTCTTTATAGATCTCTGACCCCGATACCCCGTCAGTCACGAATCTCTGATTTAGGACCGTCATTGAACAAAAAAGTAAGATAATATACGACAAATCCAAGATAAAATGGGTTAGGGTGGATGGGTTTCATTGATTTTGTAGGTTCGACGGATGTCCTCATTTGACCTTATTTCATATTTTCAACCCCGGATATGAAACCGATGCTTCAGTAAACGAATTTGTTATACAGTGCGACCCAGAAAAAAAGAAAACCGAGAATTATCGATGTTTTATCATAACTTAATTACAATTATGATTAATAAATCACTCATGCGTGAAATATGCATCATATGAATTGCATCAAATAAAAGAGGAGGATCTAAGCTTTACAAATATGTGTAATTTATTAATTATAATTGTGATTAAGTTATGATAAAGCATCGATAATTCTCGGTTTCGTTTTTTCTGGGTCGCACTGTATTTATGTAAGGTCAAACGTTGCCTGTTTTTTTATTTAAAAGATATCGGCCACACTCTTTAAAAAAAGTTTCATTTCAAAAGCTTTGTGTTGTATGAATATGCTTTGTGATCACTTCATAACGAATTCAAGACATCACTGATTGTCTATTTGTTAAGGTGCAGGCTAACTGGATTCTCATCCAAATATTTCAATGCCGCTTTAGAATTTTAATGACACAAATAAGTTTTAAATGCAGCAAAGTGACCATGGGAGTAACAGTCACCTGGTCAAATATTTGTCCCATGCAGACGTGAAATTTGTGTAACGACGACAATTTTGACGGTGTTTTCCCTTCGTGTGCTTTCCGACAACTAACACACAGATCTACATTTGCCACACTCAACCCAGGTGATGTAAATGGGTACCTGGCAGGAATTAATTCCTTGAAATGCTAGAGCGCCGTAATGGCAGCACAGCTAAAGCCAGGGTAATAATATCCAAGTTTGGAAGCGCTATATAAAAGCTGAGTATTATAATTATTATTACTATCATTAAAGCACGTGATACAACAAACGAAAATATAGGTAGGACAATATTGGGGTCTATGAAAATAAATTTCCATCGATCAACCATTTCAAACATTAAAAAAAGCTATTTAACCAACAATGATAGATATATGAATTATTTTCAGCTTTACCAAAAGGCTTTCAACATAGAAAATGAAATCATGCAACAAACCACCGGCTGCCCGCAATACAGGAAGGTATTGGCAATGACCTTTATTGCTGCAGGCATTCGACAAAATACAAACGTTGGTAGAAATAATACTGAGTTAATAATATTGCTAAAGGCTTCGAATTATTCCTTATCAACAAAATTGATTCCAAAAGACTTATAAAGATAAGTCTGAAAAATACTGTCACCTAATTCCCTTTAAAAAGAGTACATTTTTCGCAGCTCTTTGTTTTTTTGGTAAATTGCAGCTTCTAAACAGCATTTCTAGCCTTCATCATTTAAGGAAAAAGAATCTTCTGTCTCGATGCCCCTAGCAAAAATCGAAAGGAAGAAAAATCTATTTTGCAAAGGACGTCTAGGCAGAGCGATTAATATACTTTAGTATATATGTGGTAGAGCTGTTTTTATCCCTATTAAGCCCCACAGGCTACCCATGTACTCGGGCGGAAGGGCAGTGGGGTGAGTTGGCGTATGTTTTCTACAGGGAAGATAGGAGAGAATGATTTCCTTTCATTTCATATATTTTAGGGCTTCCACGTTCTTTCTTTCTTTTTGCTTTAACAAAATAAAAAAAATTGTTTCCTCTCAAAACAAAGGCATTCTTTACATTGCTATAATTTCATTTCTAAAATCAAACGCTTATAATGCATTTGTTCACATGTTTTTATTGATATTGTTCTGTTTATATATTTGTTTATATTGTAATAGTTTATATTGAATTTTTAGATGTGGAGAAATTTGTGTTTTTATTTTTGAGTGGACAAAAAGTGAAAAAAAAAATCGAAGAATAAAAGATACGATTAATTGCCAATAAGCTCAACATTTGAATACATGGTTTATAATTATTTATTGGATAGACCTTAGGAGGAAGTAGGTCGCACTATGACACAATGCAAAAATACTTTTCCCCTTTCTTTTACTTATCAGCTCCGTAATACTATCAAATATGACGTCAAATAATACTTATCAGCATAGGCTATAGTTGCAAAGGCTTTTTGAAGAAAAAAAACTGCCCTCTCAATGAACGATAATGCTTTTCATTCGTAGACATGAAAAGAGGTATAATTCACAGTCAACTTGGTCTTCTCTCTCTCTCTTCTCTCTCTCTCTCTCTCTCTCTCTCTCTCTCTCTCTCTCTATCTCACTCTCCATATAAATCACTTGCCATCTATACCTACAACTGTTTATCCACTCAACGTATTAATAGAATTAGACGAAGTCAAGATGGCTCATTTGGGGATGGAGGCAAGAAAATCATAATTGTTGGCATCTCTTTCCCATGTCGAACACCGTCTCAGTTGTAACATACGACAATTTGAAGAATACTGGAAGGTACTTTTGATCAGGTTATGTACACATACATGCAGGGCACATAGTCATACATGATATACCGCACAGTCATTTTCACGCAATTATTTCTCAGCGGTTATCTTTACAAAAAAAATCAATTCCTCTTTATTTTTGTTTAATATTTATATTTTACATTAAAATACTTCCTAACTCCAACCCTGGACCCATCACTATAGCTAATCCTGATCCTCACAATAAAACTAACCCGGAACCACATTGCAACCCTCACCCTATTTACCTTTGACGACATAATTATAAGCCCGAAACAACTTTTGGAGGAGCAATATCAAATCTCCACGCAGAATCTCCATGTTTGTAACGTACATACGGGGTGAATAATTCACATTAAAGTAAAAACGAATTAAATAACTCCTAGAAAATGTTTCTTTCTAAATGATATTATCAAACAAAATTTCGAATCATATAATTAAGTGATACACTCACCCGAATCTAGCCCTCGAGCCATGGAGTGTTTCATATTCATTTTGTTTAGTACATTCGTTATGCGGTAATTATGTTTGTTTGTTTACTTTTTACAACACATATTACTGAATTTACATAGCGCGCACCATAACGACGTAACATGCGGTACAGCAACATCACGCGATCTTTATGTATACACATGTTATTGACGGATTAGTATGATGGAGCGTAATCAATCGAGAACAATGTTACCATCTGAAAAACTATCATTATTATGCATCAATGTACTGTTATCAATGCAATGCATCACTTCTTCGTCAGCGATCAATAAAAAGTCCCCAAATTTAACGTTTGATGAATATCAGGGTAAATAATCAAGGCGCCATCTATATCCAGCCATGCCCATCACATTGCGTCATCTTGCAGTAACATTCACAACATTGTTCCGTTCATGGTATCTTCATTGTGGCTGCAGCGTATCCACCAGCCATATATAGATGCACTATGATGGTTGAAAATCTGTCACATTACAGTGTACTTTAAGCTTTTAACTGCTTGTATTGTCTATAAACTGACTTTATTACAGAGCTGAAAGTTAAATGGCAAACTACAATGCCAATTTACAAGATAGGGACAGAGAGAGATTGAGAGAGAGAGAGATGGAGAGAGAGGGGGGGGGGGGCCAGGTAGGGGAGGGAGAGAAACAGATAGGGTTAAAGTAATAGAAAATGATGAAGGGAGGGAGGATGGGAGAGGGTGAGAGACAGAGAGAGAGAGAAAGAGAGAGAGAGAGATAGAGAAAGAAGGAGAGAGAGAGAGAGAGAGAGTGTGTGTGTAAGGGGGGGGGGGGGGGGGGGTAAATGAAACGAAACAATAGACCTACGACTGAAAACCTATATTGTCTACGCAAATGGTATACTCTTCCAGGCTATACACATATAAAAGTAAGCTTAAAATTACATTTTAAAACACTTTATCCATGAATGTATGTGGCGTCGCCAGTCAGCTGCAGTTTTGACATTTTATCCGTCAGGACGGAACCAACGTTTGCCCTAATCTCCGCCCCCCCCCCAAAAAAAAAGAAGTCAGAATTGCACTGGGTCTACGCTTTACGGGGCTGCCTTTTGGATTAGATACTTCCGTCCTTCTTTTTATCATCAATTTTCGGAAACGCAAATGCATTCGGGATCTTGCGCCCCAGTTTGAAGCTCCTCCCCCCAAATGAATTAATATATATATATATATATATATATATATATATATATATATATATATATATATATGGCATCTTATCTTCTCATGCGTCAGAATAGAAACGATTATATTATTCCCTTAGAATGCAAGACAACTTCTGAAACACTCATATTCGATTGGATGAGAGCTAGGTGCCATCTTAAAATATCAGATGTGAGCAATTTCTGACGTGATTAATCTTCTCTTTTGCGCCGTTATTTTTCATAGTGGCAATCGTTCAACGTATATTTACAGGTACCTGAAAACCTGGATTTTGCTATATATAATTCAATCAATTTGCCATATATAATCCAAGTATAATTCAATCAATAAATTATAATAGTAAAAATGACATCAATCTATGTAGCGCATGCAGCTACTACAGAATTAAACATTACTGCGCTGTGATGAAAAACAGACTCCTAACAGTGCTACTTTACAGACAAACAATTATATAGTTCCTTTATACAACTTATTTAACAAAGGGTATTATTATAATTGGTTATGAAAAGGCTATTATCTATTTTTCAAACGCAGATTTAAGAAAATAAGATTGACTTCTTCAAATATAGCGTCACACGGAATTTTACGCAATATGAAAATGTTTTAAAAAAAACCAATGGCAGTTTTAAGAAAAGAATATTGCCTTTGGGGTTTGCAGTGAGGTACTGATTGTGTATAGTTGCCGATATAGATTTTTCTTCTTTTCTTCAAAAGTAATTTTGTAAAAAACAAATTTGTGGTCTTAAATGTATTATGTTCTGATTAGGTAGTAGTTCAATTTAAAGGTGTCGTGTAGTAGAGAGTTGGATGACACGCCACCGGATGTTACCCTTTCTAGGTTCGAATTTCGAACTTTTCGACTTTAAATTTCGTGCTTCAGTTTTCTCTATTTCCAAGGTAATATATTATGTCAGTTTTCAATCCCTTGCAGTGAAAACTGTAAAGGTACTCAAATAATCTAACCCTAGTTTTCATAAATACGTGAATACCTGTTGCTCCGAAATATGCTCCGATGACAACTACTCAGGGGCTTATTTTTTGTTATCAGAAATGGGGCCAGCTGGGGTTGTAACCGATTTTTTAGTTTAGGTTTAGGGCCGTTTGGTTCAGGGTTAAAGTTAAAGAAAAGGTTGAGTTCTGGGAAGAGGTGAAAAAAAAAATCATTCTTATTATGCTAGTGTGGAAGAACATCAGATAAGACATGTTCCTTGAAAAGCATGGCTCTTCAAATGCCTTCATATTCTAAATATGGCATGTAACATCGTAAAAATCCAGGGTAGGATTTTTACGCCACGTGTTCGTGTAGTCCCATATACATCTTTCTGTGTACAGTGTTTGTAACTTAACCAAGACTTGGACAAATTTCTTATCATTTTGATGATTCCAGAACCTTGCAATACACACAAATTCTTATGTGCTAGATGATCAACCTTTTCTGGTCGATTACACACCGTTTCTTTCACAATGCAATCGCATAACCAGAACTCAACTTCATCTTTAAGTTAAACAATTCGTTAGTGTTGGATATTCGCAGAGTATTAGTGCCGTTCATAGTTGAGATTCAGGGCAATAACTACAATTGACTAATATATATGTATTATATGTTACTGATAGATATTTTCACATTAAATTAGTTGAACGAAAATGAACGGCGAAAAAAAGGACATTTTTTTTTAGTTTAAGCTTCTAAATCTTATTTTTCGTAAAACGCGTATAAAGTTCAATAGTGAACACTCTATTTTACCGAGACAATATCATTGTATGATATTAAAATGTGTGCGTGTGTGTTTGTGTATGAAGGTGTGGGTGTGTGTGCATGCGTAGGTGCGTGTGTGTGTGTGTGTGTGTGAACGTCCAGGAAGAAGACGGTCTTTTGAAACATCTTCCATTACGACAGATGAAGTGAAGCGTAGTGGCTAGCACGAAAACTTACGTTAATTTCATTAGTGGTATACAGTGAGTAGATTACAACCGTCTAATTCTATTTATGCTCGATAAGGCACTACCATAACTGAATTGACATCTTGAGACCCTAAAGTTGAAATGGTAGCGAACAAAACCACTTAATGCATCGAGACGCAGACACACAGCGATGGAAAACGTATCTCTTCCCCTTCATTTCAACATGGATAGCGTTATGCTGATTCTAATAATTTAGCAAAGCTACAACAACGATAAGATATGATATTCGTGGAAAGTGGGTAAAAAATATGACATTACATGAATAATAATAATCATAATAATAATAGCCTAATAAGTCCACTCCAAATTTTATTAAACCGAAACGGAAATTCTTTTTGCCCAATTGATCGTGAGCCCGGCAGCCACTGAGCAGCGCCAGATCGACGTTGCTCTATCCCTTATTGATGAACGCCAAACAAGGTAGCAACCTTGATAAAGTATTTGTAATGAATTCTCTTTGGAATGCTCAAGATAGGTAGGTCTACAAGAGGCTCACTAAACCGATGAGAAATGTGTTTTTATCATATTGACAACTGGTGATTTTTTTAAAGGTGAATTAAGGGGGAGGGTGCGGTTTAACTTTAAATATATTTTGAAAATTGTTGTCCATTTTAAATCTTGGGTAAATCAAATACTACAGGCCGACTTTTGTGTAAAAAGAGTGAATTGTCTTCGGGTTTGATCCTGCGAGTTTGTGATAGAAATAAGTTGAAGCCCGTATTTTACTAAAATTTAAACCCAAAGCTATTTGTTCAAAATCGGGTTCAACAAAGAGAATTAATTTGAAGTTTCCCTAACTGTTAAGCGTGATGTCAGCTTAACCCATGCTCGAGTTTACATGAATTAGCAGAGTACGGGTCATCGTCTTCTGTTTTCCAAGCAATGGTTTAACTAAGCCATGAATTTGTAACATGAATGTTCGGTCCATCATAAAAAGATATATTCACGCTTTCGTTCGGAAATGTGTTCAGAGCGTAATCTAGAGCCCACAATGGCTACAGTATAAATATAAGCATTTATCTGATAGTTTATTCACATGGCAGATGTTTATGAGATTTAATAACATTATTTACTCGTATGCTTATTATGGGAATGACCTTGTCATACCCTTTAACAGGCTCATAAAATCAAACATGATAAATCATTACAATCAAACACATTTAGATATTAATACGTGAAGCAGCTCCACAAATGCTAAATATACATACACTTTTATAACACCAATGCAGCTGGCAAGAAATATTGTTTTGCCCTCAAGGACAGAAACGTTTTGTAATTCGTAAAATATAAAAAAAGTCTTTTAAAAAGAGAAAAATGTGTTTGGAATAGGCCAGGGATCGTTTCACAAAATCTTCTTAAGTACAAGTTCACTGATATCCCATTACAAACGGGGATATATGTATTATACACGCCTTACAATGGGTTGTCGGTGAACTTGTACTTCGTGAAATGCTGCCCTGTTTACTACTTTGATGCATACCACAGTTTTTCTCCACGACTGAAACGCCAA